>NC_054704.1:44656936-44831936 GCF_016097555.1 Gigantopelta aegis
TTGTTGTTGTGATATACGTAATCAGACGACACTTGAGTCAAACATTAAAATGAAGAAATGTGATAAAAATAGAAAATAGAAATAATATTGTGAAGTTTTTGCTGGAAGCTGATTAAATCGTACGTCTCTAGTGGTTTCGTTAAACATAATAAACTTTAAATCGCATGCCTTTTTTTGAAGTTGAATGATTTTTTTTTGATTTTTTTTTTTGTCTTGTACATTTATAGCTTTGTTATTTAGATGCAAAAAGCTGAAAGTAAATCGCGGAATCAGAAATTAAACTTTAACTAAAAGCACTCGTGTTCGGTATAATGTCATGAATTGTACCTTACAGCATTTCAAACCATGTTAAACATCGAGCTGCAAGAGAACATTAATTGCATAACCTAACTAACATATTATTTATAGCACATACCCTTAAAAAGTTACTTTGCATCAGACTATTCCCTCCTTTTATCCATAGCTTAATCCAGTTTACCCAAACCTCTTTTAGCCTTGCCCAGACCCATAAGAATGATATCTGAGGTGGCGGGGTGACAGTTTTTAGTGAGGGGTTAAAGCTCAAGTGGGATGCACAGGCCAGATTTTGACTTTATTTATACAGAGTAGGGCAAAACAAATACATTTTCGTCATCAGGTGGGATGCACAGACATCACCACCCCACCCTTCCGTTGGTTCCTATGTGCCTGCTGCCACCATCCGAAAATAGCACGACACGAAAATTCATCTGCCCTAGAATATATCGGTAAATAATAAAGTTTGTTTTGTTTAACGACACCACTAGAGCACACTGATTTATTAATCATCGGTTATCGGATGTCAAACATATGGCCATTTTTGACACAGTCATAGAGAGGAAACCCGCTACATTTTTTCAATAGTAGTAAGGGATCTTTTAGGCTCTGTGTACTATCCCACAGACGGGATAGCACATACCACGGCCTTTGATATGCCAGTCGTAGTGCACTGGCTGGAACGAGAAATAGTCCAATGGGTCCACCGACGGGGATCGATCCTAGACCGACCGCGCACCAGACGTGCGCTTTACCACTGGGCTACGTCCTGCCCCCTCGGTAAGTAATAAAGTCTACATCAAACTACATCATGTACCTGAGCTTCTAATTACTGTTGAACGGCCTCTGTAGCGTCGTGGTTAGCCATCGGTCTACAGGCTGGTAGGTACTGGGTTCGGATCCCAGTCGAGGCATGGGGTTTTTAATCCAGATACCGACTCCAAACCCTCAGTGAGTACTCCGCAAGGCTCAGTGGGTAGGTGTAAACCACTTGCACCGACCAGTGATCCATAACTGGTTCAACAAAGGCCATGGTTTGTGCTATCCTGCCAGGGAAGTGCAAATAAAAGATCCCTTGCTGCCTGTCGTAAAAGAGTAGCCTATGTGGCGACAGCGGGTTTCCTCTCCAAAACTGTGTGGTCTTTAACCACATGTCTGACGCCATATAACCGTAAATAAAATGTGTTGAGTGCGTCGTTAAATAAAACATTTCTTTCTTTCTAATTACTGTCACACCACCTGTAGTTGTGTAGTCTCTCAAAATACGTGAATTACAATACCCAGGTACTTTAAAATGGTGTACCGTGTTACAATGTCACTGCCCATACATTCATCTACATTATCATCCCAAAAAGAAGTATCTTATTAAAATATCAATGTATCTCTTTACTATACCCTATCAAAATGCTATTATGTCCACATAGAGTCCTATCACCCCCAACCCCCACCCCCCGTCGATCATCTGAAAAACTAGCATATCAGTTACTGCATCCGCATGCATCCATCGTCACGTAAATAAAAAAAAATTAAAAGAAGAAATTTTATATAGTCTTATAAAAATGTCAATCTTTTTTCTTTCTTGAACTTGACAGTTTATTGAACGAATTTATGTTTGTATGTGTGCCACTATCTGCAAATATTTTGTTCTTATACTTATGCTTATACTATGGTGATAATGAAACTTCTGTTTTATTTCTGTTTTTATTTTGTTGTTTTTTTAAAGTTAAAATACACAAACAAAACTAAAACCTAGGGTACAGTCCGTTTGTGTCAAAAGAACATTTATGAAGTGACATACAACTCTATAATGAATTACGTTAAAACTCATATAAAAACACATTATTAAGTTTTAAGCCCTAACCAACTCGCATAACATATTTCAGGGCAATCATCTCAGTGAAAATTGCAAAACGTTTTTATTTTGACAAGCTGACATCAAATGTTATAGATTATATCTCCCTTGCTGATACTTGGATGAAGGTAACTGCATATCAAGACAATATCTTCCGGACAATATCCACTCTCCAAACATCCCCTGGACAATATCCTGGCTAATATCACCTTGAAGGAAAATATGCCTTTATAGGGCAACCCCCACCCTGATGATCCTAACATTAATATGTTGGAAAACTCAAACACTAAAACATTGCTGGTACAAACTATATATTTAACAGCACAAAAAAAGAAGAAAAAAAGAGTTTTATTTAACGACACACTCAACACATTTTTTATTTACGGTTATATGGCGTCAGACATATGGTTAAGGACCACACAGATTTTGAGAGGAAACCCGCTGTCGCCACTTCATGGGCTACTCTTTCCGATTAGCAGCAAGGGAGCTTTTATTTGCGCTTCCCACAGACAGGATAGCACAAACCATGGCCTTTGTTGAACCAGTTATGGATCACTGGTCGGTGCAAGTGGTTTACACGTACCCATTGAGCCTTGCGGAGCACTCACTCAGGGTTTGGAGTCGGTATCTGGATTAAAAATCCCATGCCTCGACTGGGATCCGAACCCAGTACCTACCAGCCTGTTGACTGATGGCCTAACCACGACGCCACCGAGGCCGGTAAACAACACAAAAAGCATATCCATCATATAAGCAAACAAGCGAATGAAAAGTTTATTTGACAGCGTATAGATGCAATGTTCAAAATGAAATGTTGTGGGCAATTCCAGGAAGGTAGTCCACGACTACGACTATCCTTGGATGTTTTGAGATGACCTGGTATTTGCCGCTCTGTGGGGGAGCTGCCCCACCTGCAACAATTTGAGTGATGCTCACGTCTCAAGATTTCTAGGAAGTGGTAGTGGTTGGGATGATACATACCAACATTGGCTGCATCCGGCAGTGCCAATGCAACCTTCAACATTGCATTGCATATATAATGGCGAGGTGTGTGTGTGTGTGTGTGTGTGTTGTGTGTATGTGTGTGCGTTGTGTGTATGTGTGTGTTGTGTGTGTATGTGTATGTGTGTGTGTGTGTATGTGTGTGTGTATGTGTTGTGTGTATATGTGTGTGTTGTGTGTGTATGTGTGTGTGTATGTATGTGTGTGTATGTGCGTTTGTGAGTGTGTCTGTGTGTGTGTTTGTGTGTGTGTGTATGTGTGCGTGTGCGCGCGTATGTGTGTATGTGTTTGTGTGTTGTGTGTGTATGTGTGTGTGTGTGTGTGTGCGCGCGTGCGTGTGTGTGTCTGTATAACATCACAACATGACATTTTGGACTGGTGTTCGCTACAAGATGTCCCAATTGTGACATCTTGGGCAGTTGGGCCATATGTGTGCCGCTTCTAAAGAGAGCTGGGGATCGCGGCATGTTTGATTTTTAATGTTGTAAACAAATGTTTTTAGACGCAGACGCAAGTTTGTTCCTAATTTGCTACAATACTTACGGATCGATATTATAATTAACACTAATTTACTCAGTTGGAGTCGGAAGGCGTAAAAACCGGTATAAGTAATATAGGGGGATGCTGACCAGGCGAACATCATCCTAGGGGTAGTCCTACGGATATTGTTCGGGGGTTTAGTCCGTCGGGATATTGTCCGGCGGTGGGCGGTGGTGGGTGAGGTTAGGTGGTCAATATCTTAGAATTAGGCATCTCATGGAGTCATGACCATGACAAAACATCCATTTGATTTTGTCTTATGTAGAGATACCATTTTTGATTGCGGTAACTGTTTCGTTGTTCAGATTCATGTACAACATATCACGAATACCTTCATATTAAACATCACTCCACATCATAATGCCAAACGCCAGCCCAGTGTGAGTCATAAACATTGATATATCCGTTATTGTCATAACTTTAACCTCATTTTGGCCGACAATAGCCATTACAAGCGAACAAATCTGCTGATTTTAGGTGTTGCTTAGAAACCATACCGTATATATGATTCATGCATTCTTTAGGAGAAAATGACTTTTCCTTTGTGTGCATTGTTTAGAGTAGGTCAAGAGACAGTTGACACCTACTTTACAAATAATTTCTATTTTTGTGCGAAATGTATTTATGTAGCCATATGTTATTTTGTAGTCATTGTGAAGTGATCGCACAGCACACTTACAAATGCTGTTATTTAGTAAGAACAATAACAAAAACAAATGTACATAAACGTCACAGAGGTCAACCTACCTGTAGTCATTAAATACAGGTTTGAAAAAGGCATTATTTCAATTTCAGTTAATTTGTTAATTAACCCTTTTATGCCCGTGACAAAACTAGCATGATTTCAGAATTTTTTGTTAGTTTTTTGAGTAGTAAACATAGCATCATTCTTGAACATACATCAAAGGCCGTGGTATGTGCTATCCTGTCTATGGGATAGTGCATATAAAAGAACCCTTGCTGCTAATCGAAAAGAGTAGCCCATGAAGTGGCGACAGTGGGTTTCCTCCCTCAATATCTGTGTGGTTCTTGACCATATATCCGACGCCATATAACCGTAAATGAAATATGTTGAGTGCGTCGTTAAATAAATCATTTCCTTCCTTCATTCTTGAACATTTTCGAGATTATTTGAAATACATATTTAGAAATAATTATTTTTTTTTGAAATGTACATCAGGCTGTACTCATGTGAGTACAAAAGTAATTATTACATGATATTTATTAAATATTTATTGCAATTAGAGAAACACATTAGAACAATGTATCAGTTCAAGAAGTGCAGAGAAAAGATTTCAAGCCTTAAGTGCCTGTTGTACTAAACAAAAGTACACATTTAAAAGTACACATTCTTGGCTCTGTTCAAATGTAAGTTAATTCATTCAAGTAAACTGTACTCATTTTGAGGATATTATGTATATATGAAACTCTCCAATACTTATTCACTAGAAATATATTTTGTTTGTAAATAGTTTTTGTACTTATAAAGTTTTCACTCATTTGAGTACATTGGACATTAAAAACGTTAAGACCTATAAACCGAACTGTTTTAAATTGCTACAGCTAGCAACGACACGACACATGGTGGTGTGGTACCTATATATATATAGGTAGCAACTTACCAAGGCGCCGTTATAGACAGGTTCATTGATTTCTTAGCATTTTGTCACATTGGTACGAAAGATTGCGACCCGGATTGCGTTAGATAATTATCTGTCGTTTACAAAGTAAAACTGCTCTCGATATAAATTATCATGGGAACAGAGTATCACCTTGCCACACACCACTGGCAAAGTAGTAAAACTGATGTTAAGAAATGATATACAAGAGGCCTTGGCTCCGCGTTCCCTTTGATGGTCAGGTGGACATTTCAATTTCGGACAAGCATGGTGAATAAATTTAGCACCGGAAGATAAAGTAACGGAAAGAAGACACCGATAATATGCAGGCTCGGATGTCCGACAAAGCCGCGTCGTGGGGCGGATATTGTGCGGCGTGCCACTCTGCCGTTGAGGTTGGCGTCACGCGGGGACGTTGTCCACTTGGCCGTGCCGTCCATGCCAAGTGTCTAGATGGCGCGGTCTCGGGTTCTCGCAGTCGATTAGGTTCAGTGTATGTCAACTATCTCGCGTGGTCACGCATGTCGCATTCACCGGCTAACAGGTAGTTTATTGGTAGGGACCTCTTTTTTTCTTCTTTTTTCTTGTAGTATTTTGTGTTTGGAGAGAGAGAGAGAGAGAGAGAGAGAGAGAGAGAGAGAGAGAGAGAGAGAGAGAGAGAGAGAGAGAGAGAGAGAGAGAGAGAGAGAGAGAGAGACAGAGACAGACAGACAGTGTGTGTGCGTATGTGCAGGTGTTTGTATGTATGTTACTACCACTACTACTATTACTACTACTACAACTACTACTACTACTACTACTACTACTACTAGTACTACTACTACCATTTAATACTACTGCTACTACTACTACTACTGCTACTGCTGCTGCAGCTACTACTAATACTGCTACTACTACTGCTGCTGCTACTGCTACTACTAATACTGCTACTACTACTACTGCTGCTGCTACTACTACTACTACTACTACTACTACTACTACTACTACTACTACTACTACTACTACTACTACTACTACTACTACTACTACTACTACTACTACTGCTGCTGCTGCTGCAGTTGCTACTACTATTACTGCTATTGCTACTACTATTACTGCTGCTGCTACTACTACTACTACTACTGACACTACTACTACTACAATTACTACTACTACTACTACTACTACTGCTACTACTGCTGCTGCCACTACTACTACTACTACTACTACTACTACTACTACTACTACTATTACTACAATTACTACAATTACTACTACTATTACTACTACTACTACTACTACTACTACTACTACTACTACTACTACTACTACTACTACTACTACTACTGCTACTACCACTACCACCACCACCACCACCACCACCACCACCACCACCACCACTATTTCTATCACTACTACTCTACCATTAAACTCTGTCCTTGATAAACAACCGAGACAGCTAAGCAGAGTGCCAAGAACAGCTTTATAGTACTTTAACCTTAAGTGCATATAAACCCGAAAATAAAAAAAAGAAGTACCCCCTGCGGATCGATACATAGCCATGGACATTTCTGCCAAATTCCCATGAAAGGAAAAACGGGATTAAACAAGTAATAGTCTAACGTTTTACCCGCATTGTCTTTTTTCGTTTTTAGCTTTTGTCGCAAAAGGCAGTTATAATCAAAAGTAACGCGTTTAAGGTTTTATGCGTAGGATGCAACCATCACCCATGAAGAGGTACACCAAAGACCTGGACGTGTTGTAACGTATAGTTCGCGTCCTAACGAACTGTGTTGTTAGTTACATACGAGTTAATGTTAGATACTATTTAAAACATAATGCTTATGGCAGGACGCAGTGGTTAAAGGTCTTGAAAGCGTTAAGTCAATTAATCATAGCTCTCTGCTGTGCTATACAAAGGAAATGTAGATCGATACAATTCGTGTTCTTGTGATACGAGGTTTTTACTATAAAGTATGCATCACTGAGAAAAAACTAGGTACCTCTGTGGCGTCTGTTTGTCAGAATTTAGATCTAGAATATGTACAGTCTTCCACAAGGAACGCTTTTAACAACTCTCTGTTGATAAAGGAATAATCCAGTTATATGTATATATTTCAATATGTGTATAGGTGGAACGAAGCTCATTGGTACAGCGCTCGCCTGATGTGCGATCGATCTAGGATCGATTCCCGTCGGTGGGCCCATTGGGTTATTTCTCTTTCCAGCCAGTGCTCCACAACTGGTGTAACAAAGGCCGTGGCATGTACTATCCTGTCTGTGGGATGGTGTATATAAAAGATCCCTTGCTACTAATGAAAAATGTAGCGGGTTTCCTCTCTTAGACCATATGTCAAAATTACCATATGTTTGATATCCAATAGCAGATGATTAATAAATCAATGTGCTCTTGTGGTGTCGTTAAACAAAACAAACTGTCTGTGGGATGGTGCATATAAAAGATCCCTTACTGCTAATCGAAAAGAGTAGTCCATGAAGTGGCGACAACGGGTTTTCTCTCTCAATATCTGTGAGGTCCTTAACCATATTTCCGACGCCATATAACCGTACATAAAATATGTTGAGTGTGTCCTTAAAACATTTCCTTCCTTCCTTCAACATGTGTACAACATTCCATGCTTATAAAGGTACATTTTGTAAGGTCTCTAGAATTTGCTTTTAGTAGACGTATCTCACAAAAATCTCCAATATAATTATAAACATCGAATAATTAATAAATTTAAAAGAAGTCTCTAATATTATAATAAAACGCCGACTAAAAGATTTCAATGAATTCTCTAATATAATTATAAACCAGTGAATAACAGGCATACTTAGAATTGTTTCTTAAGATACAACTGCATCGTTTGTTGCAAACCGTTACCAAATGTTACAGAGTGTCATATCACCTTTAAAAGGATCAGGTTTATTGTGTGGAATGACATATCACTTGAAACCTCTTCTATATCATGGGTAGACGGCTCTGTTTAAACAAAATATCACCCTGACAGGTTGTTTCAGAATTTAATGATTTGCGTACGCGAAAGATAATCCTATTCATCGCGTGTTTATATTTACGTTTTAAACAGTAGTTTTGTAAGGTGAATAAAGGTTGCAACTGAAAGCACGAATTTGATAGAGACATAAATATCTAATTTCTGCTTCGGTGGTTTGCTTTTTGTTAGTAAATGAGACAACTAGGGGTACGATACTCTATGACTAAACGTGAGCTAAACGTAAGCTGTTGTTTATTTTCCATTTTGAAACGGGTGCAAAACAGCATACGGTAGCTAGCGATCTAGCGTTTACTGAAGAGGAACGTACGCTGGGTAAATTGTATTGTTGAGAAGCAGTAGCGAATTGATGCCAAGAACAAACTATTGACACTATCAAAATAAGAATTAAAGGTACTTTGTCATCTTACATTATATAATATTTTCGTGAAAACCGTAGTTGGTTTTTCAAATCTACTCAACTGATATGTATTTTTTTGACACTATATAGTTCAAGTTTTACTATCTTTTACCTCTTTTGTTTTCTTTTTTCTTTTTTTAGAGAGAGAGAGAGAGAGAGAGAGAGAGAGAGAGAGAGAGAGAGAGAGAGAGAGAGAGAGAGAGAGAGAGAGAGAGAGAGAGAGAGAGAGAGAGAGAGAGAGACAGACAGACAGACAGACAGACAGACAGACAGACAGACAGACAGACAGAGAGAGAAAGAAAGAAATGGGTTTTTTTAACGACGCACTCAACACATTTTATTTACGGTTATATGGCGTCAGACATATGGTTAAGGACCACACAGATTTTGAGAGGAAACCCGCTGTCGCCACTACATGGGCTACTCTTCCGATTAGCAGCAAGGGATCTTTTATTTGCGCTTCCCACAGGCAGGATAGCACAAACCATGGCCTTTGTTGAACCAGTTATGGATCACTGGTCGGTGCAAGTGGTTTACACCTACCCATTGAGCCTTGCGTAGCACTCACTCAGGGTTTGGAGTCGGTATCTGGATTAAAAATGTCATGCCTCGACTGGGATCCGAACCCAGTACCTACCAGCCTGTAGACCGATGGCCTACCACGACGCCACCGAGGCCGGTTTAGATAGAGAGAGAGGCAGACAGACATACAGGCAGAGAGAGAGAGAGAGAGACAGAGAGAGAGAGACAGACATACATACAGAGAGAGAGAGAGAGAGAGAGAGAGAGAGAGAGAGAGAGAGAGAGAGAGAGAGAGAGACAGAGAGACAGACTAGTCGTGGAACGCGGGCTGAAACAGCATGGGTTCTGCCACCGAGCCACATCCGGTTCCACATAAATATTTGTGTTACATTGTAACTTGTTTATCCCGAAACATAATCCACACCTACAGACACATATTTTTATATACACCCCCTCTAGTCCATCCTTGATCTTAATGCATGTTATATACACACATATAGGCACGTACACATTCCCAACATAAATTAGCAAGTTGGTAAATGTGATTATATAAAAGAAAACTTGTCACTCTCAGAGTTAAATCGGACGCTGTATAATAAGTGACACACCATTTAGTAGTGTGAGCTGGATGTAGCTCAGTGGTAAAGCGCTCGCTTAATGATCGGCCGATCTAGGATCGATCCCCGTCGGTTGGACCACTGGGCTATTTCTCGATCTAGCCAGTGCACCACGACTGCTATATAAAAGACCGTGGTATGTGCTATCCTTTCTATGGGAGGGTGCATATAAAAGGTACCTTGCTACTAATGGACAAATGTAGCGGTTTTCCTCCAAATGTTTGACATCCAGTAGCCGATGATTAATAAATCAATGTGATCTAGTGGTGTCGTTGAACACGAATGACTTTTAAACATTTATTTGTTAATATAACAGGGGATTTTAAATACAAAATGAACTGTGTAACTGTGACGTCACTGAATGCAGCTTGTATATACATATTATATATATATATACTACTCAAAAGAATTTAAGGGTCAAAAATTTATAACCAAACAAGTTTCAGAGTGTATTAGATTGATGATGTAAACTACACCAAAAATTTAATTTATTGTTCCATATTTACAAAAACCCACAAATAAACGTCACTGTATACAAGAAAGTCGCATGACATGCTGTCAAAGTTGAAGGTTGTCAAACATGGATTTTACACATTAGAACATTCGTTTAATAGTGTGTGAATCCACCCCTGGCGCGAATACACTTGACACATCGTTGCCTCATGCTGTTGATCAGACGTCTGAAGAACTCTTGGGGAATGGCCTGCCACTCTGCCATAAGAAGTTGACCCAGATCATGAAGTTTGGCCGGAGGGGCATGGTTATCCCGAACTCTCCTGCCTAATTCGTCCCAGGCGTGCTCTATTGGGGCCAAGTCAGGCGAATATGCTGGCCAATCCATCCTGGCGATACCTTGTTGTCTGAGAAAGTCCGTTACCACCCTGGCGCGGTGGGGTCTGGCATTGTCATCCTGCAGAACTGCCCCGCCGCCAATCTGCTGAAGGCCTGGGAGAACCAACGGCCGGATAATCTCATTCAGATAGCGGATTCCATTCAGATTGCCATCCACCACATAGAGGGGGGTCCTGTGGTGGATAGAGATGCCGCCCCACACCATGACGCTGCCACCACTGAACCGGTGACGTTGTCTAACGTTAACGTCAGCGAAGCGCTCCCCAGGACGTCTGTAGACACGAACCCGACCGTCGTTGAACTGGAGACTAAACCTGGACTCATCAGTGAACATCACTCGACCCCACTGAATACGTTGCCACCGCAGATGAAGTGTGCACCAGTGACATCTGGCCGTTCTGTGACGTGGTAGGAGTGGTGGCCGAACAGCCTGGCGACGGCAGCGTAGATTATTGGCTCTCAGACGATTGCGTATGGTTTGATCAGACACTCGATTTCCAGTCGCAGTCCGCAGATTGTCACGTAATCGGCGTGCAGTGGTTGTGCGTTGACGTAGAGCCATATTGGTGATGTAGCGGTCCTCTCTATTTTTAGTGCTTCGGGGTCTTCCCGAACGTGGACGATTTCCAACAGAATTCGTTGCTTGGTACCGTTGCCACAGTCGGCCAACGACACTCTGACTGACACCAAGTCTCAGAGCAACATTTCTTTGCGTATTGCCATCCTGAAGCCAAGCAATAGCCCTTCCTCGATCTTCGATAGTCAGTTGACGTCGTACCATTGTCGAATTTGGAGTGTGCACCGTACACGAACGCAAGCTCCAATTATACGGAAATTCAGCATTGGGAACATGGAATACACATGCAAAGCGTGCAAATGAAGCGCTTTGTGAAAAAGCAAGTTATGGGCACTTAGCAGACCTTTCGCTTTCGCCCTAATTTACGTACAAATGTAAGCATGTTTTCGCCATTAGAACTAGTCGACAGTGTCAATGACAGTGGATTTTAATTCATTTATGGGTTGCTTAGACCCACTTTCATCAAAATGGAACAATACCATGCGGGACATTATGGTCTAGGTAATATAACTGACATTCAGAAAATAATGTCGAAAATATCATCTGACCCTTAAATTCTTCTGAGTAGTATATATATATATATATATATATATATATATATATATATATATATATATATATATAATACTCTTCAAAAAAAGTAGGGGAACTCTAATAAAAATTTACAATTGCCAAAATTGCAAGGTATATTAGCTGTGGGGAATGGTTATATGATAATAGTGAATTAATTGGGCAAACATTACAACCGGTAGTTCAGTATTACAATAGGTTTTATGACCACCAAAGATCTTGAAGGACGATTGGGGTCAAAAGTGAAATTTGAAAGTTGACGTTTTTTTATCAGTAAATCGCAAATTCAAACAATAAAAATGACTAAAAACAAAACAATAACAACTGTATGATCAACAGAATGAAAAACAATTGACAGAAATAATGTTCCACAGTGATTAGTCGACCTTCCTGGAAATTGTCAAAATCAAGAATGACACCCCACGCACGTGTACGGGGCAACTGCGTGATGTACGTGAAAACTATGGAATGTGTTTCGTGTGTTGATAAACAGACCTGAACGTTCTTTACTAGGATGTCTGTGGTCAGGACGTATGTTCGGTCTAATAGTTGATATTAACATTAATATTTCAGATTGCCCTACCCTTTTGAAGAGTATATATATGTATGTATATGCATACAAACACATAATATAGTGTATAATACACACATACATTCGCAAACATATACAGACACAATGATACACACACACACACACACACACACACGTATGAACACAAACACCGCATGTAAACATACACACATATAGCGACGTTTTATGCATACATGCACGCGTGCGTGCGCGGACACACACACACACACACACAATTATATCCGTTTTAAACAGACAGTTAGAACTATGTTAGTCAGACATTTAATATAAACACACAGAACAACGCAAGCAATATTATAATCCGGTTTGTGTTTATAAGTAATGTTACTATACCCGGCTTACCCAGTCTCTTTATCTACATTTCTTTTTAACTTGATGACACATTATAATGTTTTTAATAAAAACACACCATGTATACATAAAATAATTTTACGTGTATACTCATAAATTTCCATCTTTTGAACACACAAGAAAACAGACATCGATAGGTTTGTTTCTTGTTGGTTATTTTTGTTTTGTTTGGTTGTTTTTTTGTTTGTTTTTTTAAACAGACAATAGTTAAATTTAAATTCTTTATGCTTCAGTTACCTTCTCCTTTTGAGGAAAATTTGAGAAACTAGTTTCCTTCAAACCCCCTCTCTATGTGTGTTTATTGTTAAAAGGGACGTTACACATTGCGAAAAAGCTGAGAATCTCGGCAACCTGTCAACCGTTAAACGCTACACCGGAGAAGTGAAATACTTTTACTGCTCGACAAGGATCAGTGAATTTTTAAACCTAGCATCTTTCAAACGGGTAGCGGGAGTGAACGATATCGCGACGGGGTGTCTACCCCGTTCTTATTCGTTACATTAAAAAGAAACGGGACGTTAAACACACCGTTCGCTTGTTACTTACTTGTGAATGTCACCAGCCAAAGTACTTTTTATTTTTCTTCTAAAACCGACGGATATCTTCGTGGGAATTTTATTTAATTTATATATTTTAAAAAAACATATATATAATTTTACACTTTTTAATGGAAAGTGATTTTATTTCAAATTAGAACGAAAAAAAACCCTACAAAAAACAACAGTTGTAGATACAAATTTAAATTAGAAAACAAAATAATAAAATCTCTTTTTAATAAAAGTAATTTTATTTATTTATTGAACGTTGGTGGTTTTACTGGTGTTGATGGTTTTACACTGGATAACAAAATGCCGAAATCATTTTTGATAAGGAAGAAACGAAATCGTGACCTATCGTGGTCAACAGGTGTTGACAGTGCTGGAGCCGGCAGTGTTGAAGACGAGAGTCTTAGAGCTGGGAGTGTTGAAAATGAGAGTGTTGAATCCCATGGACAAGCCGAAGACAATCTGCCGTCAGGTAGGTCTAATCTCAACTTTAATTATTTCATTTCAACTTATTTTCGTGCTTATATCCGATTAAGGTTCAAGCACACATACACACCTCAGCTATCTGGGCTGTCTGTTCAGGACAGTGGGTTAGTTGTTAGCTGCTTAGTGGTTAGTGAGAGAGAAGAGTATGTAGTGGCTTTACACCTTCCCATTGAGTCGGTTATTTCAAATGTTACTCCACCACTTACTCAAATATAAACACCATGACGTCGACTTAATGGGATTAGCTTGTTAATCTACCGATAAGAATAATATTAACATGATTGTGTAAACCATGGTGGTCGCATTATCAGGTTATTTGCTAAACAGTTTTTAAAGTTTGTATAAAGTTGCTTGCAAAACAAAAACAAAACCAAAACCCCCTTTAAATTGTTTTATTATTCCCAATGTGTTTGCGTTGTTTTAAGTTCACAAGTTAAGTTGTTTTAAGGTAACCATATCATTAATATCATACTCTTTGCTGAGCTATGTAAAGATCGATGTTTGCAGAAACCGCCATATTATGTCGCTTATTTCGAACGTGTTTGCGTAGTGTTAAGTTGTTTTAAGATAAAGTATAACATTCCTATCAGTCTTTGCTAGGCTGTGTAAAGATGTTTGATGAAATAACTATATGTTGGTTATGCTGAATTTGTTTGCGTTGGCTGAAGATAACAAGTTAAGTTGTTTCAAGGTAAGTATATCAATATGAGAATCTTTGCTGAGCTGTGTAAAGATGTTGGATGGAAGAATTATACCTGTATGTCGCTTATATCGAACGTGTTGCGTGTGGATATAACACCTGTAGTTGCTAAATGGCTGTTAAAACTAAACCAGTGCGGTCGTTCAGAGTGTCTCAACCTCTAGAGCTTAAATACAATAAAGTAAATAAAATAAATAGTAACGAAATGTATATTTATAAGCCCATTTTAAAACAAAAGCGTTATACAACTTATTAGGCCTTCTCTATAATACATACATGTCACAACTTTAATATATATATATATATATATATGAAGAGTTCAGGCGCGAAACGCGATATAAACCATTTTCTTTCTTTTTTTTAGTTAAAGCCATTATTGTATGTCAGTAAGGGCTAATCGTATGCCCGCTGATTTGCCGCAAAACGCGATTGATCCTTATGAAATTGTATTGGGTAAATCTCGGTGGGGTGGTGGGTTTTTTATTTTTTTTTATCGAAACGCGATATACGCCAATTACAAAAATAATTTTACTGAAAATGGAAAAAAAATGATATATCGCGTTTTGCGCCTAAACTCTTCACACACACACACACACACACACACACACACACACACACACACACACACATATAGATTATATATACACACACACACACACATATATAGATAGATAGATAGATAGATAGATAGATAGACAGATCCACATGCGTGTGCAGGGGAAGCCTTTTCGGGGGGTCCAGACTTCTCCCTTCTTAAGTAAATAATGTTTTTGCTCAATATATTTTCCGTGGGAGCATGTCGCCACAGTCCAAACAAAACACACACACACACACAAATGCACACACACACACACACACACACACACACACGCAGGCACGCACACACACAAACACACACACACGCACGCACACATATACACACACACAACCGCACACACACACACACACACACACACACACACACACACACACACACACACTGCTAAAATTCCCGCACACGCGCCTACGATTGATACAGTAAAATATAGCATTACCCCTTTATTCTTTTCTAAAAGTTTAACAGTATCCAAACTTTCCCCATTAATTAATTCTGACCTCTACCTTCTCTCTTTGTCCCGGATGTCAGCAGCTGCGCCCTGGACGGACGTACCTGAATTTTAAATTGATATACAGTCACATAAATACAGTGACTAGTCCTAAGCCTAGTATTTGCATTGCTACCATATCATATATCAGACTCTATGCTAAACTGATCCTGTCTGTAGGATGGTGCATATAAAAGATCCTTTGCTATTAATGGAAAAATGTAGCGGTTTCCTCTCTATGACTGTATGTCAAAATTACCAAATATTTGACATCCAATAGCCGATGATTAATAAATTAATGTGCTCTAATGGTGTCATTAAATAAAACAAACTTTAACTTTGCTAAACTGTGTATAGGTGGTTGCTGAAAGAAATATGTTTCTTTTTGTCCAAAAAGTATTTGCATTGCTACTTTAAGATAAGTATATCATTAACACCAGAGTCTTTACTAAGCTGTGTACTGGTGTACACATATATGTTGCGTTTTGTCCAGAAAGTGTTTGCGTTGCTACTTTAAGATAAGTATATCATTAACACCAGAGTCTTTACTAAGCTGTGTACTGGTGTACACATATATGTTGCGTTTTGTCCAGAAAGTGTTTGCGTTGCTACTTTAAGATAAGTATATCATTAACACCAGAGTCTTTACTAAGCTGTGTACTGGTGTACACATATATGTTGCGTTTTGTCCAGAAAGTGTTTGCGTTGCTACTTTAAGATAAGTATATCATTAACACCAGAGTCTTGGCTAAGCTGTGTACTGGTGTACACATATATGTTGCGTTTTGTCCAGAAAATGTTTGCGTTGCTACTTTAAGATAAGTATATCATTAACACCAGAGTCTTTACTAAGCTGTGTACTGGTGTACACATATATGTTGCGTTTTGTCCAGAAAGTGTTTGCGTTGCTACTTTAAGATAAGTATATCATTAACACCAGAGTCTTTACTAAGCTGTGTACTGGTGTACACATATATGTTGCGTTTTGTCCAGAAAGTGTTTGCGTTGCTTTAAGAGAAGTATATTTGAGTTCCAGCGCAAACGAGAATACGTTATTAACTGGGAGTTTTCACATTGGTCTTATGTTTACACGAGGCTAGCTGTATTGACCCGAGGCACAAGACCAGTGTGATAATACCACTGTATTAAGCCCTCGTGTTGAGGCTGGTAGGTACTGGGTTCGCGCCCGCATATAGGCTACAGCCAAGAGCGAGTTTCAGCGCACGGCTGGAATGAGTGAAGCACCTGCTCCGACCTATCGCTCACTAACCACTGACAAGTAACAGTAAGCCATGTTCTGGAAAGATATCCCAGATGGGTAAGATATGTACCAAGGGAAGCGTGCTTGAACCGTTATTGGATATAAATACGAAAACCAAATACCAGTAATAATAAAACAATTTAAGGTAGCCTTACTCTCATTTTTTGCTACTTTTAGTATAAATTGTTTTGTTTTTTTAACTTCCCATTTAAGGTAGTCTCTCTCCCTTTTGTCACTATTGAAATTACGTTTAAAAAGCAACCAAAAATAAAACCTTCCCATTTAAGGTAGACTTTCTCTCATTTTTGTCAGTCTTGGTATTAAAATTATATTTAAAAAATAAAATAAAAAACCCTTTCTCTCAGTTTTGTTACATTTGGTATTAAAATTATTTTTTATAAATTCCAAAGCTTCCCTTTTCTGGTAGTCTTCTTTTCGCTTTTGCCACTCTTGGTGTTAAAATTACAGGTACTCAAAAAGCTATATTTTATGGTGTAAAAGCAGGAAAGTAGGCACCACCAGCAACTGTGGATAGTTTGCAGCTTTCTATTTCCAATCTTAATATTTTTTTATTTTTATGCCACCATTTTACCACCAAATAAAAAATAAAACATTATCCTCCATGTGCCGGGCTAATCCATCACTTTTCATCTAAAGACAGGTAGTGATATTTATCCCGTTGGCCTCTCGTGTACTGATCCATCTAATCCAGCTGTTGAACTGTAAATAAATCGTATCATATACTGAGGATATTAAAACACTGAGTCAGGAAACATGAAACGTTTATTGGCAAGAACATTATGTGAGTATATTTGATGGTTGTATCAGATAACAGAACCAGATTAAAAACGCGTACAAACAATAATAATGATATTAAAACGTGTACAGTTTATATCTTTGTTAATAGTCAATAATTTTATATGGGACAGGTAGCTGTGGAATATGATATATAGACTAGATGTAACATAAATACCAGCTAGTAATATAATATTAAGGTCGTGTGCCCTGTTTTCGAGGTACGTACCTCTTCTTTTTTGGCATAAAATGCGAGTGCGAGTGCGAATAATTTTTACATGCTCATATACCACTAGAGTTTCGAACATGTGCGTCCTGGGGCCTGTCTCTGGATAGCCAGGGGCTTTTCCCGGGACAGAACAAAAAATTAAGCGGACAATTTTGAAATTCACATCCAAAAATTAAATAGTGGGCCTTTAAAATTTTGATGCGCATCTCTAATTAATATAATTAATAGAGAAAATTCTACTCATTAAATTTGGTCGCTAGATTAGATCGGGTGGTCAAAAAGCGTATTAAATGCACACTGAGCATCTACAAACACAGAGTGACCAGAATCAATTAATTGGATTAGCAAACAAAAAGAAGATAATTGAAGTTGTAAGTACACATGTACATATCCGTAACTTCACGGGGAAAATTTAATAGCCGAAAATAGTCGGTACCTCGTTTGTGCACAGGGTTACTGGCCTCGGTGGTGTCATGGTTAAGCCATCGGACATAAGGCTGGTAGGTAATGGGTTCGCAGTCCGGTACAGGCTCCCACCTAGAGCGAGTTTTAACGACTCGGTGGGTAGGTGTAAGACCACTACACCCTCTTTTCTCTCACTAACCACTAACCAACTAACAACTAGCTGAGGTGTGTGCCCGTGACCTTAGTTGGATATAATCACGAAAATAAGTTGAAATGAAAGGTGCACAGGGGTTATTGCACGATATGTTATTTTTGCTATTACAACTCCCTGCAGAAAATTACTATATACATGTGTACATATTATGATAACCGCAGTGATATACAGAAAGTGTCTTTTGTTGTGTCCTATCCTATACTGTATACATGTGTACATATATATATATATATATACATCGTTTATTTTTGATAACTACTACCGATGTTTTTAATATGTTCTCTCGTAACGTATTAATGAGGGGTTCATGAATGAATGAATGAATGAATGAATGTTTAACGACACCCCAGCACAAAAATACACATCGGCTATTGGGTGTCACAAATGGTAAGTATATGAAAATAAAATGAGGGGTTCATTGCAATTTTATTATTCATATTGGCTGTACATAACATATGTCTATACGTGTATAAACGCATGCGTTCTGTCTCTGCTTATACATTTTAATTAGGTTTCTTGGGACAATGTGTTCACCTTAGTGGGTGTGAATGTGGTCAACATATATTCAACCGTAATCAGCTGGTATGTGCCCTGGAATTTTATTTAATGAAACTTAACCTTCACTGTTTACTTTTATTCTGTTATAAGTTGTGGGTCATAACACTAACAATATCCGGCGCAGTAGGCAATACAATCGTAATCTCTATTCCTCTATTATAAACGATTTTTCCATATCATTATTTTTATTTGCAATCTTTCTTTGACAGTCGTTACATATGGGGCCGAATTTACGAAGCGTGTTTTTCTTAAACACGTGTTTAAGCATTGTAGATGTATGTAGTAACACGCATGTAAGTCTAACACAGGATTTGTAAATTCAGCCATATATGTATCTATATATATATATATATTACTTAACTCCAAAAGAAACGCGAATACGTAGATTGGAGGTTTTGAGTGCACTCATTGAAATACGTCCCAAAGTTCTTAAAATAATCGTTTCTATGAAAAACTTAAACAATTCGTAAAGATGAGATTTCATGTTATTGACATGTTAAAAATCGAGGTCGCATTGTCATTTGAAATGTCAAGGCCATGGCGCTTCTTCAATGGCGTCACATGCCACTCAAACATGTCCACTAATAGCGGGTGTGTCCGCCATTGCTGGCCATGACCGCCGCACACCTCCTACCCATGGAGAGGAAGAGGTTCCTGATGAAGGCCCTGGGCACGTTGTTGTAGGTGTCCACGACGGCCTGGCGGAGCTGCTGCTGTGTCACCACGGGAGCAGGGCGTTGGTTCATCATGCGCTGAACCTCGTCCCACAAGTGCTCGATGGGGTTCAGATCCGGGCTTAAAGCTGGCCAGTCCATTGTGATGATGTTGTGCTGTGCCAGGAATGCCTGGGTGGCCCGTGCCGTGTGTGGCCTGGCGTTGTCGTGCTGGTAAACCATCTGACGGTGACCCGCGAAAAAAGGCACCACCACAGGCGTGAGCACTTCGTCGATGTAGCGCTGTGCTGTGACGCCCCTGCCGCGTCCTCGGCCGTTGTTGTCGAAGATGACAGGTTGTACACGACGTCCCCAGGATATGGCACCCCACAGCATGACGGAAGGCCCTCCCCAACGGTCCCTCTCCATAACACACGCATCTGTGAAGCGCTCACCTCGACGCCTCCACACCCTCATACGACCGTCGGCCCTATCTAAGCAGTAGCGGCTTTCGTCGGAGAAGACGATGTTCTGCCACTGTCGGTTCCGCCACTGTCGATGCAGAACAGCCCAGTTGTGTCGTGCAAGGCGGTGTCGCTGTGTGAGACGTTGTCCAATGTACGGTCGACGACAGTTCAGATGGATGGCGATCAGACGACGTCGTACCGTGGTGTAGGAAACGGGGCGGTTGTGGGTTCCCACTGTCTGCCGGGCTGTTGTGGTGGCTGGTACGAACCGATCACGCATGTGAGTTCGGACGATGTAACGGTCCTGGCGCTGTGACGTCACTCTGGGACGGCCGCTACGTGGACGGTCGACGACGTTGTTGTTCTGTAGAAATCGGTCTATGAGACGGTAGATTGTCGAGACATGGACACCGAAAGCACGTGCAACCTGCCTGGCATCCATTCCGGCCTCCAAATTCCCCGAAGCTCTATGTCTGGAATCAGCGTTAAGTCGTGGCATCGTTGTATCGCTACTCGTAAAATGAGTTGAACATTGCTGTCTGGCGTTTCTTTTATACCCAGGCCTGGTAGTGTTTCACGTGCAATTCGCATCTTTCATGATCCACCCGTTTTGCATTCCAGATCGATTTTGGTCGTCAATTTCAGCACGTGCGTGACGTCACACTGTACTGTTTTTTTCATGCGTTATGTGGAATTGGATACGCTGACAAGATGGCTATTGGTCAACTTAATCGATTTGTACATAGTTTATTCAAATGTGGGTTTTTTAATATTTTAAAATTTTCGCGTTTCTTTTGGAGTTAAGTATATATACATGTATGTGTGTGTGTGTGTGTGTGTGTGTGTGTGTGTGTATATATATATATATATATATATATATATATATACACACACACACATATATATATATATATAAAAATGTCCAGTCATACAATGTGCACATGTTTTTTTTCGGTTCATACGATGCCATATTTTAAAAAAACCCAAGCTAACAACAACACAAAAACAACAACAACAACAACTAAGCAAGACAAAAAACACAGGGATGTTGTCAACACGTGTAATTTTATATACATTTGCCATGTACAGGGCAGCACGTACAATGGCAGATAGTGGATCACTTGGTGGGTAGACGGATGGAATGCCCTCGGTTAACTTATTCTCTGCTTGGATTCCCACCACTCCCAATCAGTGCCATGCCACTGGTATATCAAAGACCGTGGTATGTGCTGCCATGTCTGTGGAAATGTGCATATAAAAAATCCCTTACTGCTAATGGAAATATGTTCCTCTGAGAACGTCGCAATGATCAATTGTTTGACAGCCAGTAGTTGGTGATTACTAAATCAGCGTGCTCTAGTAATGTAGTTAAATAAAACAATGTGTTTCTTTGTTGGAGCAAAACGATGGATCGATCTTATTACTTATCGCACGTTCAGTGGATTTTTTTTTTTTTTTTACTAGTCGGTTGAGCGCTCGCTTGAGGTGAATGCGTCGTAGGATCGAACCACCTCAGTAGACCCATTCTCTGATTGGCTTTTTATCACATCCCAACCAGTGCTCCAAGACGTGTATATCAAAGGTCGTGGTATGTGCTATCCTGTCTGTGAGAAAAGTGCATATAAAAGATCCCTTACTGCCAATGGAAAAATGTAGAGAGTTTCCTCTAAGATGTCGTGTGAAATTCCTAAATATTTGACATTCAATAGCCGATGGTTAATAAATCGTTAATAAAGTGATGTCAGCGGGACGTAGCCCAGTGTTAAAGCGCTCGCCTGATGTATGGTCGGTCTAGGATCGATCCCTGCCGGTGGGCCCATTAGGCAATTTCACATTCTAGCTAGTACGCCACGAATAATATATCACGACTGTATTGTCACGGATGGTGCATATTATGTGTAAACGATCCCTTGCTGAAAATAGAAAAAAAATATAGCGGGTTTCGTCTCTAAGAATATATATGAAAATTACCAAATGTTTGACATCCAATAGACGATAATTAACAAATCAATGTGCTCTAGTGGTGTCGTTATACAAAACAAACTTTAAGTTTTTAACTGATCGCAATATTACTGTCTCTCGATTCACTTGAGAGGCGCGCATATTTTTACAAACTTAAAGTTGTGTTGTGGATACTAAAAAAAATTCTGCGGAAGAAGCCTGACCCGAGGCAGTCTCGAAATTTTAACAGTCTTTTGCCCTTTGATATCAATCTGTCGTAACAAAACGGTAGGAAAGTGAACAAAAAGAGTCATATGACAACGTTCATAACAGCCAGTGACGTCCTGCTCTTGGGGTGTGCTTCGTTCATATCACTTCACGACGTCACCTAGCCGACTACAAACACAACTGTCATCAAGACGATGCGTCATGTGGTTTCAAACTGTTGTGTGAAAACGTTGGGAGAAAGTAGGCCTTCATATTTTGGGGAGCGGGTTGAAGTGGAATTTGGGGTGAAAGGAGGTGGGCGAGCAAGATGATAAAGCATTTAAAAAAAAAAAAGAAGATAAATAGCTGGCATATTCAGGAGGCCGGATCGCTCATGAAGAATTCGACTGGTACCTTCGTCGTCTCTCATATTACATTTTACTTAGGCGTAAAAACAGGGCCGACAAAACCGACCGCTAGACTGGTTTATGCGCTTCGCGGTAAACCAAACGGCCACATTAGGAACAAGTCAAACAGTTCGCGAACGTTAGCGAAACGTCAGATGGATGAACTTGGGTAAGTTTATCGAGTGACTGTTATCGCCTATCCTTCTGAACATGCCTTATATAAAAGTCCTATACCCTTTACCCAGCTCCGATCGCGAGGTGTAAAACAAGAAAGGCCGCCTAAACTCTGGTTTCCATAAAATCGTTAAGAGACGCAGACAATTTCAGACCTTCTACGACAAATCAGAAAAGTTTAACAGTGGCGTGTTCAGGAGACAGAACGCTCGCAAACAATGTGTTTGGTACCATCGTCTTCTATGACAACACATCCAATTGACGTTAAGTTCCGAATCCAGACTAGCAAGTGACCGCGATCGCTTGCTACCCTGAAGGGTGTATACTACCAAATCAAATCCCGTAAACGACAGTAGTGACATATGTGGTTAAAACTCCTACCTGCCGCTTATTAATTCCGCACCCTTAAAATGAATCAGAAAAAAAAAATAGAGGGTCAAGCTGCTCATTTCACATTGATTTATTAATCATCGGCTATTGGATGTCAAACGTTTGGTAAGTCTGGCATATAGTCTTAGAGGGGAAACCCGTTTCATTTTCCTATTAGTATAAAGGGATCTTTTATATGCTCTTCCCCACAGGCAGAGCAGCACATACCACGGCCTTTGATACACCAGTTTTGGTGCATTGATTGGGACGGACCCTCCCTCAACTCCAATCAGATTCGATCCTACGACGCAAAAACACCAACACCAGTTGGTAGTCACATGCTTTAGGTAAGCGCGTCACGCCCTATTTTACAAAAGCCGGGCTAAAGGATGTTTCCGAATAACACACTATACATGCTAACTGACTCTTTGTGGGCTTCATAATAAATGTTTA
Source organism: Gigantopelta aegis (assembly GCF_016097555.1). Classification (NCBI taxonomy): domain Eukaryota; kingdom Metazoa; phylum Mollusca; class Gastropoda; order Neomphalida; family Peltospiridae; genus Gigantopelta; species Gigantopelta aegis. Next base: position 44,680,667 of record NC_054704.1, read on the forward strand.
CATATATAAATATGAACTCATATCGAGGACCATTATTTTGCGGCCCCGAGGCGAGCGAACGGTTAACGCCACAGTGTTATGACGGGCGTGGTATCTTAATAAATTACATCTGGCAGTTTACAATTGTTCGAGTTGGGTAACTTAGTCCATTATATATCGACAAGCTATTTCAATTCACTTTCAGCAGAACACGGTGCGTGTACGAAATGTATTTCTTTGTCCATTTACGTTTCAAAATACAATGTAAAAACTTTATACTTAAACTTAATGATTTTGTCCTACGTCAAGATAAGAAAATCCGTTCATTTCAATGGTTATTTTTAATGTAATATTCCGCGGGGCGGGATCTAGCTCAGTCGACAGAGCTCTTGCCTGAGGTGTTTACATTGTAGGATCGAAACCCATCGGCGGATAATTTGGTTACTTCTCGTCCCAGCCAGTGTCTCTAGACGAATATTCTAAAGGTTGTTGTACGTGCTGTCCTGTCCATATAAACCATCTCTTGATGCTAATGGAACAATGTAGCGGGTTTCCTCTGAAGACTATATTTTCGAATTTTCAAATGTGTGACCTCCAATAACCGATGAGTAGTTAATTAATGTGCTCTAGTGCTGTCGTGAAAGAAAATAAAAGTTAAATACATGTTAAAGGCAGTCGCGTGGACTACAAACATACAGAAATATACAGTGTATTTTATTCAAGTCTCACTTTATGTACACAGTTAATCCAATATATTTAGTATACTGATGGGAAAAAACAGTAAACATGACTTTTCAGATGAAATTTAAATAATTATTAGAGTAGTAATGTCTGTATAAAGTATAAAAATGTAATGTGGAACTGAATGTCGCTAATATGGAAAAGAATATCAGTAAAACGGTTAGCTTTACCTTGCTACTTTAAAACAGGAGACTAGCGCCTGTGATGTATTAAATAAATAAATAAATAAATATAAATAAATAAATAAATATAAATATAAATGTAAATGTAAATAAAATAAAAATGAAATAAAATAAAATAAATTGATTGAAAACATGTTATTTCATAAACAACAACACAAGTTTGTAAATAAATATTTAAAAAATTCACAACTGGAGCTTGAAATTTTACCAGTCTTTACTTCGAAGGGTCCTAAAAGGGAAGCAATCCTTATTGCAATAGCGGGACGATCCCTGTATAAGGGCTAAGACAAGGTAAACGGAAAATCTACTATGTAACATTTAAAGCTGTAATAACTAAAATCCGCAATTTTTTTTTTTTTTTTTTTTCATGCGCACGTAAAGGAAACATCTTTAAGTTGATCTGGTTCTAAAACATCTATAATGAAATCGGTTTAAGCACAAACATTCAATGATTCATACACATAAATTATAGCTGCGTGTTAATACCGGAATGGTATGCCGGTATCAGTTACATTTTCAAGCAGGTTTTCCTGGACACGTAATGCAACAGTTTGAGCTGCATGACTATGACACAGGAGTTAATTTTCTCCCGAAATAAATCAATTTATTATTTAAAGAGAAGTTGCCAAAGTTTTTTGTTTCGCACTGAAAATGTTGAGCTGTTACAAAACAAAAACGGACTATTATCCTGTTCAATTATTTAGACCCAAAGTTTTTTGCAAATGTTACGTTTATTTCCTATTCGATATTTGTTTTCTTTGCATTTACATGAAAACAAACCCAAACCCCGACAGGTTAATATACAAATCATCATATAAAATGCACGAAGTTGACTTAATTCCACTTTTTAAAAATCTCTGTGTCTTTTGATCCTATAAATAACTAAGGTCATTTGCATATCAAAAGCATTGGAAATCTCTTGCATTGGTACAACATTCGTGACAGTGCCTTTAACTGTAAAAGGTAACCTGTAATAGTTTATCAAATTTGTCACTGCCTAAAAACTAGAGTCAGTGTCTTTAATATGGAAACGTGGTATCAGTAACATTAATTTCAGACGAGATTATTCATAAAAGAAAAGTTACACCTCGATAGCAGCAATCTGTCTTTGATATTTCATTTCAACTTATTTTCGTGCTAATATCCTCGTAAGGTTCAAGCATGCAGTCCTAGGCACACATCTCAGCTATCTGGACTGTCTGTCCAGGATAGTGGATTAGTTGTTTGTGGTTAGTGAGAGAGAAATCGGTGTATTGGCCGTAAAGCCTTGGGTTATTTCCCATTCCAGCCAGCGCTCCACGACTGGTATATCAAAGGCCGTGGCATGTGCAATACTATCCGCGGAGTGGGGAATATAAACGATCCCTTGCTACTAATGGAAACAAAATGTAGCGGGTTTCTTCTCTAAGACTGTATGTCAAAAGTACCAAAAGGCTTTACATCCATTAGCCGATGATTAATAAATCGATGTTCTCTAGTGATGTCGTTAAACATAAACAAACTTTAAACTTTAACTCTCCTTGCATCTAAAAGGGCCAAACAAAACTGAGTAACGCCCTAAAGCGTAATAATTAAAGGAGATTACAATACCATTAGGATACCAGTATATCTTTTGCTTTATCATCCGTCTTGTGTGACTGGCGCCCTCCCTCTGTTCCATCAACAATATCACGCGACTATTTTAACGTTATTCACGTTTTATCTGCATATCTATCTCTGCCCATGCACTTAACGGCATTTCGCTCTCACTTAATAAAACACTGGGACATTATTCACTAAACCCTCGCAACTTTGAGACATCGCAGTGGAATCTAAAAGTGTAAGCGAGGACGATGCGATGTTACTTTAAGATAGCTTAAGACAGCGTTGTGATTTAGGCCCCTGAATGTCGATGATCTGTTTTAAATGGTTACATAGAAACAATATACATGAGATTGGATCCATCGGAATTGTGGCTGGCAGGTTACTGGGTTCGCCACCCGGTACCGGCTCCCAATACCTGAAGCGAGCTTAACGACTCAATGGGTAGGTGCAAGGCCACTAAAGTCTAAACCGACTACTCTCTCACTAGCCACTAAAGCCTATACAACAATCCAGATAGTTGAGATATGTACCCAGGATAGAGTGCTTAAACTTTAATTGGATATAATCACGAACATAACTATAAATGAATGAATAAAGTAAACGAGAGTGCCACTTTAACGACACAGTTTTGACCACAGATGTTCGGGTCCCGGCTGGAGTTTCTAGGTGTTTGATTAGTACATGTACCAGTCGATGGAACACCCATGCGCGCTACGCTATATTGTCTGTGTTCATATATAATGTAGCGCGCATGAGTGTTGCATTGACATATACTAATTAAACACCTAGATACCCCAACGAAGATCCGATTGTTCGTCGTTTTGATAGTACTGTGTATCTGAGGCAATAAATGGGAGCCACAATAACAAAAGATCTGGAAAGTCTACGATCAGATATAACTGGCCATTTCTGTCAGAAAGCTTTCACTGTACACCCGTAAAGACAAACACCATTCCAAAAACAGAAGGTTTATTTATCTGGTGATTTATGGAGCAATATTCCTTCACTTAGTGGCATTAAAGGGACATTCCTGAGTTTTCTGCAATTTTTAAGATGTTATCGACTAACAGAGACTTTTAAACGATTGTACATAAAAAGTTAGTGGCTGGATATTAAACGTGTTTCTAATCGTCCTAATATTTGTACTAGGTTAAATTTCATTTTATTTTCTAAACTATTATTTTTTCGTACGTACGAAATTATTAGAAGACAAAATTCAGTTTGGGCTTCTTACAAATATTAAGACGATCAGAAACACACTGAATATACAGCCACTGATATTCTAAACAAGAAACTATATTTAATATGCAAGTTTAATCATAGAAATATTATTTTAGTCGGAAACATCTTGCAATGCAGCAAACTCAAGAATGTCCCTTTAAATTTGGATTTCAATTACGATATCCCCCAACCGTTTTTTAATAGTATACGTTGCTTTTGTTTCAATTTGGGTTTTTTTAATTCGTCTATATATGCATTAGCGCCTCGATGGAAGTGGAAATCTAACAGTACGTGTCAGGCGCGGATCCAGGATTTTTTAATAGAGGGGTCCCAAAAGCCGTTCTTGTTTATGAAAATAAAATTTATAGGTCCTTGACAGATGGACGGGATAAGTTTGCATTTTTGGTGTATTCTGTAATATATATTGTTGGGGGTGTGTATGTGTATATATGTACGTCATTCATAGAATGGAAAAGGATGAGAGTGTGTTGTTGTTGTTTTTTTGCGTGAGAGAAAAATAAATGGATAGCTACATTGATTAGATATGGAGAGAGAGAGAGAGAGAGAGAGAGAGAGAGAGAGAGAGAGAGAGAGAGAGAGGCGGGGATGGAGATAGAAAGAGAGGCGGGGATGGAGAGGGGCTGGGGGTGGGGTGAGGTGGGGTTTGCAAGCCAGTACCCTAAAGTATTATATTATGTTGTTTTATTATTTTTATGTACACAACCCATGTTTTACCCTTGGCATGTGTTGTTCTAATTGTAAACAAAGGGCTGGCAATAAAACTATATATATATATTGTTGGACCAAAAATGGGGGAGGGGCTGAATCCGCCTGAATCCGCGCCTGCTGATATCTGCCAAACAATAAAACTTAATACATGGATCAGGATTATCTTGCAGTGTTTTCTCCGCATCTCCGTTATTTTGCCCTGTCACGAAACGGAAGAGTATCGGGCAGACAGCCGTTTTTCGCTAAACATTTGGAAACTATGTGCACTGGTTCCCAAAAAGGTCATTCGGTTTAACGCGCAGCGTAAAAACCAGTATAGCACACGTCAGCAACAAACATTTGGTTGAACTTACCCAGAATTCAACCCACAGTGTTTAAACAGTTTGGTGTGGCGGTGTTGCGGTGTTGCGGTGTTGCGGTGAATGATAAAATACCCCTAGGATACAAAAAAACACCCCGAAGAAATCTTGTCTGAGTGAGTACAGAAAGAGACCTTGACTGCGTTGCAATGATCGTGGCAAATTTGCAGCAGTTGAAATTTGGTGTAACTTTAATGGTCCGGTGAACAAAACGTGTTTCCTTCAAGAGGGGTTTTAAAAAACTTAAATGAAAACAGGAACATTAAAAACCACCAGGGAACTTGTAACACTTTTGTCCCATTAAAACGAGTCGCTATTTTCGGAAACATTGAGTAGGCCTATTCAAGCACTGATAAGTTTGCATGGGGAGAGGGAGCGGAGGGGGGGGGGGGGGGGGGGTCATTTCAATGCACCTTCGGTCTCGCTGTAGTTTTCCGTGAGATTATCCCGCTTAACCACATACACCGTTTGTCGCTTGAGAAACATTTTGTTGTACGTGTAATTATCTTCAATTACCCAATTCAAAACAGGCTTTCGACGTCGTAGCCAAAAGGAAATTGAAAATTATTAACAGGGAGGCCGTAACGGGCCGTCACAATAGATCACGCGGGAACGAAAATCCTGCAACTTGCCACTCCCAGGATACAGTGTAAAGATGCCCGTTTTTATGTTTGCGAAGATTGACACGCATGACATTTTATTTTGTGAAAAACAACTTCTTCTGGGTTTTTCGTGAACTGCTAGTACTAAAGTCGATAATAATGTTATTGTGCTTTTTCAAATAAATCTGCTGATACTAATAACTGATGTGGGGATTTTTTTTTTGTGTGTATTATTATCACTCGGAGAGAACATTGCATCAGGTGTCTGGTATCATACGGCGATATCCCATATATGTTGGTTATATTTAAAGACATTTTATTTTCCTGTCTCATGATGGTGACCTTGATGTCAAAGAGAAACCGTTCACTAAAAATGACACTTACTAAATGAATGTTTACCTATGACGTATATGTTAACTTAGCAAAGTTTGTTTTGTTTAATGACACCACTAGAGTACATTGATTTATTAATCAAGCAAGCGTCGTAAATAAAGTTGTATTTGGAAAAGACGTTTAAATGTCTTTTAAAGGAACATACCCTATTTTTTAAACACTACAGCATATTTTTCACTATTAAAGCCGTTTATGATCACTGAAATCAAACATTACTTATATTTTATTGTTTAGATTATCCATTTCCGTAGAACCGAAATGTTTCTGGTCATCCTGTTGTTTCTAATACCACAAAATGCATTTTTCATATTTAAAAAAAACACACGTGCGTCTGCGAAGTAGCGGTTATTGATTCGAGTTCTAGTCTATTTTAAGGACACTTCCTGGTTTCAACGTCACAGACTCAACTTTCACTCTGTTATAACTTTATCCAAATGTGTTACAGATTCTGTAGATTAACTAAACTTAGTGTCCATGTTTACGAGTTGAAACTAGGGTCTGCGCTTTGAACCTGATATAAAGGATATATAAGAAATAGAATACTTCATTTGTTTTTGTTAGATACAAATGATTTTACAACGTAAACAACGGGTTTTCGTCTGTCAGATACATGTTGACACAATTCAGATTAAGATAAATTGCATATAACCGCCATTCATGAAACTTGTATTCTCTATTATGTTTTCAATTGCGATAATTTAATAATCATGTTAATAAAATTGCAAAATAATAAAACGTATAGGAAAGAAAAAGTTATAAATGTAACACAAGAACGAAAACTGGTTTGCTTAAAAAAACTAAGTTTGCGAGAACAAAACGATCGTTCGCGCATTTTTCGGAGGCCTGGAATCATTCTTATTGTTTACTTGGAGTACCTGGCCTGAGTTCAGCCAGACCGAGCAGAAAAACGACCACTAGACTGGTTTATGCGCTTCACGGTAAACCAAAATGGTCTCGTTGGGAACCAGTCAAATAGTTCGCGAACGTTAGCGAAACGTTAGCCGGCTGAACTTGGGGCTGAGACTTCAATATCAATATATCAGTTTTACACACCCGTATGGGACGGTTTCATCTGTGTTAAACAGCTACCAGAGAAACAAAAACAAATTTGCCTCTTAAGGCAGGTGGCTGCTTCACACAGGTAATTTATACTATATACTAGTAGTCGATTTAGCAGAGTATGACTATTAAAGGTGTCCTCTTAAGACAGGTAATTGTTTAATGCATGTCAGTTATACTATATAGAGATTTAGCAGAATATTAATATTAAAAGTGTCCCCTTTTGACAGGTGATTGGTTAATGAATGTCAGTTATACTGTATAGACGATTTAGCAGAATATTAATATTAAAAGTGTCCTCTTAAGGCAGGTGTCTTCTTCACACAGGTCATTTATACTATATAGTCGGTTTAGCAGAATAGTAATATTAAAAGTGTCCTCTTAAGGCAGGTGGCTTCTTCACACAGCTCAGTTATACTATATAGTCGATTTAGCAGAATATTAATATTAAAAGTGTCCTCTAGAGGCAGGTGTCTTCTTCACACAGGTCATTTATACTATATAGGCGATTTAGCAGAGTATTAATATTAAAGGTGTCCTCTTAAGGCAGGTGTCTTCTTCACACAGGTCATAAGTACTATACAGTCATTTTAGCAGAATATTAACATTAAAAATGTTCCCTTGAGACAGGATGATGCTGAAAAGAGTTGGCCGCTCGAAGTGCTTTGTCCTGTTTTATGTTTTCTTTAATATACGTTAGATGCGGATTAATCCTTGTCATAAATTTTACTCTGGCATGCTGTGAGTGCAGTTTCATTTGAAATCGCTTTGATGGTCCATGATGTTGTATACACTTACACATTCTACACACACTTACACATTCTACACACACTTACACATTCTACACACACTTACACATTCTAGAAGCTATCAATGTCAAAATGGATTTTACTCCCAATGCAGTTACGATCATTTAATCTCCGTGTATTGAGACGGAGGTGTAGAGATACGCTATTAAATGGACATTCCTGAGTTTGCTGCATTGTAAGATGTTTCCGACTAATAAAATGTTTCTACGATTAAACTTACATGTTAAATATATTTTCTTGTTTAGAATATCAGTGTCTGTATATTCAATGTGTTTGTGGTCGTCTTAATATTTGTAAGAAGCCCAAACTGGATTTCGTCTTCAAATAATTTCGTACGTACGAAAAAATATAGCTTAGGAAATAAAACGAAATGTAACCCAGTACAAATATTAGAACGATCAGAAACATGTTTAATATACAGCCACTAATATTTTATGCAGGAAAATATATTTGATATTTAATTACAATCGTTAAAAAGTCTCTGTTAGTCGATAACATCTTAAACATTGCAGCAAACTCAGGAATGTCCCTTTAAAATAAAGATAGTTCCGAAAATAGTGATATAGGTGCGATGAGGGAAGACTATTTTTTGAAATTCCAACCACAGACTGAATAAAATGAAACAATAGAATATGAATAGCAGCGTGCATTGGATAAGGAGGGGGGGGGGGGGGGCTGGTTATAGAACATTCACCAATGCAGCAAGGAATCTTTTATATACACTTTCCCACAAACATGAATATTCACTCTAGTGCCTGCTACCCAACTACACTAGAACCGCACCTACCCCAAAGTGACTGGGGTGGGGTGGGTCGTGGTGAATGAATGAATGTTTAACGACACCCCAGCACAAAAGTACACATAAGCTAATGGGTGTCAGAAAAGGTAACGGGGGCGGACGGGTAACAAATTAATTTTGTCACAGTAATATAGTGTCTACTTTAGTTAGACCTTTTTTATTTTTATTTTTATTTTTAATTAGGGGGTGATGGGGTATTATGTCCAACGCAAACAAATCACATATTCGGTCGAAGACTCCCACCAAGTATTACAAACGATTCTATTAAAAATACTGTTCAAGTGTTTAATTTTAATTAATAAACCAACCAGTCAACAAAGTACGAGTTTTTCCATCTATCCCTCCTCCCTCCCGCAAAAGAAAAACCTACCCCCCCCCCCCCCCCCCCCCCCCCCCCCCACCCCAATTTAGTAATTTCTAGTAGAGTCAACCTTTTGCTATTCGATAATAGTAGCATGTATTGTAGCAGCGGGTTTCCTCTCATATACTCAAAACCAAGTGTCAAAATAATAGTATCTTATTCACCAAATAGCCGTAGTTTAAAATATGAACATGTGCTCTGAAATAACTTTCCTTTTCTGGTATAGCCCTAAATTACCTATTTTGTTATTTATGCGATGTTTTTCATGTAAAACAATACCTACGCTTTGTAAACTGAAATAACAATGTAATTAATTACCATAGAAAATCGAACTTAGTGCTCACTTTCTGTAAGATTAAAGTTATAATATATTACTGACACATATGGAAAACAAGTGTATATAGGTATATAAAAGCAGTTATTTAGCAGTTCCTTTCTGAAGATAAGACAGAAACATGTAAAAGGATAGTTATTTCTTAAAATTGTTTTTTTAAATACATATATACTGTACACTTGTTTTCTTTTATCATTTATATATATATGTTTATAGTGTAGAAAATGAAGATAAAAGAAATCTTTACCGTGAAATAATTTAAAAGAGCACTTCAGTGCTATAAGGTTTAAAGTGCTCAACCTTTTTTCACGTCTAAGCGTGCAACCTGTTGTGCCTTTTGAAAAACGGTCAAACAATAAATGTTTAAACACGCCAAAACACAATAACCATAACTTCTAAACAAAATATGCTTTTGGAGAGTTTCGCCAAGTATTATTATAACAACACGCTAGGCTGGGTTTTGACCTTTACTAGGAGCAGTTTGTTTGTGCTCTCATTCTACGCGTGTCTCTAACGTTCTTAATAATTCAAAGCACTCATTATTAACAGATACCATCACCTGATATCTGAAGTATAAACTCGGATGCATGAAAGATATGAGGCGACAACGCGTCATATGGCAAGGTCTCGAAAAGGGTCCTTAACTGGTAAATATTTTATGAGGAAGGCGGTGTTCCCCAAGTGCTCATCAAGAAGTCCAGCTAGGGAACACTAAAATATTTATCGATGGATCTCGGCCTTCGTTTTTCATCTCTCGGATTCCCCGTCTCGCGTGGAATTAACCTCTGACCTCAACATCTTTAACTACGCGTTTGTAACTCGATTTGACAGCTGATACACGTATACGGGATGTTTTGGCCATAAAACAGCACGAATAATTTGTGTCGAAGTTAATAATCCCCTCAACAATGCATTCCGATACAGTGCAGGTAGATACGAGGAACGGACAATGAAGGCTTGTCCCCAGTTGTACTGGCACCGGAAACAAACAGGGGTCTGTCCTGGGTCCGATAACAATACGGGTTATTTGTGGAATAATTTCAAAAACAAAAACAAGTATTGGTTGTCTACATTTTGCCGTTAATAAAACGGAAGGTATTTGTATAGGTATTTAAAAAAGGTTGAGATTGTTTCATACGTGTTTATTCACATATATTTAAAATCAGATTCTCTGATATTTATTCCAGAAGAAAAACCAAGTATCAAACATTAATAATTAGATTGTTTGATACATTGTACATGGATTTTTTTCTCAGATATTTATTCTAGATAAATAAAAACATATAAAGCAAGTAAACGGATAACGTACAAAAATATTAACATATTAAAATATATATTAATTAATATTTAAATAAACATAAATAAATAAATAAGTGTATGACCCCCACATGGGGGATGATATTACCCGGTAAGCACTGCAGGTTCCGTGTACCCCGTGCTCGGGTGATACCGAGATAGGTCAACTGACAGCAAGCGTTGAGTCAAGTAGTCCCATACCGAAATGGAAATACTGCGGCTTTAACATTCATCTCATCATCCATGTTTGTAATATCCAACAAAAATGTCTTTGTCTCTGTGTTAAATGTTTGTCGCGTTAAAAAAAAAAATAATAATAATAAAAATAATAAGGCACCATACAAATCAAATAAGGCTACACATATTATACGATTTTATAACATGGAAGCGTGAAAGAATGTTTTGACTTTTTTTATTGGACCCTCATGGAAATAATAATTAAAAATATTTTCTAATGTAAATAGAAGCCATTTGGTTAATAATCAAATAATCTACGATTTTTCAAGGTGTCACGGCTTCATATCCTAATTTCACCACTAACAGCGTCTTCACTTTCGGTGATTACACAATTAAGACGCTGTTAACGTTGATACCAGGAGAAGGTGTTCTATCCGAAATTGCCGGGACTTCCTTCTCTGGTGGCATGATAGGACCGCGAGAAGGGTAAACAAATACTGTATCAAAGAGACGGGCACATCCTGGAGGAACAAAACATCACATTTCAGTAAAAAGATACAATTCCCAAAGCCAGTGGTCCGTTATAATTGCATATGCCAGCGTGGATTTCAATGTCTCCATCTTCGCCCTGGTAATCCCCTCACCGCGGGAATGCGATAAACTATCCGTTAGTAACATACTCGGCCAAATCTGACAAATTAAGCACACCGTGTGATTTGTATTGTGATGAGAATGCCACAGGAATTCGTTACTCGATTTGTCATTTTCTTTTGTATGGTTCTTTTTTTCACTTGCTTTCACACCAAGCTTTTTCATAGAAACATATAAATGTTCGAGTTGGACTTTCTGTACAAGTGAAATTAAAGACGTATATCAAAGGAATTTCCAGTCGAATTAAAAAACAATCTAACGACTTGTGTATGCTTGCTTGAGTACAATTTATTAAAATTGTGGTAAATAGGTTATTGTAAGTGAAAATGTAAAAGTGGAGGGATTTTTCTTTATCCGACAAGGTGGTCTCTTGGTTACATTTTTAACATAAATATACGCACAGACGGACATGTACATACGACCACAGTCACGTACGCACGTATCCATACGTAAACACACACATACATACATGCATGCGTGCATGTACATACATACATACATACATGCATACATGTCTCAATAGCTCAGAAGGTAGCGTGGCAAGTCTGCAATTTGCGGGCGATTCGGTGCCATAGGTTCGAGTCCCAGCAACGGCATGGGACACATTGTGAGGCCAGAAAGGATTTAATTATCCCCTGCACCAGTGCGTTAATATCAATGTATTTAACTGTCAACCTCGACATACACACAATATAATAGATATTCATACATAAATAAATACATACATACATACATATATACATACATGTACATACATACATACATACATACATACATACATACATACATAAACATACACACATTTTTGTTTTAATGAAAAGATGAATGATGGACCTTATTTCGAATTGTCTTGGAAATGGGTATTGCCTCTGCATACATTATTCCAACCTAGTAATTATTTTATAAGCGACTTAAACAATAAATAAACAGCAGCAAGTGTTTCTTTATATTTATATTGTTCAAAATACGTAGGGGATATTCCAACATAACAAGTTCTATAAATAGCAACTGGTGTTGAATATATCCTTTTTAGGAGTGATACTTTAAAGGTACTTGTCCTTCTTATAACATTGTGCGGCATTTCTGCCTGAAACTTAGTTTATTTCTTAACAAGCGATCAATGTAGTCGTTCAGTGGCCATTTTAGGCTCTTTCTCGTTCCAGCCAGTGCTCTACAAGTGGTGTACAAAAGGCCGTGGTATGTACTGTCATGACTGTGGGTTGAGCCTATAAAAGATCCCTTGTTGCTAATCGAAAGGAGTAGCTGATGGAGTTGTAGCAACTGATTTTCTCTCTCAGTATCTGTATTGACCTTAACCATTTTATGCTCGACCATATATAACTTTAGAATTTAAAAAATGTGTTGAGTATGTAATGAAATAAAACATTTCTTTCTTTCGGGTTTTGTTTGGGTTTTTGTTGTTGTTTTTTGGGGGGTGTGTGGGGTGGGTGGGGTGGGGTGTGTGTGTGTGTGTGTTGTTGTTGTTGTTGTTGTTGATTTCTTCCAAAACCCAAGAATGTCACATTCTATTTAAAGATAAGCGAATGCTAATGCTCGTGATCAGTTTAAGTGTTTTGAATTGTCCCACGTCTTAACGGCTCAGTGGTATGTATTTCTAAAAGTTTCTTACAAAAATACCAGCATCATCAAAATTGTGTCGAGCGCCAAACGATCATATTAGTACACTATACTACCTTGATCGTCTGTAGACACTGGAACAACTGAAGGTATATAGAAGTGAATATTCCAAGCCAAGAACATTGAAGCGAATTTACGAAGTCTGGGTTTGTCTTACTCGTATGTAACTACATGTATACACTTGCAATGCTTAAACACCTATCTCGCAGGATCGTACCACCTCAGTGAATCCGTTCAACTGAGTTTTTTTCTCGTTCCAACTGGTCAAAGACCGTGGTATGTGCTTTCCTGTCTGTGGGAAAGTGCATATAAAAGATCTCTTTCTGCATTAGAGAAATGTAGCGGGTTTCTTCTGCTGATTACGAGTCAGAATTATCAAATGTTTGACATCCAATAGCGGCTAGCCGATGATTAATTAATCAATGTGCTCTAGTGGTGTCGTTAAAAAACAACAATTAAAACCCTGTCATAAAAAACACCCCATCCAACAACAAAACAACCAACAAAAACAAACCAGGCTTCTTACATTCTGTCCTTTAAATTTTATTGCAAGGACATTTCAGAGGAATATATATGAATTTAAGACAGAATGCTCAGAATTAGTGTAATATCAACGAATATTAACGGCTTTCAAATTGAATTAAATACGTCACGATCTTTGTACATTTTTGTTTTATTTTGTTATATTTTAGAGGGATCATCAAGTCAGAAGGACATACACGGTACTCCAACACCAAACTATGGAGAATTACTGGAGAGTCCACAGGCAATCCATAGTCCCGAGAGTGTGTCCGAAGACAGACCTACTGAGGAGTTTTCACTCGGAGTTCTCTCCGGAACCAGACTTAGTCATGATGCCTTTCTCCCTGAGGCCTGCAGGACTGAATATAAACAGCCAGAGAAACACTATCCGGCCTGTGCAACACCCAAGAAAACACGCAAACGTCGACTCTTTAGGATGTTCCCCCCGTCGACCGAGACTTTTCCGTGTTTACCAGCACACAGTTTACCTCCCTTCCCAATGGCGCCGTTTCCTGCCAATTCCACCATAAGACATCCAGCAATGTACAGTCCGTACACTTGCAGCGTTTATCCTCACCCTGTTCCGTTCAGTCCGCCTAACTATGTCAGGGCGCCATTCTTTGTTGTTCCACTAGTGCACTCGCAGCCACGAAGCTGTTCTTCTATGATGTCATTTCCGGATAAACTGCCATCGCCGGTTGGAGTTCTGTCCCCTGCGGAAATACCATCCCCTTCCGGCTTGATCAAAGCAGACGAACCTTCGCAAACCAACGGTTCTTCGGGGTCAGGACGATTTCCCTATCCAAGACAAAATGGTGTCGCCTTCCTGGATACACCTGCTGTTCAAAATGCACCATATCATTCACCTCCCGCGCCTAAGGTTTGTATTTTGAATATATATATATATATAATATAAAGCTGAGTTACAGTAGAGCAAAATTATCTTCCATTGGATTTACATGAAAATTCATATGTCATTGGATGTACATTGAAGTGATTGTGTCATTGGTTGTACAGTATAGTGAATATGTCAGTAGGTTTACAAATGACAATAACATAATAGATAACTGAATGTACAGTAAAGAGAAGTTGACCTTCAATTATAGTAGAGCGAATACATTAGTAATTTAATATGTTATTGCATTTATATTAAAAATAATAATTGCACGTTTTGTGTCATTCACTCGGTTTACACATAGGACGTGATTGTAGTGATTGTTTAAATTAATAATTCTGCTGTAAAACAGCTGTTAAAACAAGCAACTAAATATGCAATATTTCCTTACTAAAAATATAAAAAAGTATAACAGTTACTGGTGTTTTTTTCCTTCAGATTATGAAAACGTCTATTGAAGTTGTTAACGGTGGTTTTGGAATAAAAAATCCTCTATTTGCTTCAGAAAAGGAGGGCGTTGGATCAGTAGGTGAGTCTGCTAATAGTAACGATTGTTTGTTTGATACCCCCTGTGGAATTCTAATATTCGACTGCTGAGTGTTAAACATAAATTACTGTACTACAAAACACCCTGCTTATACCCCGTATTGAACAGTTTGAGTCTTGTTTAGTCACAGCTCTAAAACTCTGCGTTTCGTCCACTCCCATTTTTGTTATTAATCAGGATCTAAAGTATTTGCAATAAAATGTCGCCTCTCTCTTTTTATGATCAGCAAGGGGTCTTTGGTAGACACATTCTGCACATCCGTGTACCTCAGGCTTTCGCATTACAGTCGGAGTGTAGTCAGTGGAACGAGAGAAACCCCCAATAGGTTCACTGAGGTGAAGTCAACCGAAATAGCTTAGCTGTACTTTAACAGAAAGGACTATTTATGAATAACACCCAGGACATTGTTTAGGCGAGCTGTCTGATGTCTGATATTAATGTAATTGTAATAGTGTTACTGGAACTACTACCAGGTAATATTTGCAATCATACCACGATGTCCTGCTGATGAAACGTAGAATTAGGAACCTCATAGAATACTGACCGAAAGGAGTACCAGTTTTAGGAAAAAACAAGGTCAATGTTCCACGTAAGAAGATACTCCTGGTTAGTACTGTGAAATCACTTTTATTCGTTGTGGTATAATGATCTTGTAATTTGTGAACAAAGTGCAGTCAACGAATTTAAGAATACAACGAAAATATAATACATGTATACATATAATTCATTATTCATGACGACATATAACCGTAAATAAAATGTGTTGAGTGCGTCGTTAAATAAAAAATTTCTTTCCTTTCCTTCCTTCATTACACGAATTTAACTATCCAAAAAACCACGAAAATTTAAGCCTAGGAAAAAAAAAGAAAAAAAAAGAAAGAAATGTTTTATTTAACGACGCACTCAACACATTTTATTTACGGTTATATGGCGTCAGACATATGGTTAAGGACCACACAGATTTTTGAGAGGAAACCCGCTGTCGCCACATAGGCTACTCTTTTACGACAGGCTGCAAGGGATCTTTTATTTGCGCTTCCCACAGGCAGGATAGCACAAACCATGGCCTTTGTTGAACCAGTTATGGATCACTGGTCGGTGCAAGTGGTTTACACCTACCCATTGAGCCTTGCGGAGCACTCACTCAGGGTTTGGAGTCGGTATCTGGATTAAAAATCCCACGCCTCGACTGGGATCCGAACCCAGTACCTACCAGCCTGTAGACCGATGGCTAACCACGACGCCACCGAGGCCGGTAGGAAAATAAAGGATATCACGGTATTCTGTGAGTCACACCGGTTCTCATGTTTTCAAGGTAGGTAGGCTTGTGACTGGATGGATGGCCGCATGTGAACAGAGTACAATAGACATGGCCAATGCGCCATGACTCATTTTTCCAAAGCCGTGGGATGTGCTAGGATAAGCTTTGAAAACTGCATAACATATAACTGGAACCTCCTAGAAACTTAGCTACAGAATCTGGACCCTTCCCCGCTCCCTGCCCCGCATAAGGTTCTACGCACGCGTTCGTGTTGACGCTGTAAATAACAAATTTATTATGATACGTATCGCGATACAAGGTACATGTACACACATTATCATACTACCCATCCCTAATAACAAGTACAATAAAAATGACGTTGTTGTTGATGATAATGGTTTGGGATTATTAATTGTTCTTCCAGTTGATATCAGCGCTCGCCTGATGCGCGATCGATCTCGGATCCATTCCCGTCGGTGGGTCCATTGGGCTATTTCTCGTTCCAACCAGTGCTCCACAACTGGTGTAACACAGGCCGTGGTATATACTATCCTGTCTGTGGGATGGTGCATATAAAAGATCCCTTGCTGTTAATCGAAAAGAGTAGCCCATGAAGGGCGACAGTGGTTTTCCTCTCTCAAATATCTGTGTGGTCCTTAGCCATATGTCTGACGCCGTATAACTGTAAATAAAATGTGTTGAGTGCGTCGTTAAAATAAAACATTTCTTTCTTTCTTTAACCGTATGTCTGACGCCGTATAACCGTAAATAAAATGTGTAGAGTGGGTCGTTAAATAAAACATTTCCTTCTTTCCTTCCAGCTGACATGTCGCAGCAGAGCTGGCTCCCCAAGGTGACTCTGCACACGTGTCCGATGTGCGCGTTCCAGTGTGACACCTCCAAGATGATGCAGACCCACCTCAAGTCTCACAAGGAGATCAAGAGGTATCTCTGCTCGTTCTGCGGCAAGGGATTCAACGATACTTTCGACCTGAAGAGACACACGCGAACCCATACAGGTAACACGGGTGGCCGCAGCACTAGAACGGGTGGGTGGGTGGACGGACGAAAGGATGGAACAGAGGACGAACGTTCGGGCAGTCGGATGGATGTTATGGAACGGATAGTTGCTTAATCAGGCAGATGGATGGGTGAATGGATGGATGGTAACATGGGTGATGTTGAAGAAAAAAAATAATGGATAAATGATGAATGAATGAATGGATGGATGGATGGATGGAGGCATAAATGAATGAATGAATGAATGAATGAACGAATGAATGAATGGATAGATGGATGATGAGTAAGTGGATGGACGGAAGAACGAACGAACGAATGAACGAGTGAATGAATAAATGAATATATTTTTGAAAATATTGACCTAAACTATTAATGGATCCATAAGGTTCCCCTCTACTAAACAAAGCATACAATAGCCACCTCTTTGCCAATAGTCGTTAATTCTGGTGCTTTCAATACTATCTCTGCCTGATACTGAAATTTTACCTTGGCAGTCCTGCATTCTATTAATACTGTATTATGTTCTTTCATGTTCTTCTGTCTTACGATATTCTGTCGTGTTGTGTTCTGTCCTGTTCTGTTCTGCTCTGCTCTGCTGTCTTAGAATATTCAGTTATGTTCTTTCTGTCTTACAATATTCTATTGTGTTCTGTTCTGTTCTGTCCTCTCCTGTTCTGTTCTGCTCTGTTCTGCTGTGTTGGAATATTCAGTTATGTGTTTCTGTCTTAGATATTATGTTGTGTTCTGTCCTGTCCTGTTCTGTTCTGCTGTCTTGGAATATTCAGTTATGTTCTTCTGTCTTACGATATTCTATTGTGCTCTGTTCTGCTCTGTTCTGCTATGCTCTGCTGTGTCCTACTCTGTTCTCACGGAGCTATTAATATTACATCATTCTATGTTCGTAGGTGTGCGCCCCTACAAATGTGATATCTGTGGGAAGGGCTTCACTCAGCGCTGTTCGCTGGAGTCTCACAGTAAGAAGATCCACGGAATGCAGTTCGAGTTCGCCTTCAACGAGCGCCGGGGAAAGGTCTACGTCTGCGAGGACTGCGGCCATTCCAGTAACGACCCGGAAGTGCACTATCTGCACCTGCGCACGACGCATCCAAACAACCCCGCAATAATGAAATGCCACGACAGAAGACAGTTTAAGTTTGTGGAGACCATAGAAAGCCGGCTGTCACAGCAAGTGTCTTGCTGACGTTAGTAGTCAGTGTGCACTGGTATATATACCAGTGACTAGATTCTCGTCCGAGATCCTGAGGTCATAAGGTCTATCCGCCTTAGCGGAAACATCGAAGTATTTCATGATTCGACAAGTGCTAATCAACTGCTATAACTGGTCATGACATGAGCTGTCCTTTAAAGGAAGTGCATAGGTCTCACTATACAGATGGTATCTGTCATTATAACTCGTGTTAAATTGCCCAACTTTAAAACAACATTGCCTATTGAATGGGTTCTTGTTGGCACTAACTACATATACCATTTAGAAGATTTTATATCTTCGCGTATTTGTTCTCCAAAGTGGAGAATATTTACGTGTTATAATACTCCCGCGTGACCCCATGACTTTGCTGCAATACCTGTCTTTGCGGGTGGTACAAGAACCCATTAACACCGGTCTTCTGTTCCGATGTGCATCCATCCTTGTACTAAAAGTGTTCTAAAACATAAATGCAGCGAGCCAGAAGATAAACATTTTCAACTATAAACTTTTAATTCTTTCCTGCTTGATAGACATGAATATGTGTACCACAACAATTGTTTAGTTAAAAACTATTCTCGGCCATAATGTTTGAACTCCTGTCGGAAGTAAACTGTGTAATGAGACCACATAAAAGACATGCAAAGGGTAGCTACGGTGGCGGGTTTCTTCTCATACTATCTGGACCAGGTGACACAATTACCATGTAACAAACAATGAGTTGAGTTGACATTATTAGTGAAAATAACACGTGTCTTTCGGTTTGTTCCAGTGAAGATAAGTGTGTGTTATATGCATTCCTGTTAGATATTTGTATTGGGAATCAGTGATGTGAATTTTCTTCCAAGAATGCTACAGATATTCATTTGTGTTAGCTATTGCACACTTTATAGAGTACTGTCAAAATATTGCTAGGTTCTGTTAGATACGAGTTTCTGCAAAAATAAATCACTAGCGCCAATTGTCATGATGCAATTGCCACCATCCCCAAATATCAGGACCCGTTCCATGAAGCGATCTTAGCGCTAAAATCAGCTTAAGCGCATAACTACGTTTTGCATTAACGTGATCTTAGTGCTAAGATCGCTTCGTGGAACGGGTCCTGGCTCAGATACAATATATACTGACACACAATGAAAACGCAAAAACAACTTTTCATTGCAAATAACGACAAACTATTAATGAATTGATAGATAATGTAACATGACATTAATGACTGGTATTCATTAGATACATTCACATGGAAACATGGCCAGTTATCATGAGTAATCGAGTTGCATTCGTAATCGAAAAGTTCAAACCCCCCCCCCCCCCCCCCCCCCCCCATATCAAGGTCAGTATCTGGTGTGTCCACCATTGGCCCGTGAGCATGCGTGAAGACGACGGGGAAAGGATTGGCACAAACATCTTAAATAAGCCACAGGAATGTTCTTCCACTCCTCCTGCAACGCCTGTGCAAGCTCATCGACGTTACGCGGTGGTGGCTGGCGGTGACGTACACGACGTCCTAACTCATCCCACATTTGTTCAATTGGGTTCAAATCCGGTGAAACGGCGGGCCAGTTAATAACGGTGATACCGGGTTGTTGCAGGAATGCCTGGGTAATTCATGCAGTATGTGGACGGGCATTGTCTTATTGAAACAGAAGGGGACCTCCTGGTCTTCGGTGACGGCGCAAAAGTGGCTGGAGAACTGGTCTTAGAATAACGTCAACATAACGCTGGGCTGCAAGGTCATCGTGGACAATGATGAGATCACTCCTGAAATCACAGTTGATTGCACCCCATACCATCAGACAACCGCCGCCAAACCGTGCACGTGCATTGCATGCAGCATGATTGAGCATGTAGTAAACGCATTTCACACCATTTTTTTGTATTTCTGCTATTGTATATGTAACGAGAACAAAACCGGGATTAAAACCCAGACAAAAGTACCAATCAATGGCTTCCTCTCATAAATTGTTATTTTAAGTCCAATAAATATATTTTTCATTAATTACAACAAAATATTGAAAAATATCTCTTTTGCGTTTTCATTGTGTGTCAGTATGCTAATGTGTATGGAAAACTGCTTGACATGTGATAAGTGATATATTGGTAGTAAATATGAGCGAAGGACAGCAAGACCAAAGTTGATAGGATTAACTCCACCAAGAGAAAGAAGCGGTTTGTGGTCACGGCCCTCATAAATCGTAAAAGCGCAAATTTTTTTTGAATTGCGATATATATTGCAACTTCGTTTTTAAAGGGACATTCCTGAGTTTGTTGCATTATAAGATGTTTCCGAATAATAAAATATTTCTACAATTAAACTTACATATTAAATATACTTTCTTGTCTGTATATTCAATATGTTTCTGGTCGTCTTAATATTTGTAAGAAGCCCAAACTGGATTCTGTCTTCAAATAATTTCGTACGTACGAACAAATAATATTTTAGAAAAAATAATGAAATTTAACCTAGTAAAAATATTAGAACGATCAGAAACACGTTTAATATAAAGCTACTAATATTTTCATATTAAAAGTTGCAGCAAACTCAGGAATGTCCCTTTAAAGGGACTATCCTGATCCTGTAGCCATTTACCTTTTCCAATGTTTAATAGTTGGGTAAAGGCATGTATTATGGACATAATTCGTTCTATTTCAAACGTTTTACAGGTTAACCCACTGCCTATTTATAACTACAAACTCAGAAATGTCCCTTTAAATTTAACGAATTTATTAAAACGTTATTATTGTTGTTGTTGTTGTTGTTGTTACGTTGCAATTATTTTCTGGTTTATTTATTTTATTCCTACAGTGTACGAGTTAAAGATTGCTTCCATTGAAACAAATATATATTTCTAGCTAATCACAATGTAGCAAACCAGCGAAAACACTTCGAAAACAGAGGGTAAACATGTTTACAATATATTTTTATAGATTACGTAGAGCGTGTTATGTTCATTACGCATGCTACTGTATTAATGGTCATGGCTGTTGTTATGCAATCATAGTCGGGTCTCATTTAGAAAACAAAATATGTGCTTATTGATCTATGTGCCAGTATTTCTTTAGAATTATGTCGAACATTCTTTTATTTTCGAATTTGTTCGGTGTTGAATCCAAAAATAAAAATACATTACCCATCTGAAAATAAAATGTTTACAGAGTAAATATGTCGAAGATCCGTGGACCGTCTACGAAATTAGAAATCATTTGTATATACATTTTTTAAACGATTGGGATGTTTTAAAATAATTTTTGTTAGACCATTGTCTGCCTTTTAGTTTTCAGCCATTTTGAAATATAAAACGTAAATTAGGTTGAACATCTTTGTTGGGCCATGCCATAAAGTAAATGATGACACTACTGACATCAACGAAAAAAAAGTTCAGTACAATAAGTTCAAAACATTTTAGCAGTATAAATAAATAATTATTTATGTTTATACCATTTAATTATCTCTAATATCCATATTGGAAAATTTCATTTCTGTATGATTATGAATTGTAATTGTACATGCATGATGGATACAGTACTCATTTTCAGTTTATTTTAATCTTACATTTGTTTGTACTGGACATTCTTTTTTGTTTACCAAAAAATGAAGGCCATTTATTCTTCTTCACTACGACATTTTAATTTTTTCTTCTTCATTGTGTACCACACATGCAACAATTAACCTTCACAAGTATTTCACAAGGTGCTCTGAAATATGAGAACGTATTTATTGAGTCTCAATCGTCACATTATACCTTGCAAAAATAGACAACTATATAAAACGTTATGAAAGTTTCGTTTCCTATTACATTCGCAATGGTATCAATTATCCGTAACACAAAGCCTTTGATCGATGTAACCTCGAGTCCAACATATAAAAGTAAACCATCTGAAGACAGGTATGTAATTCTACAAAGGACCATTCATTTTTTTTTCAAAAGACTAACACCAACTCTTCCTATAGTGTGTCTTAATGTTCTTTATAAAAGAAGATCGCTAACCCATAAGGATTCTCGAATGTCTGTGTCATTTTGATCGTTATTGCAAACAAAATATAAGTAGCATTTAGAAAGGTTGGTCGCCCACATTCAGTAAAATGTATTTGTAAAAAAACGTCTAGAGGCACAGCATTGTGCTCTTTTGACCCGAAACCATTGTGATGATGTCAGGAGTATTTATATTTTCTAAATATGTTGTTAAAGCAATCTGATTAAAATCTGCTTCACAGGGACAATTTCACAAAACATCGTAAGCCTGTTTTCTTTTTCACATAAACGTAAATCAACGAATAAACCACAATTCCTCTTAGTATTAAAATTACAATAAATATAGTTTGAAGTGCACATACTTAATTTTCTTTTGTGCTTAAAACGCTCCATCTTCCGTAATGGTGTAATGTTCGGCATGAAATAGATGTTAAACACCTGTAAACGTATTGCCGGTATAACTGCTAATTGCAGACGTAAACTTACGATGATTTGTAAAATTGGCTTGTGCCTGTAATTAAGGACTCGGTGCAACTGATTTGAATCAGATTGGTCGTTAAAGCTGCAATCTCGTGTCTATAATATTGGTCCCGTGTAACCATTTAGAACATTCAGGGGCCTAGTTCATAAAGCTCTCTTGTCGTCCTTTTGCTTCACACTGCCAGATCGCAAAGTTGTGAGATTTTATTAATTATACCCCAGTTTCTTACCATCCTACGACATCTTGGCTATCTCAGACATAGGATGGTTTTTGTACTGTTTTATGTTAGGCGCATTTTTGAAATTGCAAGTGTCATATTTCGATATTTTTTGTATGTAATAAATAATTAGATATTAATTATATAATTAATTCGAAAACATCAAAATTATAATATGTTGCAATTCGCCATAAAACAACGGCTTCCTCGAGAATCCGGGAAGGGGGGGGGGGGGGGGTGTATGAAGTACCTAGAAAAAATATTTATCGCATATTCATTGAGCAATCAGTTCTTAATCAATGTGGATATGCAATTCAAATTCAAACTATGACGTGACCTTTCAACCGGTCGGTCACTGTGTATTGGATTTTGTAATAATATAAATTACATTAAATAGGACTGATTATTCTAGTAGGCGTGTAATTCAAGGTATAATCTTCACGTTCCACAAGAAAAATTAATAAATATGTTTGATCAAGGTGTAACTTGGAGACTTGTCCCTTTAAAATACACTGCGACAGAATTGTATGCACTGTGAAGACAGCCAGTGATAACCGTTGATTACGATAACACATGAGTTTATTAAAGGGACATTCCTGAGTTTCCTGCAATTTTAAAGATGTAATCGACTAACAGAGACTTTTTAACGATTGTAATTACATATCAAATATATGTTTTCTGCATAAAATAGTAATGGCTGTATATTAAGCGTGTATTTGTACTGGGTTAAATTTCATTTTATTTCCTAAACTATAATTTTTTCGTACGTACGAATTTATTTGAAGACAAAATCCAGTTTGGGCTTCTTACAAATATTAAGACGACCCAAGAAACATTGAATATACTGATATTCTAAACAAGAAAATATATTTAATATGTAATTTTAATCGTAGAAATATTTTAATAGTCGAAAACATCTTACAATGCAACAAACTCAGGAATGTCCCTTTAATACAGTAATTGTTTTTATTTTACGTGAGGTGAGATTGCAGCTTTAAAGAAATGTGGGATAAAAATAATATTACATGTACATATAATTATATGGTTTAGTGCGCATGTAGTAGTCTGTAGGGTAATTAACATAATAGATATTTATGTGTGTGCTTGTGTTGGCGGATTAGTGCAATGACATGAGCTGGGGATAATTACTAAGATATTAATATGTATACCATTCACTTATTTAAATGTATTAAATACATTAATTGTTATTGGTCTTAAGTTATTTGTTCGTTTATTATATGGCATATACAAATAATTGTTGTTGTGCATGTGTGTAAAATTTAAAAAAAATAAAATATAAAGAAAAGAGAACCATGTTTTGTTTAACGACAAACAGCATATAAAGTTTGTTTGTTTTGTTTAACGACAAACAGCATACAAAGTTTGTTTAACGACAGCACAAGAGCACATTGATTTATTAATCATCGGCTACTGGATATTTATTTTAAAATAGCGCTTCAAAAGGGCGGAGAAGAGTCATAGAACCGTAAGTTTGTTCAGAATGTGCACGTTAAACATTATGATCTCACTTGACCTCACTTGACCTGATCTCACAGGACCTCCGGCCATCCTCTGTATACGCGATATATTAATGTGATGATGAACTATTAAATAAATTGAAACTAAAATAATTAGCCTTCATCAAGACTGAAAATATACTAGCTGAAATAGGCCAAACGATAAAGTAAACAAATATTAAATAATAAAAAAAATAATTTCAACTTCACACGGACGGATGGCAAATTTGTCTATGTAGGTGGTTTAGCGTTAAAAAAGACACTTACATTATTTAAAGGTACACCCCTGCGTGTGCTGTAACCTCACCGTGGTGCAGGGGTTTAACATTCTCTTTGAGAATGGCCAATACAGCACAAAATTGAAGTTTTGAGTAAAATTCAGTATCCGTAAAATTCTGTGATATTTGTGTTTTTGCACAGTTCTTTACACTGTTCTTTACACTGTTTTTGTTTAAACGTTGAATTTTTATATTGATCATCACTTTATTTATTTGCATTACCATAGTTTGACACCCAATAGCCGATGTATTTTTCGTGCTGGGGTGTCGTTAAACATTCATTCATTCATTAAAGGTACACCAAAATACATTACGTATGGCAATACTCCCACCCATTAGTTGCAAGTTGACGAAACTATTATATGTACTCCCCCCCCCCCCCCCCCCCCACACACACACACATACAACATACTATATATTCATATGCTACACACTGGATTTTCATTTAGCCAAACAGCAAAAATAGCGGTACATAGACGATTTTCGATTTAGCTTTTTGGCGAATTAGTAATGGAATATAATATATTATTATTATTATTCGCCAAATTCACCAAAATCCATCCTCTCATTGAATTCCCGTCTCACCGCTAACATACGGAAATAAAAACAGGCAAACAAAAATTCACGACAATGTGTTTCATATTAAACTGCAATTTTCGTTCACGTAAATCCCACCCTACATCAACACCACTTAGCAATAATAATAATTAAAACATTTTGTTTTAAATAAGAACAAAAAAAAAGAAAAATAACTTCCATGCACAACAAAAACAAACAGCAAAAAGAAAAAAGAAAGAAAGAGAGAGTGCAATTGCTTCAATACATGATTTATTACAGATGTGGTACTCGAAGCATCCTTGGAAAAACATACACAATAAAAGGACTCGTCGATCAATAACGGTCCGTGAGGGCCACACATGGGATGCCGGGTATACCGGTTTGGGAGAGAGAGAGAGAGAGAGAGAGAGAGAGAGAGAGAGAGAGAGAGAGAGAGAGAGAGAGAGAGAGAGAGAGAGAGAGAGAGAGAGAGAGAGAGAGAGAGAGAGCTGTGTTTATAAGTTACACGATGGACGATTAACAACTCTTTCAGTTTTAATGGATTAAATTATTACACCTATTTATATTACGTTTTGTATTTAAAATATCGTTGCTTACCTTTCATGTAAATGAACGTCAAACGGAAATCCAAACAAGAAATATGGTATTAACATTCCCATAAATATCGCAACATAGTGTCAGTTGGTGAACAGAATAGGCATGTGAGCTATCATGCACGCACACGCACAGAAACACACGCACACACACACACACACACACACACACACACACGATAATAGTTACTTTCCTAAGAGATCATTACGCGCAAGTGATTATGACGTCATAATCATCTACCTTTGAGCTTGCGTTTGTAAGTATATTAGTTTTCTTCTTTTCTTTTTGTTCTTTTTCTTTTCTTTTTTCTTCTTAAGGGCAGCTGGGTTTGAATTTTAAAATTGTTTTATATATTAACATATACCTCAACTAATTAAGGCCAGAAGATGTCATCTCCGTTTTTGTCGAACGTAGGTTAAGTCTACTGCAGTGGTAGTTCGGTACTATCCTATCTTATATTAAAGGGACATTTCTGAGTCTACTGCAGTGGTAGTTCGGTACTATCCTATCTTATATTAAAGGGACATTTCTGAGTCTACTGCAGTGGTAGTTCGGTACTATCCTATCTTATATTAAAGGGACATTTCTGAGTCTACTGCAGTGGTAGTTCGGTACTATCCTATCTTATATTAAAGGGACATTTCTGAGTCTACTGCAGTGGTAGTTCGGTACTATCCTATCTTATATTAAAGGGACATTTCTGAGTCTACTGCAGTGGTAGTTCGGTACTATCCTATCTTATATTAAAGGGACATTTCTGAGTCTGCTGCAGTGGTAGTTCGGTACTATCCTATCTTATATTAGAGGGACATTTCTGAGTCTACTGCAGTGGTAGTTCGGTACTATCCTATCTTATATTAGAGGGACATTTCTGAGTCTACTGCAGTGGTAGTTCGGTACTATCCTATCTTATATTAGAGGGACATTTCTGAGTCTACTGCAGTGGTAGTTCGGTACTATCCTATCTTATATTAGAGGGACATTTCTGAGTCTACTGCAGTGGTAGTTCGGTACTATCCTATCTTATATTAAAGGGACATTTCTGAGTCTACTGCAGTGGTAGTTCGGTACTATCCTATCTTATATTAAAGGGACATTTCTGAGTCTACTGCAGTGGTAGTTCGGTACTATCCTATCTTATATTAAAGGGACATTTCTGAGTTTGCTGCAGTGGTAGTTCGGTACTATCCTATCTTATATTAAAGGGACATTTCTGAGTCTGCTGCAGTGGTAGTTCGGTACTATCCTATCTTATATTAAAGGGACATTTCTGAGTTTGCTGCAGTGGTAGTTCGGTACTATCCTATCTTATATTAAAGGGACATTTCTGAGTCTACTGCAGTGGTAGTTCGGTACTATCCTATCTTATATTAAAGGGACATTTCTGAGTCTGCTGCAGTGGTAGTTCGGTACTATCCTATCTTATATTAAAGGGACATTTCTGAGTCTACTGCAGTGGTAGTTCGGTACTATCCTATCTTATATTAAAGGGACATTTCTGAGTCTACTGCAGTGGTAGTTCGGTACTATCCTATCTTATATTAAAGGGACATTTCTGAGTCTGCTGCAGTGGTAGTTCGGTACTATCCTATCTTATATTAAAGGGACATTTCTGAGTCTGCTGCAGTGGTAGTTCGGTACTATCCTATCTTATATTAAAGGGACATTTCTGAGTCTACTGCAGTGGTAGTTCGGTACTATCCTATCTTATATTAAAGGGACATTTCTGAGTCTACTGCAGTGGTAGTTCGGTACTATCCTATCTTATATTAAAGGGACATTTCTGAGTCTACTGCAGTGGTAGTTCGGTACTATCCTATCTTATATTAAAGGGACATTTCTGAGTTTGCTGCACTGTTTAAGATGTTATCGACTAACAGAGACTTTTTAAATATTGTAATTACATATCAAATATATTGTTCTATATAAAATATTAGTGGCTGGATATTAAACGTGTTTTTGATCGTTCTAATATTTGTACTAGGTTAAATTTCATTATATTTCCTAAAATATAATGTTTTCGGACGTACGAGACAAAATCCAGTTTGGGCTTCTTTCTAATATTAAGACGACCAGAAACACATTGAATATACAGCCACTGATATTCTAAACAAGAAACTATATTTAATATGCAAGTTTAATTGTAGAAATATTTTATTAGTCGGAAAAATCTTACGATGCAGCAAATTCAGGAATGTCCTTTTAATTATCTAAACCTAACTTTTGGAAAAAAAAGTACTTCTTAATACACGATAAACTGTGCCAGTCAGAATGTGTTATACTTACTTACCCACCAACCGTAAAAACATGTTACAAGTGAAGATAAATTTGGTCCGATCCCTGCACTCCCCCCACCCCCCACCCCACCCACCCACCCCCTGACAGAAAAAAAAAGAGTTCCGCTCCAAGGGAAAAATAATGCGGAAATATTTGGCCTGAATTGTAATTACCATTTTGAATTTTATATGTAAAATGCAGGAAATTGCATTTGAAGACATCTCCCCTGCGCGTGCTGTAACCTCACCGTGGTGCAGGGGTGTAACATTTTCTTTGAGAATGGCCAATACAGCACAAAATTGAAGTTTTGAGTAAAATTTAGTATCCGTAAAATTCTGTGATATTTGTGTTTTTGCACAGTTCTTTACACTGTCCTTTACACTGTTTTTGTTTAAACATTGAATTTTTATATTGATGTTGATCATCACTTTATTTATTTGCATTACCATAGTTTGACACCCAATAGCCGATGTATTTTTTCGTGCTGGGGTGTCCTTAAACATTCATTCATTCATTCATTGAAGACATCTAGTGTTTAACATTTCCCTAAGAACCGTCTAAAATTGAGCCAAACCAGTTCAGCTAAATTGGTACATACATAACATTTTTGTTATGATTGTTATTATTTGCGAGTGTAGGCTAATTGTAACGAATTATTTTAATGGATCGTACAGTTGTTAATGTTTAGTGATTGTTTCATTTTACCAACAAATTGCTACATGGCTGTGGTGTAGATATATTCAGCGTGCATTATATATATTGTAGAACGAAAAAAAAAAAAAAAATGTTTTATTTAACGACGCACTCAACACATTATATTTACGGTTATATGGCATCAGACATATGGTTAAGGACCACACAGATTTTGAGAAGAAACCCACTGTCGCCACATAGGCTACTCTTTTACGATAGGCAGCAAGGGATTTTTTATTTGCGCTTCCCACAGGCAGGATAGCACAAACCATGGCCTTTGTTGAACCAGTTATGGATCACTGGTCGGTGCAAGTGGTTTACACCTACCGATTGAGCCTTGCGGAGCACTCACTCAGGGTTTGGAGTCGGTATCTGG
This sequence comes from Gigantopelta aegis, assembly GCF_016097555.1. Lineage (NCBI taxonomy): Eukaryota > Metazoa > Mollusca > Gastropoda > Neomphalida > Peltospiridae > Gigantopelta > Gigantopelta aegis. Next base: position 44,709,998 of record NC_054704.1, read on the forward strand.
ATTAAAACCCCCATGCCTCGACTGGGATCCGAACCCAGTACCTACCAACCTGTAGACCTATATATATTGTAGAATGCAGAGAATTGCATTTCAGGACATTTAGTTTCCGAATCTCCCCGAATGTACATGCCCACTACCTACACCAGGAGCTCTCGCGCTTTGTGCCCTCGACTTCTATGAGTTATACAAACAAAGTTATAACCACTCTCCAATTTGTCCACATGCTTCCGCCGTGTCTGATATATACTGTATAGTGTAGTTAATCCTGCTCGAAATTTGGTGTCACCACAGGCCCGTACGCAGAAATGTATATGGGGGGAGGGGGACTGGGGTGCGTAATCGACGGCCCAAAGGGCCAGAGTTGCTAGGGAGGTCCGGGGGCATTTTTTTTACACATCCACGGACGGACCTCGGCAGACTATGAGGGGGGGTGGGGGGTGCGTACGCACCCCTCGCACCCCAATGCGTACGGGCCTGCTGACCAGACAGTGTCATCAAAACTATTTTTTCCTTAAAAAAGATATTTTTAAATATGATCCATACATTGTAGATTTAGGCCTACTGTTTGTCATTCGCTCGAGTTGTGTCAATCTCCTTATAGTCAAATCATTTGGTTATCAGTTGAGTATTTAGTTTAATATATTTGTATTAATTAGTCAAAACATTGTCAGGTTTAAAACACGCAATTACATAAACAATTACATTAATAAAAGTTAAGTTGTCTAGAGAGGTCAGTATACCAAATTATTTTGGGGGAAAAAGCCTTCATACCACCTCCACACACATACACACACACAGGCAAACACACACACACACACACACACACACACGGAGAGAGAGAGAGAGAGAGAGAGAGAGAGAGAGAGAGAGAGAGAGAGAGAGAGAGAGAGACACACACACACACACACAGACAGACATACAGACAGACAGACAGAGACAGAAACAGACAGGGACAGAGAGACAAACAGAGAGAGAGACAGAGAGACAGAGACAGAGAGACAAACACAGAGAGAGAGAGAGAGAGAGAGAGAGAGAGAGAGAGAGAGAGAGAGAGAGAGAGAGACACACACACACACACACACACACACACACACACGTCACGAGCTTCGCACCTCCGGCGCTTACCTCTCTCTTTTCTGATTCAAAGTCGACCCCCTCACTTGACACGCTGGTTACGGTCGTGACACTTCCTAGGCTCGTAGGATCGGGGGCGAGGGCAGTAGCGTTGGTTTGCGGTGCACTCCCACTGGAGGATGAAAATGGTCAGGTTATTTTGTTGGGGGCCTACTGTATATAAATAAAACATTTAAAATCGGTCTTGTACCCCGAAACACACACACACACACACACACACACACACACACACACACACACACACACACACACACACACGAGACCATGCCCCTCCACTAGAGATTGTACCCTCACCCCACCCACTTCACTCCAGATATTGTTCCTACTGGCCTGCTTTCTGGCTGTAATAAGGTCGACGTATAATTAATCACAGGTTTCACTACACAGGTGCTCTCTTCCACTGACACCCATGTCAAATTGCCCCCGACATTAAATCAAGATTTCTAACAAAACGGATTCTCGTTAGCATTAATTATAACGACAGACACCTGTTCAGAGGTATTTTATGTCTTCATCTATTTTACTCCAAAATGGAGAACATTTACGTCTCAATGTTTTCCAACATGACCACGCCTGGTTGTAATATATATCTGCAGAAACCGATATGTGTCCTTATATTACAGGAACGTTAACGGAACCGATTTATATCGGCCACCTGGAGCATAATTCATTAAACTCTCGTAACTTTGCGATCTCGCAGAGCAATTTGAAAAGACACTCGCAAGGACGATGTGATGTTGTTTAAAAGAGTTTAAGAGAGTTTTGCGAATTAGATCCCTGGAGCCTAATTCACAAAGGTCTCTTAGGCTCTGCTAAACAACAAAGTCTTTTAGCATTGCACTGCGAAGTCGTAAAGTTGCGAGCGTTTGGTGAATTAGGCCTCTGGTCTACGTTCCTCGAAGCGATCTTAGCGCTGAGATCACATTAAGTGCAAAACATAGTTATAAGCTTATGGTGATCTTAGCGCTAAGATCACTTCGTGGAACGGGACCCTGGTCTGCTACAGACCCAAAAGTTAAATGCACAATATTATTAAAATATCATGGGGAAAATCCAAGCAAAGCATTTTAAAATTAAAATAATTTTAATTCTTCCCAATTACTAGAAACGAGGATGTGCAGCACATCAGTTAGGCAATATCATAGACTGATCTAACGAATAACTTCTAACTCGGATTTAAACAAGGTCATCAAATATTACTTTATCTGGTCAGTAAATGCAAGTAATTTTATTTCACCCCCTACCACAGAACCCATATCATATGGGTCGTCCCTACAAATTTCGTAAAGCATGGTAGATTAAACACTCGGGGGGCATTTAAACAATATCAGGGTATTTGTTTTTTCATTAAAAACACAAAAAATAATATAGAAATAAAAATAAATGTATTTAATGTGCTTGCTTTAATAAATGGATGACAAAATATATAAATAAAAAAAGGCTTGTTTAATCTTCAGAACAGCATGGCGCTGATTAAGACAAGATGACTCTAGACTATGGTGCCGCACCCTGCGAAAACAAGCTACGCATGAAACATATAATAAGACTTAAACACCTGTAAAAGTAATCACTATAATATTGTGCAAAATTAGTGGTGACTGAAACAAAATTCTGTTATTTTAAAATTGAACGGCGAAAGGTTTGCACATTCTTCAGTTGTGTTGTAGTATTCATATTCATGGTTCACAGATTGGTATGTATACTATTATGGACTATTTTAGCCATATCGTATTAAAACTGTCACCATAAGGTTTATGGAATTCAATGTGGTTCATAGTACTACCTAAAGCTGTCCTTGGAAGTTTGAAAATATATACAGCCTGCTTTCTACTCGAATGTCACGTTCGAACCCGACACCACGTCACAGTAGAACCATGAAACACGATTGGGTTTTTGTCTCCCTGTTCGCAAATCCTCTGTTGAAGATGGATACAATTGATAGCGTCTCGGAAGATTACCGAATGACCTGGGCCTGAATTTTCTCCTCCCAGCGGTAGTCCCTAGCTAGAAGATTGCAATTTATTGCCAAAATAAGCAGCAATTCCAGAACCTAAATTTCGTGTCACTGGCATGCCTATGGAAAACGGTTGTTTACTACCTCCACACCTCGTGAAAGATTAATATTTGTTTTGGGTGAGGATATGTCAGAAGACAACAACGAAACAAAAAGTAGATATTTTGTACCATCCCAGCACATCATCAGGGATAATTTACTTCTGGATTTATTCGATTTGTGGCCCAACAGGTGGTCGTATAGAAGCTGTTTAAGCTGCTCTTTCAATCCTGGATGAAGAGATTAACCTGTAAGATGCACTAAGATTGGTCATTGTGCTCGGTAGTTTATTTACTCATATATCATGTCTTGCTGAATATATCCCGTTGCAGGCCGTCCGATTCATCCGTTGGTCTGAGGCTTAACTTGTTACTGTGTTCTTTTCTAAGTACGGTTAAATCTACCCCGTGTCAAATCGCTGCGATTAACCCCATTAAATAATAGATTATTTCGTATTATTCAACGTGTGGTAAAGGTCGTTAAAAGGAAGCCTGGATAATTACGAATAGTTGTGAGACATCTTGTAAATGGCGACCTATCTCTAAAGGTCGCGTCAGGTATTGCTCCATCCGTACAGAAGCGCATATGTTTTTCTTTGTGTAAATTCCACCTGTACAAAACGACACATACTGTAGGTCGAAGGGATGAGATTTATAAACATGTTGGAATAAACAGTTTATATTTCACGAATTTATAAAGCTGTAAAGTGTAGACATCTATATGTAGAAGGGAATTTACGAAGTGATCACTGCGGCTTCCTATACGACATGTGGTCACAGACCACAATTAATTACGCTATATGTTTCTATATAGCGTCAGTGGTTATTACATTTTTATTAATATCAGCAGGCCCATGGATTTTTGTATGTACCTTTGCCTGCCTGGGGGACACTGAAAAGGACAAGCCCTGTTGTCCAGCTCTTTCTCCCAGGATAATGGTTAAAACAAACACTCCCACCAAACCTGGTCGGAGTACACTCATTTTACACAAAAAGCACTACTTTTGCATGGGCCGGAATTACCACAAACAAGTCTTCAATGTCAACCAGTTACATATGTTTACAAACTTCAGTCAACTAGTTGCCACTTTAAAGCTGTTTGCCATGAAATAATCACAGTCAAACAGCAGATTACTTGCGCGGACACATTTCCGGATTTTGGGAAGATAACTGTGATCTGTGGCCATGTTCTTTATTAAATGAAAGGGTTTAAAGTCGCAGCTTTAAACCGTACTAGAAGCGGTCAGGCCCTTTATAAGGGCCCTATGGGCAACCTAGGGAGACACCACAGCATCGAAGAGATCTAATTAACGAGCTTCTCTCGATTCACTAATGTCAAAACCTATACTAGCTGTGCAACTTTCTTTTTGACCGACCGTTCAAAATTACGTCAAATTTCCTCAACCAAATTTGCGCACTTTTTGTCTTTGGCATAATACTTTGCGCCATTCAAAATTCCATAGCACCATCACCCCCACCCCCGCCTGCTACCGACCTTGGGCTGCTGGTGCTCCCTTGCACCTGCCAGTACAGGCGGTCCCTCCTCTACCCCCCCCCCCCCCCCCCCCCCCACACACACCTTTCCTGTCCTGAACGGAGGAGCCGGATCTTGCGCCCAGGACAGGCGTGCGCTACAACAGCTTGTTCTGAATGTGCACGTAAAGCCCTATGGCCTGACCTGACCTTTAACCCGTGAAAATAGATACTAATTTGGGTTAAACTACAAAACACCAGGATGACTATAGACACTTCGGATGTACGGAAATGGATACTCTAAACATCAAAATATAAGTAATATCGGACTTCAATTGTCAAAACAGGATACAATAGTGAAAAATGTGCCGTAGTGTATAAAAACTAGGGTCTAGGGATTATTAAAACTTCTAGGCTTAAGGACTGATTAACTTATTTCTTTATAGGCCTAACAATTAATTTATTATGCTATGAACAGACGATTTTCTTGCGCATTTGCGACATGAACTTGTTCCATGAGCAAAGCGGACGTACACCGTATGATTTAATATGAGATTTTGTGCCATCAGGAATGCAAGTTTTAACATGCATGCAGAGCGCTCATCGGAGGTGATTAGGTCGTACAGTCGAAGCCCCTTGGTTGACACATTCTTAAGCTGGGCTTTCCCCATGCCAACCAGTCAACATATCAAAGCCCATGGTGTGTGCTTTTCTGTCTGTGGGAAAATGCATCTAAAAGATTCCATGCTGCGAATGGAAAAATACAGGGTTTTTTTATCTAAAACTACACGTCAGATTTATTAAATGTTATTAAATCAATGTGCTCTAGTGGTGTTGTTGAACAAAATTAACTTTAGTTCAACAACCCTGACATTGATATCCAGTTGGTTGAGCCCATCTTCAAGGGGCTAGTGTTCTAGCAACACGTTAGGGCCTACCTGCTAGCCTTTTAATCGATGGTTCAGTTGCTTACTATATTTTCATTCTTAATCTATTTCTGTGCTTTTATCCCCTATATGTTCAGGCACGCTGTCCTGGACATTATTCAATGTACACAAACCTCAGCTGTCTGGCATGCCGTCCCAGAACAAGGGTTGAAAGTGGTTAATGGAAGACAAGCATTAGTCGGTACTGAGAATCGAACCGAGCATCTACCGGTCTCAAAACCGATGGTTTACGTTAATCACGACGCCACACAAGCCGGTAGGGGTGGGATGTAGCTCAGTGATAGCGATCTCCCATAAGGTGCCATAGGACGTAGGATCGATCGCCCGGTATGGACTCGGATTCCACAACACACACACCCACGCCCTGTAACAACTAAAGTCCCGCGAATGGTATATCAAACACCGTAATATGTTCTGTCCTGTTTATAGGAAAGTTTATTTTAAAACAAAAGTCCTTGCTAGTTTATTGGCAGGAGTAGCCTATGTGACATTGGCAGCGGTTTTTCTCTCTCTCTCTCCCCCTCCCCCATGTGTCGAAATAGTCATGTTATATACCAAATAACCGTACTTCAAAATATGCTAAGGTGTTGGTAAACAAACATTCCTTTCCTTTCTGAAACCGGTGTACTCGTACCACAGTTGCCGGCATCCTATGTGTGGCCCTCGCGGACCGTTATTGATCGATGAGTCCTTTTATTGTGTATGTTTTTCCAAGGATGCTTCGAGTACCACATCTGTAATAAATCATGACCATCATGTATTGAAGCAACTGCATCACAGCGTCATACGTGTATCAGAACAAAACACTGTCAAGCTCAAACTTATTCTGATGAAGTACTGTTATTTTATTTTTAAGATAATGAATGAAAAACAAAAATTGCCTATTCTCTTCATCTTGAATGGTCTTCGGCGAATAGCATCAATCACGGCGTGTCAAATTGTACAGTAATCTGACCATTTGTTTTTTTCTATATACTAGTAGTATCGTCATACCAGGTCGGTCTCGTTTCTTTATCGCTACAAAAATAAACCCCAAAAATATCCCACCAATATTTTTTGAAGCGTCCCACTGTGTTGTATGAGGCTGCACAGACGTGTGTCAATTGAATGACTTTTCCGTGATAGATAGTCATTTTTTCTCGGGCGCCTAATTGTTGCCAATTATTTTGGACAAAAGCTAGAGTTTCCTGCCACCGATAAGGAATAGAGGTCCGAACAGCGGGGAAGACGATCCAGCACAATGGGCCATCATGAATAACTGACGACAGTGAAACTGTATCTTGTTCTTTGGTAGCGTTTCTGTAACTAGATAGAGTACGAAAGATGTTATATGTATCAGATTGCGACAATCATAACAATGAGTGTATGTGAGGCTTGGGCCACATCCCGCGTGCAGTAATGGTTGAGATGACAAGAAGGGGGTCCGTCATTAAAAGCTGTTAGTAACGGAATTGTTTTGCCAAAGGCGAAACATCGCCAGCTGAAGGATGCAGTGTTCGTTTGTTTTGTTTTATTATTGAAAACATTCCTCAAGTATGCCGACATCATATGTATCATAAATGTTTAGTTAGAAATCTATACGGAATGAAATTTAACCTGGTATCGGCTACGCTTGTATATCGCTTTTGTATTCATTAGATAACGCGTCGCTAGTGAGAAAAGGTTAAATGTTGAGAACAGTTTGCTTTAGACCTATGCCAGAAAATGCAACATCTCGGTATTTTAATTATTTTTGACAGTGGGATCACGGGATCGATCCTTAACACCCCCCCCCCCCCTTTCAGTGAAATACATTCGAGCAGTTAATAGCACAGTGAGTAGCGCCTCCGACTGAAGTATAGTTTGTATTAAAGGGACATACCCCAGTTTTTAAACATTAAGGCATATTTTTTTACTATTAGAACCGTTTCTGATAATTGAAATCATACTTTACTTAGATTTTATTGTTTAGATTATCCATTTCCGCACATTCGAAGTGTTTTTGGTCATCCTGGTGGCTTTAACACCACAAAATTAATTTCTCATATTTTTAAAAACGCACGTGCGTCTGAGAAGTAACAGTTATGGAGTCGAGTTTTAGTCTGTTTTAGAGGGTATTTCACCATTTCAAAGTCACAGACTCATGTTTCAGTCAATTGTAACTTTATCCATATGTGTTACAGGTTTGTAGATTAACTAAACTTAGTGTTAATTTTCACGGGTTGAAACCAGAATCTGTCCCTTTAAGATCGAGTTCCTTCTGTGAACCCATTGGTATTTCAGGCGCGGATCCATGAAAAGGGTTCCAAGGATGCGTACCCCTTGATATTTTTTATGCTATCCTTTTGGTGTTTTGTGGGAGTATTGCCTTATATACTGCATGTTTCTTTTGCATATTATATGTGTCCTAATTAAACGTTGCACCCCTCCCTCAATATTGTAGACGCCCTTTTTCAAACGTTGTACCCCTCCCCCAATATTATAAGAGTCTTTTGTAAACGTTGTACCTCTCCCTCAATATTATAAGAGTCTTTTTTAAACGTTGTACCCCTCCCTCAATATTATAAGAGTCTTTTTTAAACGTTGTACCCCTCCCTCAATATTATAAGAGTCTTTTTTAAACGTTGTAGTCCTCCCTCAATATTATAAGAGTCTTTTTTAAACGTTGTACCCCCCCCCCCTCAATATTATAAGAGTCTTTTTTAAACGTTGTACCCCTCCCTCAATATTATAAGAGTCTTTTTTAAACGTTGTACACCTCCCTCAATATTATAAGAGTCTTTTTTAAACGTTGTACCCCCCCCCCCCAATATTATAAGAGTCTTTTTTAAACGTTGTACACCTCCCTCAATATTATAAAAGTCTTTTTTAAACGTTGTACACCTCCCTCAATATTATAAGAGTCTTTTTTAAACGTTGTACACCTCCCTCAATATTATAAGATTCTTTTTTAAACGTTGTACACCTCCCTCAATATTATAAGAGTCTTTTTTAAACATTGTACCCCTCCCTCAATATTATAAGAGTCTTTTTTAAACATTGTACACCTCCCTCAATATTATAAGAGTCTTTTTTAAACGTTGTAGTCCTCCCTCAATATTATAAGAGTCTTTTTTAAACGTTGTACCCCCCCCCCCCCTCAATATTATAAGAGTCTTTTTTAAACGTTGTACCCCTCCCTCAATATTATAAGAGTCTTTTTTAAACGTTGTACACCTCCCTCAATATTATAAGAGTCTTTTTTAAACGTTGTACCCCCCCCCCCCCCAATATTATAAGAGTCTTTTTTAAACGTTGTACACCTCCCTCAATATTATAAAAGTCTTTTTTAAACGTTGTACACCTCCCTCAATATTATAAGAGTCTTTTTTAAACGTTGTACACCTCCCTCAATATTATAAGATTCTTTTTAAAACGTTGTACACCTCCCTCAATATTATAAGAGTCTTTTTTAAACATTGTACCCCTCCCTCAATATTATAAGAGTCTTTTTTAAACATTGTACACCTCCCTCAATATTATAAGAGTCTTTTTTAAACGTTGTACACCTCCCTCAGTATTGTAAGAGTCTTTTTTAAACATTGTACCCCCCCCCCCCTCAATATTATAAGAGTCTTTTTTAAACGTTGTACCCCTCCCTCAATATTATAAGAGTCTTTTTTAAACGTTGTACACCTCCCTCAATATTATAAGAGTCTTTTTTAAACGTTGTACCCCCCCCCCCCCCCCCAATATTATAAGAGTCTTTTTTAAACGTTGTACACCTCCCTCAATATTATAAAAGTCTTTTTTAAACGTTGTACACCTCCCTCAATATTATAAGAGTCTTTTTTAAACGTTGTACACCTCCCTCAATATTATAAGATTCTTTTTTAAACGTTGTACACCTCCCTCAATATTATAAGAGTCTTTTTTAAACATTGTACCCCTCCCTCAATATTATAAGAGTCTTTTTTAAACATTGTACACCTCCCTCAATATTATAAGAGTCTTTTTTAAACGTTGTACACCTCCCTCAGTATTGTAAGAGTCTTTTTTAAACATTGTACCCCCCCCCCCCCTCAATATTATAAGAGTCTTTTTTAAACGTTGTACCCCTCCCTCAATATTATAAGAGTCTTTTTTAAACGTTGTACCCCTCCCTCAATATTATAAGAGTCTTTTTTAAACGTTGTACCCCTCCCTCAATATTATAAGAGTCTTTTTTAAACGTTGTACATCTCCCTCAGTATTGTAAGAGCCCTTATTAAACGTTGTACCTCACACTGAAAAAATCTAGTACCCGTCCCTATATTATCCAGTTTCAACCAGGACACATTATATATCAATGGTAGTTGTATTTGTTGTAATTCTATGTTGGAAAAAAACATAAATGATTCATTGACTGATTTTAACGTTGAAGGGGGGGGGGGGGAGGGGATAGCCTATGACGTATAAGTTTAAAGTCGCAGACCCTCGTATCAACCCGTAAGCTACAAACCTGTAACACAATTAGATAAAGTTACAATAGGGTGAAATAAGAGTGTGACATTGAAACGGGAAAGGGGCGGGACGTAGCCCAGTGGTAAAGCGCTCGCTTGATGTGCGGTCGGTTTGGGATCGATCCCCGTCAGTGGGCCCGTTGGGCTATTTCTCGGTCTAGCCAGTGCACCACGACTGGTACATCAAAGGCCGTGGTATGTCCTATCCTGTCTATGGGATGGTGCATATAAAAGATCGCTTGCTGCTAATCGAAAAGAGTAGCCCATGAAGTGGCGACAGCGGTTTCCTCCCTCAATATCTGTGTGGTCCTTAACCATATGTCCGACGCCATATAACCGTAAATAAAATGTGTTGAGTGCGTCGTTAAATAAACTATGTCCTTCCAATTTCCTTGAAACGGGAAAATACCCTTAAAATTGTTTAGAGGTCGTCTCAATAACCGTTATTTTTCAGAGGTTTTAAAATGCATTTTGTGGTATTAAAAAGATCAGGATGACCAGAAATATTTCGGATGTACGGTAATGTACAATCTAAACAATAAAATGTTAGCAATGTCTCATTTTAATTATCAAAAACGGCTCTAATAGTCAAAAAGAAGTCATAGAATCTGTCACGTTAATATATAGTTTAACACAAGTATACTATATAGTGGCGCCAGATAAACAAACTTATGGAGTGTTATAAAACAAATGTATCTTTGTTATCGACTGTTTGCTATTGATGTTTTTTCAGTAAAGGTCTGATTCCATTTAAGCGTTTTACGCCGCACTATAACGACGCTAAAACGCTTGTTTTGCTCTAGAATAGAATTACAATGAAAAGGTTTCCTCCGAGGCGTGGCGTTGAAAAAAATATCACCAGCCACGGTGGCGTGAAATGCCTTGCATGCAAAAGACGGAGTCCATATAACGTTTCAAGCGGCGTATTTTTTTTCTGTTAAGGGGCGGTACGTAGCCCAGTGGTAAAATACTCGCTTGGTGCACGGTCGATCTGAGATCGATTCTCGTCGGTGAGCCCATTGGGCTATTTCTCGTTCCAGCCAATGCACCACGACTGGTATATCAAAGGCCGTAGTATGTGATATCTGTGGGATGGTGCATAGAAAAGATCCCTTGCTAATAATGAAAAAAAATGTAGCGGGTTTCCTCTCTAAGACTATATGTCAAAATGACCAAACGTTTGACATCCAAAAAAAAAGCCGATGATTAATAAATCAATGTGCTCTAATGGTGTCGTTAAACAAAACAAACTTTAACTTTTCTGTTCAGCTATATTCGGCGACCTGCATGCGGAACTGAAAGTCAGGTCCCCGCACCGTCTCCGGGTGATGTTAAGCGTCGAAGGAATCCGCGCGTAATACGCGCCTCTGATGACGTAGACAAGCGAATCGAATGCGCACATTTTGCATGAGCGCGCGTTCGATCCGTCTCCAATCCGTTCGATATACTATAGCGTTTCTAATGGGTCTCAAAACCCTTCGCTTGTTTGTCAACTCTTGGATCCACACCTGAAACCACCAGTTGCTGAAGTAACAAACCCTTAAATTTAACAGTAAATCTAGCACAAAGTGTTGCGCTAACTTTCTCATTGAAACTGATAAAGCTGTTTTCATTCTTCGTAGTAAATAACAGTTTACATAATTTAATGACGATAACGTGAGACAACCCACCCCCCATGGGTAATTCTGCAAGAATATTTAACAGGGACCTTAAAAACGACCATAGCTTACAATGGCGAGCACTCTACAATTTCCATTTCGCCATTGTCCACGGTCCTCGGTGGTGGGACATTAAAAAATAAAATCTTAAAAAGAGTAACAGCATGCCTGTTCTGCATTAATTTTAATTCAGAATTGAAAAGCCCATACAACCTTGTGAATAGCCGACATGTAAGTGTCTCTGTACTGAAAACGGCGTCCCGGCAGTCATGTCGAGTCCAATCAGGATCATGTCTATTTATCACGTTAATTCTTAGCTGACAAAAAGTTTAATCTTGCCGCGGGCTGTTTGTTGAGACAAGTGCTTTATTATGTGAATAAAAAGTGCTGGAGTCAAGGGCAAAAAGAAGAAGATTAGGCCTTCACTGAGGAAGATATAAAGACTCTTCTCTGCTGCTGCCCTGAGAGAAGCTACTCTACTGCTGGTTGTCATGGGCTATTTCTCGTTCCAGCCAGTGTACCACGACTGGTATATCAAAGGCCGTGGTATGTACTATCCTGTCTGTGGGATGGTGCATATAAAAGATCCCTTGCTGCTAATGAAAAGAGTAGCCCATGAAGTAGCGACAGCGGGTTTCCTCTCTCAATATCTGTGTGGTCCTTAACCATATGTCTGACGCCATATAACCGTAAATACAATGTGTTAAGTGCGTCGTTAAATAAAACATTTCTTTCTTTCTTTCACTGAGGAAGATATAAAGACTCTTCTCTGCTGCTGCCCTGAGAGAAGCTACTCTACTGCTGGTTGTCATGGGCTATTTCTCGTTCCAGCCAGTGTACCACGACTGGTATATCAAAGGCCGTGGTATGTACTATCCTGTCTGTGGGATGGTGCATATAAAAGATCCCTTGCTGCTAATGAAAAGAGTAGCCCATGAAGTAGCGACAGCGGGTTTCCTCTCTCAATATCTGTGTGGTCCTTAACCATATGTCTGACGCCATATAACCGTAAATACAATGTGTTAAGTGCGTCGTTAAATAAAACATTTCTTTCTTTCTTTCACTGAGGAAGATATAAAGACTCTTCTCTGCTGCTGCCCTGAGAGAAGCTACTCTACTGCTGGTTGTCATGGGCTATTTCTCGTTCCAGCCAGTGTACCACGACTGGTATATCAAAGGCCGTGGTATGTACTATCCTGTCTGTGGGATGGTGCATATAAAAGATCCCTTGCTGCTAATGAAAAGAGTAGCCCATGAAGTAGCGACAGCGGGTTTCCTCTCTCAATATCTGTGTGGTCCTTAACCATATGTCTGACGCCATATAACCGTAAATACAATGTGTTAAGTGCGTCGTTAAATAAAACATTTCTTTCTTTCTTTCACTGAGGAAGATATAAAGACTCTTCTCTGCTGCTGCCCTGAGAGAAGCTACTCTACTGCTGGTTGTCATGGGCTATTTCTCGTTCCAGCCAGTGTACCACGACTGGTATATCAAAGGCCGTGGTATGTACTATCCTGTCTGTGGGATGGTGCATATAAAAGATCCCTTGCTGCTAATGAAAAGAGTAGCCCATGAAGTAGCGACAGCGGGTTTCCTCTCTCAATATCTGTGTGGTCCTTAACCATATGTCTGACGCCATATAACCGTAAATACAATGTGTTAAGTGCGTCGTTAAATAAAACATTTCTTTCTTTCTTTCACTGAGGAAGATATAAAGACTCTTCTCTGCTGCTGCCCTGAGAGAAGCTACTCTACTGCTGGTTGTCATAGACTGATGTATAACGCTGTCCTCTTAAAATCATTTAGGGGACAGGACGTAGCTCAGTGGTAAAACGCTCGCTTAATGCGCGGTCGGTCTGGGATCGATCCCCGTTGGTGGGCCCCTGGAGCTATGTCTCATTCCAGCCAGTGCACCACGACTGGTATATCAAAGGCCGTGGTATGTGCTATAATGTCTGTGGGATGATGCATATAAAAGACCCCTTGCTACTAACGGAAACATGTAGCGGGTTTCCTCTCTAAGACTATATGTCAAAATTACCAAATGTTTGATATCCAATAGCCGATGTTTAATAAATCAATGTGATGTAGTGTTGTCGTTAAACAAAACAAACTAACAAACCTTTTCTTACACAATTTAAGGCATAATACATAGAGAATACTAAACGAGTTTCCGTATGATACCGTTTACCGTGTGTTTTCAATCGTACATCATGAACAAAAGCGATTAAAAACACACGAGTATAAACGGTCTCAGACGGGAACGAGTAGAGTATTTTATTTAATACACCGCACTTCAATGAACACAAATCGCACAGAATGACTTCCAAAATAACTAAACAAGATACGAAAATGCACCGATTAAAGACCGGGGAAATGGCGTCGCTTACGTCATATTTTGGTCATTTTCATTTAGCTATTGATCAATACAACTTTGCATTCCTATGCCACACATCTATCAATGAAGTTTACACAAACGATATTATAAAAATATTCAAGGTAAACCAAATTTTTAAAATATATATTTTTTTAAATTATGCTGCTAACATTAAATATAAGAATTGACAGCAAGTATTTGTTCCTACTTAATTAAATATGAATCGAAAGAACCATACGCACACTTTTTGCACTACTATGCGGAGTTGTACTGTGTGACACAGTCGATCACCTGATCAGAGGACACGTCCTCTGAAACGGCATATTCCACAATGCAAAGAGACGGTAAATATCACATGGGTATCTATTCCACCGCAGTGTAACAAAATTACGTATTAGGCTATCGAATACCCTTGGTGGACCAATGTTTTTTCCCTATCCAAGCCTGTGCCCCACGACTGGTATATAAAGGGTCGTAATATGTGCTGTCCTGTCTGCCCTTGCAGCTAATGGGAAAATGCATCAGGTTTCATTAGACCAAACTCAACATATTGAGCAAGCACCTAAATTAGGAATCCTGTTAAAATTATGCTAAATCTACTTTTTTGTATAACAAATCTTAGACACCCGCCGATGTAGTCGAAATCCATGAAAGAGTTGCCCGATTAACGGTTTTATATTGGAGAAGAATAAATTTTTGAAAGTCATATATAACGAGTGTAGCCAAAGTTTGTTCTGTTGAACGACACCACTAGAGCACATTGATTTATTAATCATCGGCTATTGGCTGTCAAACATTTGGTAATTTTGACATATAGTCTTGGAGAGGAAACCCGCTACAGTTTTCCATTAGTAGCAAGGGGTCTTTTATATGCACTATCCCACAGACAGGATAGCACATACCATGCACGGTCTTTGATATACCAGTCGTGATGCACTGGCTGGAACGAGAAATAGCCCAATGAACCCACCGACGGGGATCGATCCCAAACCGATCGCACATCACGCGAGCGCTTTACCACTAAGCTACGTCCCGCCCCCGAGTGTAGCCAAATGCTGTTCTCAGTAAAAAAAAAAAAAAAAAAATTAATGTTGATGGTCTATTCTAAATGGTTAAATAATACCTATAAACCTCGTGATTGCAGCTTTAATATACATTCATTTAAAGCAAAGATGCATAATAATCAAAATATTCATATTTCTTGTGACGTGTAAATGTTATATGTTGAATTACATGACCCACCTCACCCCCTACAAACAAATAACAACAATAAAACAAAGTAAACAAACGAAAACATTCCGTATTTTATATTGGGGTGCACCAAGATGGGTTGGGTGGAGGGGTCAACCACCTTGTTTATGAGTCATGTTATGTGTCGACGGTAAAACATATAACGTAGTGGGTTGGGGAAAAAAAGAGAGTCGTGAATTGGGGGGGGGGGGGGGGGGGGGTATTGTCACTTACGCCCTCTTCCGGCTACGCCAGGGAACAAAAATACATCAAAATAATTTCATTTACATCTTTTTTTTAAACTTTGTATTATTGAAACACCCACTAATGATCACTGACATGTTAATATGTGACGCTACATTTTGAATTTAACAGAAAAAACAACAACACAAAAATGGCTGTTATTTTAATACATGGATACTTTTCATGCACTTTATATTGTTTGCATAATCGAGCCTACTGTTGACAGATAATGCTTCTTACTGTACGCTGACCTGCGCTACCTTTATTCCCCATCTGGGCCCCGTTCCACGAAGCGATCTTAGCGCTAAGATCACCTTAAATGCATAACTACCTAATACACTTAAGGTGATTTTAGTGCTAAGATCGCTTCGTGGAACGGGACCCCAGACGCCGATCAAAAGGGGCAGTGCTGGGGTGTGAATTTCAATGGCATTCCGACATTTTCCGTTAAGTTACGAAATTGGCCGGAAACGTTACCTTAGTCCTGTGACGTGACGTCAACAATGCTTTTATATATTGATGTCAAAGCGATACTACGTACATTCTTTTGACTATTGTTTTAACTTCAGAAATGAGCGAACTGAATCGCTGTTTGTTATTTAATAATCATATTTATGTTAAATGTGTATCAGGGCCGTAGCTAGGATTTTTTGTTTGGGGGGGGCAACTGAGTAGTTAATAGTCTAAAACTCCGTAAACAGTTAAGAATTTTTTTTTTCTTTAATGCTTTCCGGATTTTTTTCGTGGGTTGCCCCCCCCCCCCCCCCCCCCCCCCTAGCTACGGCCCTGTGTATGGATGTAAAATATCTGCACGGTTCTAATACTACCTAATGATGACAGCCAACTCCTGTGCTGCTTTGTTATAATATTTACTGCAAGTTGAGAGTGGATGTATCAATAGAGGTAAGTGTTTGACTGTATTTGTTCGGTTGGTTGTTGGGTTGGTTGTGCATCTTAAAACAGAAGTGAATTTGACTTGTAGAATGCAGGGTATTGCATTTCAGGACATCTAGTTTTCAACATTTTACGGGGGAACAAAATCCAGAACCCCCCTAGAAACTTTGCTTGGAGCCCTCGTGGTACAGACTGTCAAAACGAGAAACTTCCCAGCATTCAGTCAATTTCATACATCCCAGTAGAAAACTCCATTTCATCGATAAAAACAAAACAAAATGGAGGATTCTCAAGTCGAGCACACGAAAGCATGTGCAGTGTGCACAAACGAAACAAACCAAACGCGTCTTACCGCGGCGAACTCCAGACTGGGAATGGGTTAGTAAAAAGAAAGAAATGTTTTATTTAACGACACACTCAACACATTTTATTTACGGTTATATGGCGTCAGACAAATGGTTAAGGACTACACAGATACTGAGGGAGGAAACCCGCTGTCGCTACTTCATGGGCTACTCTTTTCGAGTAGCAGCAAGGGATCTTTTATATGTACCATCCCACAGACAGGGTAGTACATACCACGGCTTTTGATATACCAGTCGTGGCGCACTGGCTAGAATAAGAAATAGCCCAATGGGCCCACCGACGGGGATCGACCGCGCATCGAACGAGCGCTTTACCACTGGACTACGTCCCGCTCCGGAATGGGTTAGTAGTTTATCAGAACCTTGAAATCGCACTTGGGATGCGTAAGCATGGGTTTTATATTGAAGGGCTAGCCACATATTATTTGTTGCGTGTGTATGGGGGGGGGGGGGGGGGGGGGGGGGGGGGGGGGGGGGGGGGGGTAGGTGGGTCAAATCCTAAGAACTGCCCTCGAGGGTGTTGAAGGTGAGCACCCCTCCAAAGTTCGAAGTGCCCTGCAAAATCCAGTGTTTTGCAGATAAACATAATGCATTTATTAGTTTTTAGTAGGGAACATGTTTACAATGGTCACCTTGATATTTCTGTGGAAGATTACCATATAGATAATACATGCTACTAACATTGTTAGCGTACCTCTGTGTACTGTTAGTAGGTGCCATTTTTAAGCATTGCACCTCCCTAGAAAAAATCCTGCATCCGCCCCTGTCTGTTATGACAATAGAAAAAAATGCAATATTTAATACTAATATGACAATAGAAAAAAATGCAATATTTAATACTAATATCCACCCTTCCCCATAACACCCACCTTTCCCCATAACGCACACCCTTCGCCATAACGCCCACCCTTCCCCATAACGCCCACCCTTCGCCATAACACCCACCTTTCCCCATAACGCCCACCCTTCGCCATAAGATCCACCCTTCGCCATCCACCAGCTTCGCAGCCTTTTTGTTACCCCTGCTCGATTTGACACTGGATCCGCCACTGCACCTATATTAAGAGACCTTATTTCGATACTCCCAAATCTCTAATATGGTACAAACTAACCTGTGTTAATGGCTGTTTAAAGGGAGATTCCTGAGTTTGCTGCAATGTTTAAGATGTTATCGACTAACAGAGACTTTTTAACGACTGTAATTACATATCAAATATATTTTTCTGCATAAAATATTAGTGGCTGTATATTAAACGTGTTTCTGGTCTTTCTAATATTTTACTAGGTTAAATTTCATTTTATTTTGCTAAAATATTGTTTTTTCGTACGTACGAAATTATTTGAAGACAAAATCTAGTTTGGGCTTCCTACAAATATTAAGACGACCAAAAACACATTGAACATACAGACACTGATATTCTAAACAAGAAAATTTAATCGTAGTAATAGTTTATTAGTCGGAAACATCTTACAATGCAACAAACTTGGGAATGTCCCGTTAACGCAGGTTTGGTTGTATTTTAGTTACATTTAGTTAGTTATCTATGATACAGTTATAACCAGTGGTACATGATGACTATGTGGCTGGTTAAATAAACTACTTTTCTTTGTTCATTAATTCATTTATTTCAACTTATTGTTGTGCTTATATTCAACTAAGGTTCAAGCACGCTGTCTTGGGCACACATACCAGCTGTCAGAACTGTCTGTCCAGGACAGTGGGTTAGTTGTTAGTGGTTAGTGAGAGAGTAGTCGGTGTAGTGGTCTTACACCTATCCTGTGAGTCGTTAAAACTCGCTCTGGGTTGGAGCCGGTACCGGGGTGCGAACCCTGTACCCACCGCCCTTATGTCCGATGGCTTAACCGATGCCGGTACGAGACCGATTGTAAGCTTACATTTTTAGATGCCCGTGGATGGGAAGCGTGTTTGAATATAAGATATCTATTAAAAGAATATTCCCATCAACAAGGTTGCATTAGTTGAAAATAGAAATAACAGATTGGATTCGCCACTTAGAAGGGTATTTTAATTACTGTATTGTGATATAATGACACGAGCTCATGGATTAGATGGGTGGGATTTAACTCAATCGGTAAAGCGTCTGTGTCGTAGGATCGACTTCCCACAACCCAAGCCCCAACCAGTAACCCACAACTGGTATTTCAAAGGCTGTGGTATGTGATGTCCTATGCGGGAAAATGTTTGTAAAAGATCAATTGCTGCTAATTTAAAAATGTATATCAGAATTACAAAGTGCCAATAACCAATGACTATTTAATCACTATGCTCTAGTGTTGTCGTTAAAGAAAATAATCTGTAACCTTGACTGATAAATCGTAAGACGTGACATGTACTGTTCTCGTATAGTTGCAAATAAAAGGCGCCTTGCTGTTAAACTCGTGTGCTTTCTTCAGATGTAGTCCGTTTGTGTCAAACGGGAACCAATGGATTGTCATATAACTATAATAAAAAGGGGGCGGGACATAGCTAGATCCCCGTCGGTGGGCCCATTTGGCTATTTCTCGTTCCAGCCAATGCACCACGACTGGTATATCAAAGGCCGCGGTATGTACTACCCTGTATGTGGGATGGTGCATATAAAATATCCTTTGCTGCTAATCGAAAAGAGTAGCCCATGAAGTGGCGACAGCGGGTTTCCTCTCTCTGTGTGCGTTCGAGTAATGCGGTTTTTGACGCTGACTTAATCCATTACACACTACATGTCTTTTGGTGTCCGGTCTCCTTTAACTATATGTCTGACGCCATATAACTGTAAATACAATGAGTTGAGTGCGCCGTTAAATAAAACATTTCTTTCTTTCTATAATAAACTTTTTTTTAAACGTATACTAAAACATCTTAGTGAGTTTTAAAGTCATACCAACTCAAATGACTTTTTGTTTTACTGTAAATAAACAAAAGTTTCTTAACAAATTACCATCAAAGTATATAAATTAAAGCTCATTTTTAACACGGGGGTGAAGCCAAAATGCTAGAACAGCCAGGTAATCGACAATGCAGTACAAAGAGACTAAAGGTAGAACTACACATGCTGTACCTTGTCTATTCCATCAGTTGTCTTCATACCTGTGTCAGTTTTTTTTGAACTTGATGGTAATTTGTCAAGAAACCTGGGGGGGGGGGGGGGGGGGACTTGTATAAAAGGGAAATAAATATGGTCTCTAACATACTAATATATGAGGCTTACAGAGTTGTTCCCCTTGATAAAAAAAAAACACTGGCCTCAAACCACAGTTAATTACTAATTACACTATGTTTTCTCACATAGCCCCAGTGGTTGTAGCACTTTTATTAATTTCACCAGGCCATTGGTATTTCACAAGAAACGTCACCTGCATGGAGCCAATGAACACCCAAAAGAACGATGCCTGTTGTCCAGCTCTTTTTCACTTTATATCAATGTAAACAAACACACGTGGGTTAAGGGATCAAATTACACCCATTTATGTGCATTTTACACAAAGGTTGCACGACTTCAAGGTGCCGTGGGGGACAGTATGCAGTATCCAGTGTCAAACCCAGTGTAACAATTCAGCATACAAAGCAGCTACCCAGCCAATAATCATATAACAAGAAAACTATATTCTCTCGCATTCATTTCCAAATGAGTGGATAACTCTAGTCTGAGGCCTATCAGACCAAAATTGTTTTCACCATGACACTCAAACTGACGGTCGGGACGTAACCCAGTGGTAAAGCGTTCGCTTGATGCGCGGTCGGTCTGGGATCGATCCCCGTCGATGGGCCCATTGGGCTATTTCTCGCTCCAGCTAGTGCACCACGACTGGTATATCAAAGGCCGTGGTATGTGGTATCCTGTCTGTGGGATGGTGCATATAAAAGATCCCTTGCTGTTAATCGAAAAGAGTAGTCATTAAGTGGCGACAGCGGGTTTCCTCTCTCAATATATGTGTGGTGCTTAACCATATGTCCGACGCCATATAACATAAATAAAATGTATTGAGTGCGTTGTTAAATAAAATATTTCCTTCTTCTTCTCAAACTGACATATGACATTTAAATACACATGTCAAGTTGTACATAGGCAATAAAAAGAATATTAGATACCAAATATGGCTATTGGAGCCTATGAAATAGCTGACTAAAGGTGCCGCAAAAATGCGACAAGCTGCGTCTGATTATTCCAAATAGTGGAATAGTAATTCTACAATAACTTTAAAAGTTACAGGCATTTGAACAACAAAATGAAATTTGCTTCTTATTGTGTTCTCTGCAATTGAAATATAGCAGTTGGCTAGAGTACGGTTTGTTTTTTGTTTTTTTGTTTTTTGGTTCAATTTGATTTAAATTAACACATTTAAAAAAAAAAAAATTCCACAATGAATGAATGAATGAATGAATGAATGTTTAACGACACCCCAGCACGAAAAATACATCGGCTATTGGGTGTCAAACTATGGTAATGCAAATAAATAAAGTGATGATCAACATCAATATAAAAATTCAAGGTTTAAACAAAAACGGTGTAAAGAACTGTGCAAAAACACAAATATCACAGAATTTTACGGATACTGAATTTTACTCAAAACTTCAATTTTGTGCTGTATTGGCCATTCTCAAAGAAAATGTTACACCCCTGCACCACGGTGGAGTTACAGCAAGCGCAGGGGAAATTCCACAAAGTCCATTTTAGTTTTTAAAATTTAAACTGTAAAATTTGGATACTGCACACAGTCAACATGTGTCAATTGTAAATTGTTACTACTCGAGTGTCATTCTGGTGAGGGTAATTAGCAAGGTGTCTGTACACCGTAACAGGTCGCACCTGAATGCAGAGAAAATGGCACCAGCCTGCAAAGATGCAGTTGAGAACATACAGTGAAAAAACCCAGCTGCTAACTGCCACTGCATTGAAATGCTTTAATGTATCACAAATGATAGTGACATCACACATGGCCTGATATATATAAGTGTGGACATGCATACAACAATAATTATTTCACTGTTTTATACACTACGAGTCACATCTATAAAAGGCAATGCAAGATGAAAGACACAGTTCAAGAAGACATGAGAATAACGGACAATGCCAGAATGGTAGATGCATGGAATGCAGCTTTCAGATACCACTCCACAGCTTCTCCTGAGTGCGACAAGCCTGAATGCAGGTATTAAAAGAGGTTAAGTGGGGTCTGTGTTGGAAAGTCACACTATACTGTGTGAAATGTGACTTCACTGCTCCTGAAAGCAAACTGTACAATGAGGTGAAGACAAATAAACTTGGCCCGAATGCAGCAAAAACTGATGTGGGTCTTGCTATCGGTCTGCAAGATACTCCTGTCGGCAATACGAAAGCAAGAGTGCTATTGGCAAACATGGACATTCCACCACCGTGTCGCAGAAGAATGCAGAGAACATCATACAAGGTTTCAAAAGCTGTAACAGATCTAAGTGAAAAAGATATGGCAGAAAAAGTTGAGTTACTGAAAGACATTAACTAGAAACGTGGAAATGAACGTGATGAAATTAACATTGCCATGGATGGGAGATACATTTCGACGACAATAACAAGTCGGAAAAAACGGGGCTAGAATGCATCACAAGCTATAGATCTTACGTGTGAAACAATGACTGAACGAAAATTCATTATAAGTGACAGCTTCCAGAATAAACTTTGTTGGACCGGAGCCTGGTTAAGAAACAAAGGTGTTCATGTGACGTGTCCCGGTGATCATCCTGACTGCACAGCAAACTTGCTGCCATTCCGCTGTCAGAATTCGAGATGGAAAAATAGTGGTACGGACTTGTCTTTACAAGATATTCTGACAAGATGCGTCACTCCAGATCATCTGCTGGAGTTGATAGTGCTTTTGGAAGGGGGAGACAATACAAATGACACAATTAAAGATTGGAGTTGCATCCCTTTATGTAATTGAGAATTTTCAACTAAAATGTCGGCCTCGGTGGTGTCGTGGTTACGCCATTGGACATAAGGCTGGAAGGTACAGGGTTCGCAGCCCGGTACCGGCTCCCACCCATAGCGAGTTTTAACGACTCAGTGGGTAGGTGTAAAGACCACTACACCCTCTTCTCTCTCACTAACCACTAACAACTAACCCACCGTCCTGGACAGACAGCCCAGATAGCTGAGGTGTGTGCCCAGGACAGCGTGCTTGAACATTTGACTACTTTTACAGCCCATTCAAACATATGGTCATTTTGACAGTCATAAAGAGGAAACCCGCTACATTTTTCCATTAGTAGCAAGTGATCTTTTATATGCACCATCCCACAGACAAGATAGCACATACCTCGGCCTTTGATATACCAGTTGTGGTGCACTGGGTGTGACGAGAAATAGCCCAATGGGCCTACTGACGGAGATCGATCCCAGACCGACCGCGCATCAAGTGAGCGCTTTACCACTGGGCTACGTCCCGCCCTTCTGGTCGTTACACGACAGCATGATAAGGAACATGTAACAACCAGTATGGAATGGTTAATTAACTTCAATACTGTAATGTTTGGAGTGAAACATATATGACCAGCATTTGAAACAAACTAGATCAAACGGTGTTACAGGAAATAGCAGCCTGCGAAAGCCGAAAAGCAGTCCCGTTTTTTTATATCTAGCAGATGCTTAGAAACACCCCCAAAATCGCAGGTTGTTTTTCAACAGACAGATGTATTTTATGATTATCTTACCTGCAATCTAGCTCATGATTCCGTTGTATTTTAATTTCACAATGCTCTAAAATGCATTTCAGAAGTTCTAATTTTTTTACACATAATTCCAAAGCATCCATATTACCGTAAATAAAATGTGTTGAGTGTGTCGTAAAATAAAACATTTTCTTCCTTCCTTTCTTCCTTCCTTCCCTGTACCCCATGCCATTTTATTTCCAGCATGCATAGTTGTTTGACCTGCTATTATTTTTTTTTTTTTTTTTAAATAAAAGCAGGCCATATTTTACTTTATATTTCGAGGACCTGTGACATGTAATGGTACCATAACACCAATCAGTCAGTCAATTATATGACACGTGGTTATAATCACTGCAGGTTCAAGTACGCCTGTGCCAGCCACAGTCTTAGGTCCTCCGGAAATCTTTCCAAAACAATGGTCTACAACACCATATACCGTGTCGTTAATTACTACCTATTTTTTTTTTTTATTCGCAGCTTAATGTAATCCGCGTCAGGAAATAGATCTCAGTAAAATAATACAAAATACAGAATTTGGTGGTGGTGATGTGTTCAGGTTTGTCTATGATGATTGCATGTTGGTCGACATTTGTTGCATTTAAATACCATTGGTTTGAATTTATTTATTATTTCTATTACTAAATAGGATATAGTATGCATGTCGTCTTCAATATCTTACCTTACAGCAACATGGCAGTCCTGCTTCTTATTATTAATTGATTTGGAAAAAGTTTTGGACTCGGTAGACTGTGAATTTATTCATAACGTACTAGTTTGTTTGTTTCTTTTTGTTTAGTTTTTTGAAAAATTTATTAACAAATGGGTGTATTTATTTCAAATAGATAGCCAACCCAGTGTCTTTGTAAATGGATTTGCCTCATCTTTCTATAACAACCCAGGAAAAGGTTGTATACAAGGCAATCCTGTTTCGCCATATATTTTTCTCCTCTGTGTAAAAATATTAACACTATTGTTTAAAATAATAATAATAATAATAATAATATAATAATAATAATAATAATAATAATAATAATAATAATAATAATAATAATGATGATGATGATGATGATAATAATCTAAAATGAATAATTTTTCAGATGATATAACATATAGCCTCCATGCTACTTTGAATACTATAACATTTTATGTTAGATTTTCGAGTCTTAAAGTGAATATGGAGAAAACTAAATTGGTTTAGATGGGATAAAAGAAACGCAGTCGATATAAATTATGTAAAGAATGGAAATTTATATTGGAGAGATCAGTTTAATATATTGTGAATAAAGTTTAATATTGATTTAGAAAATATAGTTAATTATACTGATAAATTGAATGCTGTTGAGTCTCTCGTGGGTATTTGGTGAAGTAGATGGGTGCCTTTTGATAAATATATGTATGTATGTATGCATGTATGTATGTATATATGTGTGTGTGTGTGTGTGTGTGTGTGTGTGGTGTGTATGTATGTATGTATGTAGTGTGTGTGTGTGTGTGTGTGTGTGTGTGTGTACGTCTGCGTGTGTACGTCTGTGTGTGTAAGTCTATGTGTGTGTGTGTGTGTGTGTGTGGATATATGTGCTATACATTTATTATATGTACAGCAGTGATTCAGAGCTCTCATCCATTACATTGCTGTTTGTGATATAATTGTGTGGGTTTTTTAAATACTCTATTAGCATGATGCGCACACCTCAAAACGTAAGAACAAACTCAGTGGTGACAATGAGATATAATATCAATTTATTTGCTATAATGATGACATGAAAGTAAGCAATAATTGACAATTTTATAGTGATTGGTATAAAGCTGGCGTCAGATACATAAATGACCCAATAGATGATAATGGTAAATCTTGTACATATGAACAATTTATTATAATATATAATGTTAAAGTTAATTTCATAAATTACTGTAGTATTTTAGGTGCAGTCAAACGGTATTGTAAAATACATAAAATAAAAATTCAAAACAAAACTAAAAAATCCATTCTTCCTTATAATAATTCTAAGCTTAAGGCAAACTGCAAAGGCAGTAAACATTATATTACTATATAATCTAAAATGGAAAAATAACTTAAATTTTCATTATGAAAATCATGATTAGAATCTTATAAATGCATTGCTGTTTCGATGCACAAATAGTACAAAATTAAGATGGTTTCAATATAAAATTATCCACAGAATATTACCTGATAATATTCTTTATATACTATTTATTTATTTTTTAATTGTAGTATAATTATTCTCATTTGAAAAGGGTTCAAAATAATGGATCCATTAAACAAATCAGGCATAATAATACAGTGTACAAACGAAAATTTAATTTAGGGTTTTAGAACATGTAACAATGATCCAGTTGATTCAGTTGTACTATTAACTAAGCAGATACTATATAAGAATCATTTGAAATGTTTTATTCCAGGTATGGACTGGATTCAAAATAAAGTAGAACTGTACTTTAATTTTACAAAAAGTATAGCCTTTTTTAATTGTGAATATGAAAATTGTAAAACGTTTGGTCCGTACGTCATAATTTATTTGATAAATAAACTTCAGGGCTTACCTGTTCAAAGCATAGTCATGCAGCTAGTACTAAGTGGGTTGTTGTTTTTCTTAATTGCATACAGCATTGATTTAATATATGTATTTGGTGTTATTCATTCCTTTAAAAAAAAAATAATAATAACAATTTGTTCGCTGGCTATTTGTTTAACAACTTACCCAAGTTTATCATGTTCACATTCGTTTTTTATTTAAAAATAATAATGTTTTTGCACACATGATTGGATCTAGATTTATGTATATATACTTGTATGCATGGTTATGGGTTTTTTTTTAAAAGTTAAATAATTTTAATGACAGTCCTGGCCTGGTGCTTATAAAACGTTTAGTCTCGACTCGAGACTGATAGAGTCCGAGACACTATTGTCATGACAACGCCATACAAATTGTAGGCGTGTGACGTCATTAGAGATTGCTCGTTCCAGCCAGTCCACCACGGCTGGTATATCAAGAGCCGTGGTATGTGCTATTCTGTCTGTGAGATTGTGCAAACAAAAGATCCGTTGCTACTAATGGACACAAATGTAGCGGGTTTCCTCTCTAAACCTATGTCAAAATTAACAAATATTTGACATCTAATAGCTGATGATTAATAAATCAATGTGCTCTAGTGGTGTCGTTAAACAAAATAAACTTCTGGGGTTTTTTCATTCGAGATTGAGTCTCCCCTGCGCGTGCTGTAACCTCACCGTGGTGCAGGGGTGTAACATTCTCTTTGAGAATGGCCAATACAGCACAAATCACGTGGGTTTTTTTTTTTAGATATAATTGAAATTTTGAGTAAAAGTCAGTATCTATCTTTAATATTTGTATTTTTGCACAGTTTTTTAAACTGTTTTTATTTAAATTTTGAATTTTTATATTGATGTTGATCATCACTTTATTTCCCTCATTACCATAGTTTGACACCCAATAGCCGATGTATTTTTCGTGCTGGGGTGTCGTTAAACATTCATTCATTTCATTCATTCATTCATTCGAGATTGAGTCTGGACTCTTAAAAGTTTTATAAGCACGGGCCCTAGTCTTTGTTAAGGGTGGATAACTCCAACCTAAATTGTAATAGGTAACAGTAGTTCCTAAAACGACAGTGACTCACGTGTTTCTCTCAATAATGTGACATTTCAGATAGAATTTGTAGAATTATAATAAAAGTTGTGTACTACCTTAAATATCGTAGGCTGTTTTGTTGCACGAATGGTATGTTACTATACAAAATCTGTGTGAATTCAAACGCATTTTCTAATTTGTTCAGTTACGCCAGTTGACGTCTAATCAACGAGTTTTCGCAGCTTTATAGCCTCGTAACAGGAACGAATACAGAAGATAATTATACGTTTCGTGTGCTAGAAAATCTGACATCAGTACTAAACCAAATGTGTAGTTACTGAGACGGGTATAATGAGCACGTTACGCATGGGACGACGAGTTTATTATATAGCTGTTTAATAATCACCGACTGACGCTCGTATTTCGCATCAGCTCGTTTACACAGTAATATAAGAAAAGGAAAGACCATTATGGGTTCAGACAAGGCGGTCAGGCTGCGAGCTCACCGGATATAATAAACAAATATACTCTGTCAAAAAAGAAACGCATAGGTGATAGGGAAAGAAGAAAAGTGTTTGATTTTACAAAATATCGTTGTTTTTTTTTACAATGTTGCTGAATGACCATGTTTGTTAATGTTCCTGAAATGGGACAGCATGCCCAAATGCACCCTAAAACAAATTTAACGCACTTTGTGGCACGTTGTTCGACAATTGCAGGAAATCGGCGTGAAATGGTGAGATTTTGACGAATGCCGCAATGAACGTTTTGCCAACAACTGCGTCGCCCAAGTTGACATATTCGGTGGAGGGAGAGTCATGATGTGGGGAGCCATCTCATACACCGGCAGAAGTGAACTTGTGTTCGTACAAGGCAACCTGACAGCTGTACGCTACCGGGATGAAATTCTTCGCCGTCACATGCTTCCCATTTTGTATCGACAGAGAGAACTCTTTCAGCAGGACAATGGCAGGCCGCATATAGCATGCGTAACAATGGATTTCCTACAGAATGAGAACATTAATGTGCTGTCATGGCCATCAAGATCGCCAGATCTCAACCCCATTGAACATCTATGGGACGAACTGGACAGACGTGTACGCTAGCGTGAACTGGAGCCTCAGACGATTCCGCAACTGTCACATGCACTGCAGGAAGAAAGGGCTATGATTTCACGTGCCTGGATTCAGAGACTAATTCAGTCTATGCCAAGGAAATGTCGCGCAGTGATTGCTGCTGCTGGCGGCCACACAAGGTACTGATTTCAGCGCCCTCGTGCGACGCTGTTTGGTGACGAAAGCGCCTCCACTGCCGTCAGTCCATAGCAGGAACATTGTCACATACTCATGTCACATTTGACTGTGATACGATCATAAATGTCGAAATTATGCCACTTTGTATTAAAGAGATAATTCCATGAATATTTCGCCTATGCGTTTCTTTTTTGACAGAGTATATTTTGTAAACAAAATAAAATTAGAAATCCACCCTAAACCCAAATCCAAACAAACAAATCCATATCAGTCCATATGAAAAAAGCACAACTGTAAGAAAAAAAAATAATATAAAAAATAATAATAATGATAATAAAATATATTTTCAAATTTTTAATAATAATAATAATAATAATACATGTAATACAAAAAACAACGAACATTATAGTAATAATTATGAATGAATAAATAAATGTAATAATAATAAAATAATAATAAA
Source organism: Gigantopelta aegis (assembly GCF_016097555.1). NCBI lineage: Eukaryota > Metazoa > Mollusca > Gastropoda > Neomphalida > Peltospiridae > Gigantopelta > Gigantopelta aegis. Next base: position 44,738,844 of record NC_054704.1, read on the forward strand.
ATAATAATAATAATAATAATACGTGTAATACAAAAACAACGAACATTATAGTAATAATTATGAATGAATAAAAAAGTGTAATAAAATAATAATAATAATAATATTATTATTATTATTATTATTATTATTATTATTATTATAACAATAACCACAACAATAATAATAACAATAAAAACAATTAAACAACAGTAATAATAGAAAAACAACTAAACAGAGAACTATAGTCTGTGCTCGTGATGGGTGCCACCGTTGCCACCTCTGTAGAAAGATATGCCCTCCTTTTACGAACAACTCATAACATTACCATTTTGACCGTGATTCATGAGTGAAGACCATCACAGCTGTTAATGTAGTCTTGGGAGTGGCATTCCTCCTACAAGCGAGTTGGGGGAAAGGTAGATTGTCCGGAGTAGTGGCAGACGACAAATCACATGACTGATTCATTCTACGAATCACGACCTTGTCAAAACATCTATTTGACCCTGTATTGTGCAGGGATACGATTGTGGTAACGGTTTTGTCGTTCAGAATTATTACCTCCCAAATTATTAATTTATTATTTAAAAAAAGAAAATAGATCAAAACCTAACATCTCAACAGATTGGAAAAACTATTTGTTGCAACTGATTGTATTATGATGAAAACAAAGGACAGACAAAGTATTTATTTACGTATCAGCTCGTTTACACATTAATATAAGAAAAGGAAATGGCATTTTAAACTACGGCTATTTAGTGTCTAACATATGGTTATTTCGACCATTTCGTCGATAAAAACAACTAGCGGAAATATAGGCCTTTGATGTACTGGTTGTAGGCACAGATTGGACTGAAACAAATGTCCTTTGTGGGCGATCGATCCTGTGACCCATTGCACGTCATGCGAGCGTTCTGCCACAGGAGCTACATTCCGTCCCCAAACCAAGATAAAATATAACTATAAAACAATATTAAAATATGTAAAACGATTAAAAGTGCCAAAGACAATCCTGTAGTTATCGGTGTTTTACTGGCAATGCCCACAGGCCTTTAGACTGCACCAAAGCTCAGGCGAAAAAGGGTGTTCCCAAAATAGGTATGCCCAAAATAAGAAAGTCCAAATTAAGTACAAATTGCTAGCCTCAAAACACCTCACCTCAAAATCAATGGAATGTTAAGCTGTAATTAGATTAAATAACCTCTTTATCAGCTGTTATTAACAGTACTGAACTAAAAAGACCTTGATGTGTTCAGAACAGACAAAAAACCTGTTGTGCCCAAATTAGTTAGATCTAAAGCCCAGGTCCAGTGTTTCACCAATAGTGTCCAGGGTGTTTTTTTTACCAATAGTGTTCAGTGTTTCAACAATAGTGTTCAGTGTTTCAGCAATAGTGTTCAGTGTTTCAGCAATAGTGTTCAGTGTTTCAGCAATAATGTTCAGTGTTTCAACAATAGTGCCCAGTTTTTCAACAATAATGTTTAGTGTTTCACTAATAGTTCCAGTCTTTCAACAACAGTGTTCAGAATTTCACCAGCAGTGTCCAGTGTTTCACCAGTATTGCCCAGTGTTTAGTAACCGATTTACCAAGAACATGTTTAATAACAGAATCTTCATGGACATGTTTAGTGATACAGTCACCAAGCAGATGTTTAGTTACAGAATTACTCTGTCGACTAACAGTACCCCTCAGAATAATGAATATTTGCTGAGTTACACGCTTTGTGCTGAGTTGTACCCTTTATTTTTTAAAGAGTTCAACGAGATGGTTCTCGGCCGTTCTCCGATGTTGATAAAGTATCTGAAGATGACAAGTCAAGGTCTCTCCTACGGTAACTGGGCGCAGTCGACATTACTGCGGAATGTTCTCTTGGGGATTCCAGTCTGTGAGTATTCCTGGAGAAAACAAAATATATTATTGCTATATGTGGTATAATTGCTTCAATTTAACCCAATACTAATAATTTATGTCTGTTGAATAATGTTTATATATATATATATATATATATATATATATATATATATATATATATATATATATATATATATATATATATATATATGGGTTTAATCCACATATTCACCATGAACTGGGCATGTGTGTCTTAAACTCGTTAGTATGTATTTTAAGGCAGCTTCTTCGATATTTTTTGTTAATCCGAAGGCGTACATATGTTTCGTCTCCCTCTGTCTGCCGGTCCGTCCATTTGATTATTTGGTATAGCATTAACATGTAGAGTTACAGATCAAGTTTGGCTTTCATGCAATTTAGCCATTTTTGACTGAGTTATGGCCCTTGGACTTAGGAGATATGAAAATGCGTTAGCTCCGGTAGGTGACATGTATTGCTTTAGCAGTACTCTAAGAACCATTGTTTAAATATATGTTTTTGTTTGTGGACAGTTTTTTTTTTATCATTCCGTTTGTTGTTGCGTCTATTGTACACACTGATGTGTTAAAGCCGCACACCCTAGTTCCATCCAGCGAAAATAAATTATAATTTGGTTAATCTACAAACCTGTAACACACTTAGATCACGTTTTTATCAAATGGAGTGAAAAAGCAGGTTTTATATCGATAAATACCATGGGAATTCCCATGTCCCAATTGCTTGAAATAATTTTGAAAGTTAGTATTCTGATGTCACCGGTAGATGTCGCTCGAAGCACAACAATGCCTACGTCATGACAAATTTCACAGACTTGGGGTGCGTTCCTTTCACCTCTCCTGGACATGTTCCAACTGTTCTGTCCTGGTTGTATCCCCTCTCCAGATATCGTAAGACTTAGCAAAATTATTGGTTTTAAGGGTTTGTTACGTTTTGTATTGAGACACTTACTTGTCTGAACTTTATTGGTACTGAAAATGTTCATGAACTGTGAAGACAAAATCTCACAAATGAACAACAAGCAAACGACAACAAATCGGATGTTGATTGCACGAACCGTGCACGAGAAAACAAACCGAACCAAAATGATAACGGTCACGTGGTATACCAACGTCTGTGACGTTTACACAGGAAGATTCCCTCTAAAAATAGATTGGACCTCGCTTGCTTAATGGTTTTTTCTCGAGTGCGCGCGGATTTTTAAGAAATACAAAAAATGCATTTCGTGGTTTTACAAAAATCAGGATTACCAGAATTACCAAAAAGCACTTCAGGTGAATGGACATGTGTATTCTAAATAATAAAATGTAAGTAAAGTGCAATTTTATTTGTGAAAAAATGGGTTTAATAGCGAAAAACAACGCCGTAATGGTTAACAACTAGCCGTAACTAGGGTGTGTCCCTTTAAGAACGCTGTATATTAATTGTATTCTTTTCATGTGTATAATATCCTGATTATAAATATGATGGTTCCCACAATACCAGGATATTCTGGTTTAAGATGAAATGTGTAAATGTATGGCCTATTTTAATACAAAAACATTTTAGTGTATCTTAATGCAAATATAACAACAGTACTGAGAGTACTGCTAAAGCAATACATGTCCTCTACCGAACCCAACATATGTTCTTGTTTCCTAAGTTCAAGGGCCCTAACACTGTGTAAAAAACGAGTAAAGCGCTACGAAGGTACACGATAAAGCCTTAAACACAATATCAGCTCAATATCTTGAGGCATTGCAAAACAGGTCCGGACAAAACATTTCATTTTTATTTCAACTTATTTTCAAGCTTATATCAAATTAAGATTCAAGCACACTGTCCTGGGCACACACCTCAGCTATCTAAGCTGTCTGTCTAGAACATTGGGTTAGTTGTTAGTTGGTTAGTTAGAGAAGATGGTGTAGTGGTCTTACACCTACCTATTGAGCCCTTAAGAACTCGCTCTGGGATGGAGACGATACCGGGCTGCGAACCCTGTAGCTACCGGCCTGTAGTCCGATGGCTTAACCACTGTCAGACTTGATCTGTAGCAGTACATGATAAAGCTATACACACAATTTCAGCTCAATATTTTGAGGCATTGTGAAAAATGTCCGGAAAACTATATGTGAGACAGACAGACAGACAGACAGACAGACATAAGGACATAGATGAAACATATAGTCCCCTCCGGTTGGACCGGTAGGGAACTAATAATAGCCCATTCTTTTTAATTAAGGTTAATTTAATCAACTGGTTTTTAATGTATCTATAAATAATGTGTATGTCTATGTAAATATATAAAACTAGTAAATAGGAGATCTGCTGTGAAATAGCCCATGTATGTAATTACATATTATACCTCCCTGAAACATCAGCTATACATACTTTTTTTTCAATTACTGTTTGTATTGAATTACGTACTATGTGTATAGTGTGTTGTATTTTGTAATTTATGTTTTGTAAACTGTACCTTTGCCAATAAAAAAGAAAAAGAAAGAATTAAAAAACATAAAATAATAATAGCCCATTGTAATTTTTACCACTATCGGGTTTTTTTTTTTTTTTTTTAAATGTATATCGTCTTAATATGCTTATATATGTTTTACATTTCTAAAAGGTACCTTGCTGTGTCTTTTCAAAGGAATTTAGTGATATTAGTTTCAGGTAGATTACGGCTTAAATTCTTAATTGTATTCATGGATAACACGTGGAATACTTCTGCAGCGTATCCATAAAGTGTAACTGATCTATATCATACGTTTAAACTGGATATCACGTACTCCAGAAAATTAATGACCGTGCGTTGTGAAGGATGTGTATTTTAAACGATGGCGTGACAAGGTGATTTTCTTCATGCGGTATCCGATATCACTTTCTGCATGCACCTCGCAGTGATATCCGTGCCACCCTTGTAAGTCAGATTAGCCCTCCATGTACTGAACTATCCAGTGTCCTCAGAATGTAACCGCAACGAGTTACATATAAATATTGCTTTGCATGACACAATCTAGGGTGTTATGTTTTACTGTATTTTAAAAACAAGACGTAGTCATCAGTCTCTTCAGCCCGAGTGCAAAAGTATTTAGGATTTTAAAATTATTATTAAGTACGTTGTTTGGAACATCCACTTCACCTCCCAAACATCACACCATCAAATCCAAACTTCCTCATAACTTTAGTTCCATATTGAAAGTCATTTTAGAAAACATCTTTGTATTTTAAGCAACCATTATTGTTGAAAATCCTATTATGTTACCGGCCTGTAGACCGATGGCCTACCATGACGCCACCGAGGTACTGGGTTCGGATCCCAGTCGAGGCATTGGATTTTTAATCCAGATACCGACTCCAAACCCGAAGTGAGTGCTCCGCAAGGCTCAATGGGTATGTGTAAACCACTTGCACCGACCAGTGATCCATAACTGGTTCAACAAAGGCCATGGTTTGTGCTATCCTGCCTGTGGGAAGCGCAAATAAAAGATGCCTTGCTGCTAATCGGAAGAGTAGCCCATGTAGTGGCGACAGCGGGTTTCCTCTCAAAATCTGTGTGGTCCTTAACCATATGTCTGACGCCATATAACCGTAAATAAAATGTGTTGAGTGCGTCGTTAAATAAAACATTTCTTTTTTTCTTTCTTATTATGTTTACCATTTGATTCCTATTAGTTGGATACTGTGTTGCGTACATACGCTCCATACTCTAATGTAAGGTTTTAGTTTGTAAATAAAACTATATTTTGTCTAGTTTCATATATACGTGTGGTGTATATAAGTGTGTGTGTGTGTGTGTGTGTGTGTGTGTGTGTGTGTGTGTGTGTGTGTGTGTGTGACAGAGAGAGAGAGAGAGAGACAGAGACAGAGAGACAGAGATGGAGAGAAAAAAAGAGAAAAACATAGAGGCAGGGGGAAATAGAGATGTAGACACAGAATCTTTTGAAACAAATATACAGACACGAAGATAAACAAACCTGATGAGTTGGCAACAAAGCAATTTACGAAACTCATTATTAAACTTCGAAATTTGCATCGTATAAATAATGGGGTTTATAGCGTAGTTACAGAACAGTATCAGGTACGTGACCGTCCAGGCAAGCTCCCACTTGGCATCACAGTAACTGCATGTCCTCCCACTTAAGGCGTCAACGGGATATGCGATAGAGTTGGGAAGAGACAAGCAAATGTAAACTATTGCCAAGACAACCAGTAATCGGGTGTTATTCGTGTTCCTGTCCACTGGTGTATTAGGATTGTATCGATGTTGAACCATGCCCGAGTTTTTAAGCCTGTGAATGATTAACACGGAACATGTAAACATTATCACAAATGGAATGCATGATGAAACACACATGTCGATCCAAATAAATATATGCTTGTCGTAACGGCGCAAGGCCTCATTTATAATGATACACTTGTTGGTGTTAATATCGAGTCCATAAGTCCACAAAATGTGAGCATTTATTGCGCACATCAAAAGAAAAAGGAACACCAGTTTCAAAATTGCTATTTTGATGGTGCGCCATTGCCTAAAATTAAAAGGAAAATAAACGCTGATAAACCTCTCGATTGAAAGGGACACCAAAATCCATCCAGAGAAATCCATGAAAGTGTACGCAAAAAATTCATGAATTTTGCAACCAGTGTCTGAAAGGTTTCGTACATCTAAGTCAAACGTGTATTTAATCCACACTCTGCCGAGGTTAGTAAACAAAACCGAAGTATCAGTGACAGCTAAAATAAACAGATGTAAAAAGGCTTTAGAAGAGGTGATTTTCAGTTTGATGAAAATCCACATGGCAATAAAGTTGCCTATTAATCTGGGAATGAAAATAAGTGGTCCGCATATTTTCCACAACCACCTGGTTGTTTCAGTCAAACGTTCGGTGTCTGTGGCGTTCATAGTGCTGACCGGATTGCTTGAATCACCCGTGTTGACGGCGGTCTGGATGTAGCTTCATAGCTGACTTAGACATGACAAAGATAACCTGAAGAAGCGAGAGCAGGCCCGCCTTTCTATACAGAATTTACAAGACACGCCTCACAAAACCCAGTCACTTCAACGCCATAGATACGGTCTACCTATAACTTTATACCCGCGTGTCTGCTAAACTTATCACAGCAAAAACGAAACAATATAAAATTTCCAAACAGGTGTTGATATTAAGTAACAAAGCTGTTTTGTTTAACGACACCTTTAGTGTGCATTGGTCGATTAATTGTCGGCTATTGGATGTCGGCAATATATATATACAGCAATACCTTTGATATACCAGTTGAGTGATACTTGTTGGGACCCGGAAAGAAGCCCAAAATAAAGACATAAAAAAACACTAATCATTATTTTCGTGATTACCCTTAATCAAAATCGAGAACAAGTGTTATACCGTGGACCATATGGTTACTGAATGAGTAACAATTTGAAAATGATATATTATATTTGCATGACATTTTTTTATTTTTTTATTATTATTATTTTTTATTTTTTTTTTATTTTTTTAATATTTATTTTCCCCAGTCCATTCTGACCATGTCAAGGTTGGGGAGCCTTGAATTCATGGCCTTACATCAAAGTAATATAATTTATATACAAGTACATATATCTAATTGGTGGTATAATAATGTTGTACAGTCATATATAACAATTTGATACATAAATGCATTTGTAATGTATACTATGACGCATATAATGGAAAGGACTGGGAAATATAGGAGAAGAAGAAAGAAGATATAATGGTTAAAACACATAATAATAAATTGATAAATAAATAAATAAATAAGAAAACAAACAAACAAAACAAAACAAATAAATAAATAAACAAATAAAATAAATAAATACATGGGGGGGTGGGGTGTAAATCTATACTAGCGCGAAACGAAAAAGACCTGGAATTCGAAACAAGCTATTGATTAAGATTAAGCCATGGTGTCCATTGCTGATTAAAAATTTCGTAATTTTAGTCACAACAAAATGTTATCTCTCTGGCGCCGGTGCTCTTCACTTTTGCTGCCTCCGCTGCTGCGAGATTATAGTCGATTACATGAACTCGTGAATCAAAACAGTGATGATATCAGGTGTTCGCGAAAGTTGAGCATATCCTGCCCAATCGGTGGCACCCGTCGTGAGGACTGCCACCACACCCATCAAGTTCTTCACTTCATCTACAGCGATAAAACAAATGTGCCAGAGTTTCACCAAAGATGTGAAAAAAGGTATGCACAAGATCCAAATATGGAATAGCATCAGTCCTCATTTTGGTCCGTGATGCATCATTTTCAGAATCAAACTGCTGCTTCATCTTTAACTGGTCACATAGAACCTGTCCTAGATAATACTGGGTGAGATTGACATATCTCCCTTACTTGCATTTGAGGAGTTAATGCAGAAGCAAAACGGGTACATCAGTGTGTGGACTGCTTAAAACATTTTTTCTTTGCCTATTTTCCTGCATTATATTTGACTGGTGTCAGCTTCATCGTGGTTGAATCTAAGTGCACTGACCTCTTTAACAACGGCTTTTTTATGGATGGTCAGGTAATCGAAACCACAACTATGTTTTTACATAATAATCCAATATATATAAGCCAAAATTTCTTTGGACTTAGAAAGAACTGCAGCAGAAGGTTTCTTTGTTTTATATTGTTAAGATGACCGCACTGAACATTATATTCATAGACACCCAAAATCTGATACAGGGAAGGGTGCTAATTAGCATAAATGTTTAATATTACAAAATGGTAGGTAGCACGATAACAATTACTGTCATGTTGACGTATATTGTCTCGGAGGAAAGTGAATGTCTAAATAAAAAAATCTTTTTAAATGACAAATGACACATTTGTGTTTGGAATCACCACATGCATTGGAGCTGAATTCTATAAAGTCACAATCTCTTTTATATTGGCACCGTACAGGATTCAGATTGGAGCTTGTGAGAGAATCCTTTCGTTTAGGTTCATGCCAAGATTTCTGGCTTCAGGTCATCCTCTTTTCCATTCCAAATTTCAACCTGATAGTACCGATACATATGATGTCTGGCTGCATCCGATTTGGTGGAAGGTCCACAAAGTACTTATCGACATTAAGTAATAATTTTGAGGTGGTATCACAACCACAAATGTATAAAAAAGAGAAAATGGGAAATAAATTATTTTCAAACCAGATACCTTTCTGTTAAACTGTCTGACATATAAAGTTCCTGTTTAAGCTAACCCAAAATATTTCCGTTTCTTTTTGTGTATGGCAACTTGGTACAAGCAGCAAGGGGGGACTTTGGCCTGACATCCCCATTTGAGCATCTGTGATATAGTGCACCTTTAGTTGATGGCCCTGTATATCTACCAAACCCACGGTGCTCCGCAATTTGGTGGAGTGAAATCATCTCAATCAAAGTAGAAGAGATATATTTGGTAGAAGAAATGTTATTCCAAAGTTTAAATTTACTTACCTGTGATATTTATATTTTTACTCATCTATTTACTCTGTTTTAATTTCTAATTTTTATAATTGTCCTTGTTCATGTACTTACCTTTATTTGACGCCCAGTAGCCGATGTAGTCTTTGTGCTGGGGTGTCGTTAAATCATTGATTATTCATTTATTAAAACTTTGGATAACCCAGATAATATATAAATTCAAAATGATAATAGCCTCCAAACTAAGATGTATGACAAAATGGATGTCTGCAGCATTCTAATAGTTTTCCCTTTGTGTTGAGAAATATTCTTTCTCCTACATGTTATGGTGTAATGCTGTCCAAAAGTTAGAGATTATTTCAGATATGACACTTTACTGACTACAATTATGTCTGATAATATAATCTATACACTATTTTGATTCTGTAGAAACATTTTCATATTTTTAGTCAAAACTACTGTACATATTAAAAAATTTCATCGCTGAAATGAAAACAATGGATGTGTCAACTGAAGGTCGTGCTTATGTCAGGTGTCACAGTGTGGAACACCTGATATCAGAGTTTTAACACAGATTCATGAGTAAGTGTCATCAGTGTTGTATGCAAATATATTCACGGAGTACTCTTTTGTGCAGATTTAAATGTGTCAAACCAGTTTTGAGAAGTGCAGTTCACCCGGTCAACGAGTTAGAATTTGGATTAAGGTAACAGTTTTGCGGGCAGACGGAATACAAAGATTAATGCAGATGAAGACAGTAACTTATAAAAGTGTTATAAAAGGGGTAGAAAGTGCGAAGAAGGTATTTTAGAAATAAATATATCTCAGTATTATATACATTTCCTCAGCTTTTAAGCTACTTGAAATACATTAGACCACTGTTCCCATTTTTAAAAAGTGTCCATAATTACCAATTTTTCTTTAATTATAGTTCTTAAGGCAGACAAGTTTAACTTTTGTTTGTGTATATCCATGGTATAAATATAGTATTTTATGTTCATAATCAACCAGTTTATTGCATATGTATTTGGATTTTTAAGCAGATCCAAAATTGCAATAAGTTTATCTATATTTATGCGTTTTCCTATAGTACCGTATATCCAGTTTGTACTATTTTCCCACAATTCTTTAACATAATAACAATCGTAAAATCCAGGTCCTGTAAATTCGCATTCTACTTTCCGAGATAATAAGCAAATGAAATATGTTCTGTGAGATAAACATCTGTCTGTATTTGCTAAATTCACATAAACTGTTACTTCAACACCATTTTGGTTCATTGAGAATTAATAACGTGATGGGTTTTATATATGCACAACGGTATTTGCATGCAGCATAACACAATTGCAATAAGTTTATCTATATTTATGCGTTCTCCTATAGTATCGTATATCCAGTTTGTACTATTTTCCCACAATTCTTTAACATAATAACAATCGTAAAATAGTTGTCCAACGGTCTTTGGCATACAATTGCAAAAAGTGCATTTATTTGAATTAATATAATAGATTGTATACAGAAACGTGTAGCAGTGGGTACTGGCACCTGTGTAAAGTTATATATATCTAACACATTGTAAACTATATTCCATTCTGCTGGTGAATAACTAAAACTTTTTTATATTGTTTTTTTATTTTAACTGAGACCTTGGAATGGGTGTTGTGTAGAATAGTAATTTATATATTTTTCTACATCCAGTTTCGACTTTATGAAGTTGAGACTCATGGGCAAATAATCAATGAACCGTTATGGTATAATACTTATTTTAATGAATGAATGAATGTTTAACGACACCCCAGCACGAAAAATACATCGGCCATTGGGTGTCAAACTATGGTAATGCAAACAAATAAAGTGATGATCAACATCAATATAAAATTTCAAGATTTAAATAAAAACATAGTGTAAAGAACTGTGCAAAAATACAAATATCACAGATAGATACTGACTTTTACTCAAAATTTCAATTGTATTTCAAAGAAAACAAGGGAATTTGTGCTGTATTGGCCATTCTCAAAGATAATGTTACACACCTGCACCATGGTGAGGTTACAGCACGCGCAGGAGACTTATTTTAAAGACAAAACACTATTTATTAAACAGTAGTATAATAAAATTATTATATATATTCTAAACATTCTCACAGAAACGTGTCACATTATTCCTTTTAAAGACTTAAAGCAAAAATATAATATCGGTGGAACGTTTTTAGACTTAAACATTAATATGCAATATACCTCAAAATTGGAAAGATATTATTAATAAAATATCAGAATTCGTTTTTACATAATATAAGATGTCCTAATGTTATGCTAGTCATAACTAAAATAAATAAAGTCGTGCCAAATGCGCAGACTTGCTGGTTCACAATTTTGGAAAATAACTTTATGGTATGGGAAAATATGTACGTAACACCCTGGCCAGACTGTATACCAAACAAGTATCACTAGTAGCTTTAGAATATACAATTCTTCATATAATAACGGCCGCAAGTAGCTATTTGTATAAAACTGGATTACCCGATGGTGCATTATATACTTTTTGTAAAGGAAGGAAATGTTTTATTTAACGACGTACTCAACACATTTTATTTACGGTTATATCGCGTCGGATTAAAGTCGATAAATAACGTAAATAATGAACATAATATGCACGGTACGATGCGTTTATTAAACGTGTTTAATAATCACTCACTGACGCAAAGATTTCAACACGGATCACCATATTTTTTTCAACATTATATTAGCGGTCCTGACCAAGACAAAACCTATTAAAATAAGTATTTCAACTGAGAAGAAGAAGACGAAGAAGAAAAAGAAGAAAGACGAAAAGAAAAGAATCAAAGTTGCAAGCAGTACTGAGACTTCAAGCAATGGCGTTTTCAAAATTAGAACACCAAATAAAAACATATGCCTTGTGGTAATATGCGGGCTTGTTTCAGATCCAGGTCCTGTAAATTCGCATTCTACTTTCCGAGATAATAAGCAAATGAAATATGTTCTGTGAGATAAACATCTGTCTGTATTTGCTAAATTCACATAAACTGTTACTTCAACACCATTTTGGTTCATTGTGAATTAATAACGTGATGGGTTTTATATATGCACAACGGTATTTGCATGCAGCATAACAAAACAACTTACACTATACTAAAAGGCAAAAGTTATTGTGACACAAAAAGACAAAGATAGTTGATGGTAAGTTTTTACTGCAGTGAATGAAACGTTATAACATGGAAAGAGAAATGTCCGAAGGTATGCAAACGAGCAATAGTCCATGAAAAGAGCGCACCTGCCATATGCAAATGAGCCACATCACTAGAGGTGGTCCAGAGTGAAGTTCACACAGTCAGTAGCGAGATTGTCCACCTTGAGCATTGATACAGGCCTAGCACCGTTGTCTAATTGAGGCCACTAAACGCTGGAGAAAGGGATGGTAAGGGTTGTGAGGGTTGCAGGCTGGAATCTGTTTCGCAGATGCGTCCATGTGTCTTGGCGTGGGTTGTCACGGGTGGTCGGCTGCTACGGGGTTGTTTTGTTGATATCGTTGCCATAAGTGCCATATGGTGTTTCTGTGGACGTTGATTTGACGTGCGATGTCACAATGCGAGGTCCAAGGTTCAGGCATCCCTATGACTCGTCATCTGCTATTTTCACTGAGGCGTGGCATGACGAAGCTGCATCAAACAGTTCACAAATGGTGTTTTTCTGACTTCTGAACTTCTGAAGGCTGCACAGAGTGGCGATGATTTGCGACTGAATGTCTGGCCTATTATGGTGAACACTGGACAGCATTTCTCTCGAATATTCCATGTTTCTTGCACAAAGCATGCAATCGCTGCAACAACTGCTTGGTTGCATTTCTTTGAGCTGTTTCATGCACGTTTTCTCTGGTTTACATCCATAAATCCATTCACAAATTTATTACTCCAAACAATCCATGTCACAATAACTTTTGCCTTTGAGTATATAAATAGCTATATTGCTGATCAAGTTTTGTCTCAGGATGCTAAGGTTATCGTGTTGGATGTTGTGGAACAAGATTTTAAAGCTATTTGGAAATAGCAGAAATTAACTTAGTATACCATGAAACAGTTATGTACATGATTTTAGCAGTGAAAGCTATAATTTGCTACGAACGAAGACGATTTAGAATGTGGATGAGGAATAGATTTGTCATGTTCCACTCTATATAAACACATTATTAACAGTAGTTAAATAGATACTGGCACCCGATCCTATATTGTACCACAGATGAATAACCACGAATTTTAAGTATAACGTATTTGTGTATAAACACGTCTTTATAAAACGTATTCATGTATAAACAAATTTCTATTTAACGTATTTCTGTATAAATAATGTTTTATAAAAAGGCGTTTGTGTATAAACAATTTTTTTATAAAACGTATTTGTATACGAACAATGTTTTATGAAACATATTTGATTATTAACAAAACACGTTTTATATATACGGTTGTTTTGTTGTTTGTCTCGTATTATTACCCTCCCAGTTTATGTGAAGAAACAACTTTTAAAATAATAGTTTTGTGTTTTATTTAATCATTATCAATAAATAAAAACAAAAATTTGAAAAACGGTTGGTTGCAACTGATTACGTGATCCTCTGAGAAAAGACGAAAACAAATGTTTCTCTTTCGTTCTTGAAATTCACTGACTGATAACTTACTCATTTACAGCCGAGTGACATATTTTGTGATCGTCGGTGAAACATGAAAAAGAGTAGGGCACGTCTTAGCAGACATGGAACATGCTACGTCATCACAATCTAAAAAAGGTTTCGAACAAAAACTGTAACTGTTCATTACGTCATCGGGGAACGTCATATCTGATGACGTCATTTTATATGGGCAAGTTGTTTTAATATTAACTAGGTCAAACCTAACAGTGAGCGCAAATGAGATAAATTAAATACGCTGTATACTTGTGTTTGTGCGTGTGCGCGCGCGCGCGCGCGCCCATGGGCGTTCGGTTCCTGGTGTATGGGTTATTAGTTAGTACCACTCGGTGGAACGATTCATGCGCGCGTACGCTGTATTGTTCTATATACTATAGTCAACATATACAACAATATAGCGTACGCACATGAATCGTTCCATCGAATTATGGTATAAAGCAATTGTCATGACGTCATATTAATTGCGCCACATTGTTCGGAGCTTTCCACCCCTCTTGAAAAGTATTTCGTAAAAAAAAAAGAAGCAAAATGACAGTCGGCGAAAAATTGCAGGCTCTTTCTCTAAGAGATCTCAGCGAAGTCGATATAGCATTAGGTGACATGGTTACAATTTAGTATGTGAAATCTATGTGACTACAATAGGTTGTTTTTCAAGATTTCTGTCTGGACAAAATGAGGGGGAAATCTAACGGTAATTAAAGGTAGGTCTGTAATTTATCATAGTTAACAATGTGGTTCGAACTTTAGAGCGTTACGTAATTATTGAATGTGGGATGGAAGGATGTGAATTAATCCACACGCCTTGACATGCGTTGATTATGATATAATGCAATCGTGATGACGTCACATTGATTACGTCACATACTCGAGAGGCTTCCACCCCTCTTGAAGACTAATCCATAAAAAAATAAAATGGCAGATTGCTAGAAATTGCATATGTTTTGTCTCGGCGAAGTCGATATAGGTGACACGGTTACAATCTGGTATGTGGAATCTGTGTTAATTTAATGTTTTTTCTACGATTTCTGTATATGTATATATGTATATATATATATATATATATATATATATATATATATATATATATATGTATAATGTATATAATATTATTTTGTAATGGCCACATCTTTAGTCCGTCCCACCAATCTATGAAACAAAAATTGTAAATAATTTCAGTTTGGTTTGACGTAAGAAGAAAAGTAAAAGTGTTTTGGAAATAACAAAATAATAATAATAATGATAATAATAATAAAATAAATTTGTCTGCACTTTTGAAAACAATCTGCTCAGAAACAAATAACATGTAGTAAATTCTACAGTATGAAAAAGGCATTCCCTGTGAGGACTATAGGTGGATTACAATCAGATTAATCCATTGTTAGTGCTACTGCGTATTATAGTACTAGTGTATGACAGTGAATAGTAGTCTAGAATAGCTCAGTAATTTGAAATGTGCATCAGACAATACAATCTGATTACAATTAGGTCTACTGGTCTACCAGTAGATCTAACAGCATTGCGTGGACTCCCATGTCCAAGTGACGTTTCATCTATAAATATCGATCAATTACACTTCGCGCCTGTCAGGTCTATTCGAGAGAGTTTGAAAAAGGAGATAAAGGATGAAGTTATCAATGAACTAGATATAAACCAGTTGAAAAATGACTGTCACGATATTAAGCTGGAAAATGAAAAGTTAAATGAACAGTTAGAAAAGCAAACTACAGAGTTGGATGAAGTAAAATCCGAGTGCGAAAAACTAAAATCTCTGGTAAATACTGCCATAACTCTCTCTAACCATAACGAACAATATTCGAGAAAAAACAACGTGAAAGTTTTTAACATTACCGAGACAAAAGACGACAATCTGAAAGAAATGTTCCCCATAATTTTCAGCGAAAAGGGAGGAGTCATTATATATTAAACAAGATGATATTTTGGCAATACATAGAATAAACCATGCTGACAAGAAGATTATAAAACCAGTGGTAGTAAAATTTCGATCTTCCGAGGTACGAAAGCAGTTAAAGGAGAAACATTCAATTCGGATCACAGACGATGTTACAAGAGAAAATGTTATGTTAATAAACCGCCTAATACAGCACCCCGATATTCTAACATTACCTGATTGTTTCATTTTTCCTGACTATGTGTGACAGTGTCTGTGGTGTTATCGTGAAAATTCAATATTACTATACGGTTAACATAGACAGTGATGATAGGCAAAGAAAATACTGTTGAATATTTGTCTTGACATAACATATGACTAGATAGTGAAAGGAAACATTTGCCTTTTATTTCTTTTTTTCCTTCTCCTACGAATAAACACAAAAAGTAATGTTATTCATCGGCTGAAATGCATATGAAAGAAAAATATTTTAAGTTTTACATAATGCAATATTTGAAAAATGTTAGAACAAACATATTTGTAATGTATGAAATACACGTACTACTGTACATAAGTATTTGAATTATATGCCCAGTTGTTTCGACTTATCCCATCATTGATATTTAGTTTGTTTTAACGGAGCTAATGCACCAATGGGTCTTAAGAGAAAAAACTTCTTTTTTTTTACTTTTCTCTCTACTTTTCTTTTACAGACAGACTATTCTGACTGCATTGCAAATGACATTAAATATAACTTGTTTTGATTTAATATATGCAAACACTTTTTTTTTACCAAATAAGAACAGCTTTCTTTCGAATATGTCGCAGGATGGCTTGCATACAAATTATGACTGTTAACTGCCAGGGATTGGGAGTTCCTGAAAAAAGAAGGCATGTTTTGAACTATTTAAAACAAAAGAAATGTAGTATATATTGTGTACAACACATACATTTTACAGCAGAGTTAGAACCTTATATACAAACTCAATGGGGATTTAAATGTATATTTAGTTCATTTTCAGGAAATTCGAGGGGTGTAGCTATTCTGTTTAATAACAATTTTGAATACAAATTACATAAAATGAAAACAGATATTTCCGGAAATTGCATAGTACTTGATATAACTATGGAAGGGGAGAGAATCACACTTGTCAATATATATGGTCCAAATGAGGATAGCCCAATTTTTTATGAGAACATTTTGAAATTACTTGAAGAATTTGAAAATGAAACATTTATTCTTTGTGGTGACTTTAATTTGGTGCTTAACCAAAATCTAGATACAAGAAATTATATACATATTAATAACCCTAAAGCAAGAGAAAGAGTTTTAGAAAATTTTGAAAAATGTAGTTTTAAGGATCCATTTCGTGAACTTTACCCTGACCTAAAAAAGTATACTTGGACAAAAAAGAGCCCAGTGAAACAAGCTAAATTGGACTTTTATCTTATATCCGAAAATCTAATGACATTTGTAGCAAAGGTATGGATAGAGACTAGTTACAGGTCTGATCATTGTGGAGTCATTTTACAATTAAAGTTATCTAATATGGAAAAGGGTAAAGGACTTTGGAAATTTAACAACTCGTTACTTAAAGATAAAAAATATATTGAAACAATTAAAGAAACCATTTTAGATGTTAAGAGTCAATATGTACCTGTTTATAACTTAGAAAATATCAAACCAATCTCAGATGAAAATGTACCTGTTTATAACTTAGAAAATATCAAAACAATCTCAGATGAAAATGTTCAGTTTACAATTAATGATCAACTTTTTCTAGAAGTTCTGTTAATGGAAATAAGAGGGAAAACTATATCTTATTCTTCATTTAAAAAGAAAACTGAAGACATTAAAGAAGTAAGTATTTGTGATGAAATAATTTGTTTAGAACAAGATGAAAATATGATTGATTTCAAATTACTAGATGAAAAAATAAATGAATTGATAGAAATTAAGACAGTTTATTAGGTCTAGAGCTAAATGAAATGAAGAAGGAGAGAAGCCCACTAAATATTTAGCAATACTAGAGATACTAGCAATATAAATAAGGAATTCTAAAGAAATTAAAGGTATTAACATAGAAGGTGAAGAATACCGGTACATAATATCTCAGTATGCAGATGATACAACCTTCATGTTAGATGGATCTCCCAAATCTTTGCACACAACTCTAAGAATATTAGACCAGTATGCTAATGTTTGTGGTCTGAAAATTAACTATTCAAAAACTAAAATTATTTGGATTGGTAGTAGAACGTTTTCCAAAGAGGTATTTCATCATTCAAAATGGAAACTAACTTGGGGTGAGTGAATTTCCTGTTAATATTGAACAAATTAGTATAAATAATTTCGAACAAAAAGTACTTCAAATGAAAAAATTAATAAAACAATGGTCATCAAGGAAGTTGACTGTTTTGGGTCAGATCGTTGTTGTTAAAACTTTAATAGTACCACAAATAATTCATTTACTTATTTCCTTACCAAATCCACCTGAAGTAATAACAAAACAAATAAATACAATGTTGTATACTTTTATTTGGCAGAACAAACCAGAAAGAATTAAACGAGAAGTATTAGTATAAGACTATAAAAATGGAGGCATTAAAATGTTACATTTTTCAAATTTTATGATTGCATTAAAAGCCTCTTGGATAAGAAGACTTTTTACCTCAAATTCAAAATGGAAAACTCTATTCCAGGCAATAGCAGGACTAAAGACAGCAATTTTGTTAAATTAAGGTGATTATTTCCTTCAGAAAAAATAAAAACTAATTAAAAATCTGTTTTGAAAAAATGTATTACAAAGTTGGTTAAAGATACAACAAAAACAGACTTGGGAAAATAATGATGAAATAAGAGTACAAATTTTTGGTATAATAGTCATATCATTAAAGATGATAAACCTATATTGTATAAACACTTTATTGAAAAAGGCATATTTTTTATACAAGATTTATTGAATGAGCAAGGACAGTTTATGGATTATGAAGTTTGTAAAGCAAGATACAATAAAAAATCAAATGTTTTAGAATATGCCACTTTAATAAGAGCAATCAGAACATTTATTGGCAATATTAAAACTGATAACCAAATATTTGTACCTCAATCAAATTTTCCCTTTCAATCTAAGAATTTTTCTAAAAGATGCAAAGGGATGTAAAACAATATACCAATTATTGAACAGGAATAAAGTAATACCTACATCACAAATAAAATATTATAAATTGGGTTGTACTTTTTCTCCACAAATATTGGGATATTATTACAGTTTACCGTTTTCAGTTTTGAAAGACCCATCTTTAATGTGGTTCCAGTATAAAATCTTACACAGAACTATAGCAACAAATACTTTTTTGCATAAAATAAAATATATAGATTCTGATATTTGTCATTTTTGTTATCTCCAACTAGAAACATTGGAACATTTGTTTTATAATTGTACAAAAGTTGCTGAAGTCTGGAAAGCTGTTGAATATTGGTTACAAGCCAAAGATTAACACATCTTATTGGACAAAAATATAGTTTTGTTTGGACTTACAAATAAAAAATACAGATTTATAAATTGGCTAATTATTAATGTAAAATATTACATTTATAGAATGAAAATTCAGAAGTCCAGACTAACTGTTGAGGCACTTCAAAATATAATAAAAGATAACCTGCAAATTGAAAAATATATATTGTATAAACAAATGTCAGTTCAGTGAATTTGAAGAAGTTTGGGGACCTTGGCAAATTTTCTTCGAAACAAATGGTTAATGGTTATAGTTTGGAAATCTGTCTTCTTTTCTCTTTATTATTTTATTTAAAAAAAAACACAATTAAATTTAGTTAAATTTTTTTTTTTTTTTTCCCTCTCTCTTTCTTGACTTGAACATTCTCTCTTATTTTTGTATCTGCCAATATGAAACCTGTAATGTAAAGGTATTGTATATTGGTTATTTTTAATAGAGGTTATTCACGTCACATCATCTTGCATCCCTTGTTGAGAATAACCTCTATACATGCATATTTATATATGTACATGCAGGGATTTGTCCAGGATTTTTCACCAGGGTCCTATAGCAGATTAAATTGGGAAAACAAAATAAACAATGAAGACAAATTGAGAATTTTCAATGCCTGTTTCTTTTGGGAGGGGGACCTTTTGGGGTGCCAGAGAATGTCTGGATAGATCCCTGACATATAGGCCTATATGTAGTTATATTATAGGCTCATACTGTAAGTAATGACTTCAGGGCCCCCAACCCTGACATTACCAAATGGTTTCTGGGGTAATAAAAATTAAAAATAAATAAATAAACAATTTACACTTCGCGCCTTTTATAACGTTATTCGGGAGCATGCAAATTCTAGAAATATCGGGCGAGACAATTTATGCAATAGGAGAACTTGTTTGTCTATTCCAACATTAAAAAACAGGGGGACAAGTGCAGTAATAAACTCTGGATTGTATACTAGTATAAACAGATTTTATGACTATACCATCACGGGTTTTTTTTCGTCTTAAAACGAATTTTATATAAAATTTTATATTGAAAGTAGTTTTCGACATACTTCGTAATTCACCCGGATCATTTCGTATACCCTCGGCATAATTCCGAATGTTTTCAAATTGTTTTCAAATCACTGGTATGAGTGTGCAAGTAAGGTTTTGATTGGTCGAATGAAAGGTCAACTGGACATGAGCTCCAGTGGCTGTTATATCCACAGGTAAGAGTAATTAACCAGTGGAGCTAATTTTAATTAGATTGTTGCAACAAATATCAAAACGCTAAAGTGTATAGTCCTTGTTAGTGTTACAGCGTATCATGGTACTAGTGTATGGCAATGAATAATAGTCTAGAATCGTTCAGTAATTTGAAATGTGCATCTGACAAAAATATCAAAACGCTACAGTTTATAGTTCTCACAGGGAACGTATATTTGCTCTTTTTTTTTTTTTTTTTTTTTTTTTTGGGGGGGGGGGGGGGTAATTATTATTTCCATAACCACTTTTACTTTTCTTCTTACGTGAAACGAAACTAAAATTAATTTTAAAAACCCACACACATTTTTGTAGGAGGGGATAGACTCAACATCGTTCGCTGGGAAAGACTTCCGAACATTCCAGAATGCATGCTAATGATATCACTAACCCTAACCCTGAACCTAAGTCTGAATGAACTGAATGCTGGAACGTTCGGAAGTCATGCAGACGAGAAATAGCGTTCTGATTTGATATCACCGATGAATTAAGAAATTCGTGTAATTTGTCATACTTATTTTGATCGGTAACATTGTATTGTCGTCAACTATAAAACTTCTCTCTCTTGTTTCCATTACAGCGTTAGTTCAAAGTAATTTAGCGTTACTTCAAATAATCATTTGTCATTAACGCAAATTTTTAAGCAACCTCGATAGAAAAATAGATTATGGATCGAGTGTTAACCCATTTTAGTTGCACTATCTGTTGTTAATTTAAAAACATCATATAAGTACCGACGTTTGGACATGAGACGGACCAGAAGGTATATTTTTATCGTGCAGCCGAGGTGTAAATATGGTATTTTTTTAAATATTAAATACCTACTAAAAAGGAAGGCAGTCGACGAGATAAAAATATTGTCAGATTCCAAGTGTAAAAGTATTTTTTAAAGAGAAAAACTATTACTATGATTTAGGCTGTGTACTATTTACATTAGTTACGTTTTGTACTTGTTTTAAATTATCGTCAACTAAAATGTGTTTTACTAATCATGCCGAAACATTCTGTAAATGTTTGTTTGTTTGTCATATTATTTTGTTTCTTCATATATTAATAGACCACAATTCGTGACAAAGCACATTTATACAGTTCATGTATTTATGAATCAACTGATTAGATTTATATATAAAAAATAAAATTCGTCTCACCTACAATGCATATGCGAATCCGCTGTTTTACATTTATCGCAGATCTATTACCCATTTACTCCGATGTTTGTTTTTTTAACGTGATTTCACTTTCGTTACAACATTTCGACAAACATTTCTATTCCTTTCATATACGATTCAGCCTGTCTATATTATTTCACCTTCTCATAAGCGTTCGCGATTTAGCGTAATTGTTTATGGACCAACAATAATTCAAAATAAAGTATGAAGTTTTAGTGTTATTATTAGCAAGTGTCATTCAAATATAGTCTTCGCATTAAGCGGGTGGGTTGTTGTTTTTTGGTCGATTTCCAACATTGATTTAACACATACTTTAGAATCTCCTTCATATTTTGTTTTATCACCTTGGTGTATTACACCACCTAAAATGGTGTTTGATCGTGCGCATCTGAAGAAAGATCATACAGATGCTGTTATGTACAAGCAATTTTTCATGGAAATTCAAGACAGATACCGTGATTACATTCCTGTGAAAGCAGACGGAACACGGGATGGGAATTATGTGGCTTGTGCTACAGTTTTTTCCTTCAGACACAATATCTTTCAATGAGACTACCTGGCTCGGCATCAATCTTTAGTGCCAAAGTTTGGGCAGACATTATAGCCTTTAAAGAAATTAAGGATTCGATTGCATCCAATTTATTATTTTTACCGACTCACTTTTGTGTCTCCAAGCTTTACGCAATATGAAGCTGGATTATCCCTTACTTGGGATGGTGATCTTTTTATCCATTGCCAACAAAGATATTGTATTTTGTTGGGTGCCCAGCCATGTTGGCATCAGGGGTAATGAAAAGGCAGATTTAGCTGCCAAGTCTGCTTTGGATTTGCAACATGCCAGGGTTGGTGTGCCTTATACTGAGTTTAAACATATTATCAACCAATTTATTTTTTCGACTTGGCAAAATGATTGGGATGGTGCAATTGCGAACAAGATCCATGCTATCAAGCCAGTCTTGGAAGAATGACAGTCCTCTTATAGGCAGTTTAGGAAGGATGAAATAGTCTTGTGTCGTGTTCGCATTGGTCATACCTACTTGACCCATTCATTATCTTGATGAACGATCCACCATCTCAGTGTGAGCACTGTCAGTGTACTCTGACGGCACGCCACATTGTGGTGTAGTGTAAGTCTCTGAAAGAAACTAGAACAGATATATTTGGCCAAAGAAATGTGATGGAACCCTTTTTATTCCATCCAGAACTTTTATTACATTCTTACGTACTACTGACTTTTATTATAAATTTTAATTTTATTTATCTGTGATATTTGTATTTTTACACAGTCCTTTACACTGTGATTTTATTTAACTCTTGAATTTTTACATTGATGTTGATCATCACATTATTTGTGTACATTTACCATTGTCTGGAACCCATGTTGTTAATCATCTATTCTATTCTATTGATTCAAATTGAATTATAAGTATTGTCTGTAATTTCTTTTACGTTCATCTGGGTATGAACAAAACAACCACATTATTATATACGTGTACTTCATCACTACATTCCATTCACCATGACAAGCTGTCTCTGTAAAACACGTAACTCGTCCGACATCAAGTTTTCTCACCTTAGCATTGCCATTACTGGTATATGTATATAAACAACATCATATGTATACTATAGCAGCAGTATCACAGCCTGAATAGACATGGGCCATCAGATGAGAAGTACCATGTTCTGCTTTCTTTGCTATTTCCCCATTGCCCATTAAAGTTCTTGCTAGTCTATAATCATTTGGGCTGCAATTGGTGCATTTCTGTTTGTTAATGCAGAGAAAAGCTATCAAATGTTTAGAAAACATATCCCTCCACTAAAACTCATTTTCGCACCGTAATCTATTCTGCAGAAAGGTCCATGATCCTGTTTTGAGAACCAGATACACTCATCTATCAAAAAAGCATATTTAAGTTTCGTGCCCTCGAATGGTACCAATTGGTCAACTTTTGAGTATCAGCTATAAACCTATGAAAATAATCTATATTATTATAAACTCTAGCTATTTAAGATATAATATGAGTCACTACCTGTCATACCCGTTTTATACCTTTTCTAGCCAGATGAAGATGTGAACATAACACATTTTAATATACACTAGGCAGTGCCATGTTTTCCCACTGTTTCATGTACGTAAGCGGGTTCGACCGCGTAGCTTGTAAGTCCCATGCATATGGTTCAGTTAAAGAGCATGCTTTTCATGGATGACTCGATAGCTGAGAAGAACCCAGCTCCAGACAGACCAGGTAAAAGCATTATTTAGCTGTTTTAATTAAGCCGAATTGGACATGATTTTGGGTTTGATGGAGAAATGTATCAGCAGGTGTGTGGTTGTGTAATGGACAAACGTTTCAGTCCACATTTTGCATGAATCTTGCCTCTTCTAGAAACAACAGACCTAAAAAAAAACCACTGTTGACTGCTTGGAGATTGTATCTGCTACTGGTGTCAATTTCCATTGTTTTGACAATTATTGACCTTTGAATTTGTCGAGGCAAACATTAGCTGGACAGATCATTTGTGTAGCAGGAAGACGCAATGACTGAAGAGTGTCCAGATACTACTGGTGATCGACCAGAGGAGTCTCTTCAAGTGTTGTTGGTAGTACTAAACCAAATAACTTCCGGCTGGGTCAAAGTTCGAGGTGCACCCAACTTTTGATAGAGAAGTGAACACCACAAGTCCTGTGATTGGTGATAAATGTGAGTGTGTTGGTTGTAAAATAAAATAGTTTCATCTGGCCAAAAACTGTATGCAATTTTATTTCATCTAGTACCACTGTGTCAAGAAGCTTTGTGCTTGAAACATGCATGGGGTACCTGTGAAAAAAAGTACTCGAATTTTGTGTGGAACTATGGTAGGAATAGACGCTACCCATTATCTCTGAAATTTCTATTTAACGTATTTCTGTATAAATAATGTTTTATAAAAAGGTATTTGTGTATAAACACGGTTTTATAAAACATATTTGATTATTAACAAAACACGTTTTATATATACGGTTGTTTTGTTGTTTGTTTTTTCTCGTATTTTTACCCTCCCAGTTTATGTGAAGAAACACAAATTAAAAAAAAATTGTGTTTTATTTAATCATGATCAATAAATAAAACAAAAATTCTAAAAACGGTTGGTTGTAACTGATTACGTGATCCTCTGAGAAATAAAGAAAACACGTTTCTCTTTCTTTCTTGAAATTCACCGACTGGTAATTTACTCGTTTACAGCCGGGTGATATATTCTGTGATCGTGGGTGAAACATGAATAAGAGTCTGGCACGTCTTAGCAGACATGGAACATGCTACGTCATCACAATCTGAAAAAGGTTTCGTACAAAAACTGTAACTAGTGAATTTGAAAAAGAGACTGTTCTGTGTTTCTTCGCCATTCTTCAATCCTCCACCAATATTGTTCAGTGTTTCACCAGCACTGTTTTCTGTTTTACCAATACTGTTTTGAGTTTCACCAATACTGTTCTCTGTTTCACTAATAATGTTCAGTTTTTCACCAGCACTGTTCTCCAACACATCAATACTGTTAAGTGTTTCTCCAGCTCCGCTCTGTTTTCCTTTCGACTGTTCATTCGCCCTTTCTTGTAAGTTGTCATAATTTGACTCGAAAGTGCGTCTCGTATTTCTACCGTCGTTACCAGTGGCATGTTTAATAGCAGGATCTTCTGCTGCCTCACATTGTGCCTCAATACAGTGGATATCTGCTGGGTTACACACTTTGGGTTTCAACGAGCCCAGTGAACTATGATTCAGACCAACTACACTGGAGATGGTGTTGGCAAAATCGCTGTCACCTATCGATGTTGATAAAGTAAATGAAGTCGCCAAGTTGTGTCTTCTGTTATGGTCACCATTCATGTTCTTCAGTATTCTGGAAGATTGTTCCTGCGATCTGGGTCTTCTGAAGAAAACAATAATGATAATAATGTTATCTGTGGTATAATTACTTTAATTGTACCCATTACTAATGATTATATCATATGCATAATATATATTTTATATACGTCAAAAATACCTCGCTTAATAATAGATTTCGGGGTGGGGGTTTCCAGTTTACACTTGAAGTATTTAATATTTAATTATGTTCAGCAATTACAGCTAATGTCTCATTGGCGTTCATTTTTCATGTTTCGCAGTTTTTGTGTGTGTTTGTTATTGTTTTGTTTTTTTATTTGTTGTTGGTATTTTGGGAGTTGGGTTTTTTATGTGGGGTTATAGAGGGTCGTTTTTTAATTTGGGAGGGGAATGGAGATCGTCTAACGTTTTACATAAAGTTCTGTATAGTAAATGTAAAACTAGATTTATATTTCACTGCCAACTCTTGTTGGCGAGTAGTGAGAGAGAGAGAGAGAGAGAGAGAGAGAGAGAGAGAGAGAGAGAGAGAGAGAGAGAGAGAGAGAGAGAGAGAGAGAGAGAGAGAGAGAATTTTTGCATGCCCCTATATCAGTAAAGTTTCTGGCATTGGCGAGTAGTTGACTCGCTCAATCTTGCTTCTGTCCAAACCTAATCCTTATTTTTTTCAGTAAATTCAGTTTTGTTTTAAGACAGTTCATGTTAAATTGTGCTGTCTCTTCGTTCAAAACCTTTTCGTTTACAATGTATCGATCTGATAAAAAATAAAATTCCAGTTCGCATGAAGTCGGCAATCGTGTTGAAACATTACACTACACTTTATTGTTAACTATGTTAGCAGACTTTTCCTGATTATAATGCTGGACCCAGTCACTCGTGTCAGGTAATGCATTTCTAAACCTGTTTAAGAAGTTCTATATTTAATAATATCTGTTAACGCTAACAGTATTGTCCATGATGTGTTTTGTTTGTTTTATTTTGATATATATATATATATATATATGTATGTGTGTGTGTGTGTGTGTGTGTGTGTGTGTGTGTGTGTGTGTGTGTGTGTGTGTGTGTGTGTTTGTGTGTGTGTATTTGCTAACATATCCAGTGTAATTAAAGTATGTGATATTTTTCAGATCACATACTTTCAGAATTTCATAACTTTGCAAATGAAATGTACATTAATCGAGGTCACTGCATTATGTGTACTGACATTAAAACAAATGTCACACTATATAGTTGACGTATGCATTCATAAGCATTTCAATAGCGACCTTACACAGAAAGCTGTCCAGCCTTCAGGAAAAAAAGAACCGTTAAGCATTAGTTTATTTTTATGTAAGAATATCCAAAATTGAGGTCTGACGTCATTTCCATTAAAAAAGACAACGCGTCACATATTCTTACGTCACATATTCGTACGTCATTTGAAATATCTAGTAATGCGGACTGGACTCAAAAGATGAGTGTACAGTTTACAAACATGTGTTGTATTAAACTTGAGATTATGTGATAAAGAGATTATTACCCACGTGTGTTTCGGTATCGTTACTATCACCAGAGGCTCGCATAATATAATTTGTATTCGTAATACATGTATATAATATTGACGATAACGAAAAACACTCTTATAATCTCTCTCTCTCTCTCTCTCTCTCTCTCTCTCTCTCTCTCTCTCTCTCTCTCTCTCTCTCTCTCTCTCTCTCTCTCTGTTTGTCAGGATTACTGTACATACGTGAGTGTAATAATTTCTTTATTATCAAAATTTTTATGAATGACAAGCTAGGACCATGTCAAAACTTGTCAAACGTAACTAAAAGAGACAACGAAATGACGTCATTTTGATACGCGTTTACACATATTTATTACTGGGGAAGCCGCATTACGTTATAACGTCGCTTCACAAAATTACGTCAGTATTTGTGCACGTGAAATCGTTATAATACACGTGGGTCATGCTGGTTATATTTCCCTGAATATTTTGAACTAAGTGGATAATAAATATATATATATTCTTCAAAAAAAGTAGGGGAACCTGAAATATTAAAACATACGTTTTGACCACAGACATCCAAGTAAAGAACGTTCAGGTCTGTTTATCAACACACCGAAACACATTCCATAGTTTGCACGTGCATCACGCAGTTGCCCCGTACACATTAAAAACTGTTTATACGATGTTAATATTTTAATTATGTTCTGCATTTCTATAAAGTAGCTTGGTGTGAACTTTGAAAGGACTTTGTAATGATATGAGTTGCAGTTAGAACATAGTTTAAGTTCTTAATTGTACTGGGTAAATAACCCGCGGGTAAAATTTCTGCAGTATATTCACAACGTGTAATTGATACATGTGTATATAACACGTTTAAACTAGATATCTCGTGCTTGAATATCTAATGACCGTGGTTTGCGAAGGAGAATGTGGTTTTAAAACGACGACGTCCTGTATCCATATCTCTTTTTGCATGTACGTAATCACGATAATATCAATGTCGTGTTTGTGAGTCAGATAAGCCCTTTGTGTGCAGTGCTATCCAGAATTGTTGCGTATGTAACCGTAACGCAGTGTTATAAATTGTATATCGCATACGCATGATAATTTAAATTAATTTTTAAAAAAGATTTTCAGTTTCAGATACACAGGTTTACGTATGCGCACACATAAACACAGCTTACACAACATACGTACATACATATATATATATATATATATATATATATATATATATATATATATATATATATATATATATATATATATATATGGAGTTTATTGGCATTATCCTAAACTGTGAATGCTTCCAACATATACATATTTTTTAATTATATTATATATATATATACATGTTTTTAAAATTCTCTATTTAATTTGCTATCTTGTGTTAAAAATAAAATGAAATGAAACTAATTATTTTTAAAAATATTTTGTCTCAAACTATGAAAAATAAAACATATACCGACAATTTAAATATCGACCAATTACCCTTCGCCTTTTATAACGTTATTCGGGAGCATACAAATTCTAAAAATAACGGTCGAGACTATTTATGCAATAGGCGAACTTGTTGGTCTATTTCAACATTGAAAAAACGGGGTGAAAGTGCAATAATAAACTCTGGATTGTATAGTAGTATGAACAAATTGTATGGGTATACCATCACGGGTTTTTTTTTCGTCTTGAAACGAATTTTATATAAAATTTTATATTGAAATTAGTTTCCGGCATACTTGGTAATTCACCCGAATCATTTCGTATACCCTAGGCATAATCACGAATGTTTTCTTTTTTTTTTCAAATCACTGGTGTGACGGTACATGCTCTTAATTTCTTTTCGCCTGTGGCGATATTAATTGTTTTAGAGAGCCGTGTGCAGTTCCAATATGCACTTAGCCCAGGTGGGCACCTTGTTACGTAATACCTTCGCGCGACCGTGCATCCCAATATGCACTTAGTCCAGGTGTGGAGGCCATGTGGCCAGTAGTTACGTAATACCTCCGCGAGTGCGGTTTTTACAACCGTGTTTCGGCGACTTGGCGTCATTGAGTCTGGCAATCTAAGAGAACGATATGCCGTCTTGGTCGCTGTGGGATATCACTTGAGAAATATAGGAAGGCTTCCAGGGATAGCTGTCCGTCCGGACTGGTAAATAATTTTATTTCTGCTCTGTGTATAACCTTGATGTGATTGATGTGACTTTAAATATTTTAATACTGTATTATACCAATATTATTTAGACGGTGCTGCCGGTCATCTGACGCAATATACTGTAGGCTCGCCGTTCTGATATATATATATATATATATATATATATATATATATATATATATATATATATATATATAAAGCTTATCCAGTCATCCTAGAGGACCTAGGTAAACTGTAGGTTATTGTCTTTATTGTGATAGGTACCAGTATAAATTCTGTGTTACAAGGTTACAGGGTTAATTAAAAATTAACCAGTTAGGAATAGAGTTGTAATTCCTTTATTAATTAAGTTCCCCTGGAAGCGTTTCTCAATTATCACACGTTACTGAACGAGTAGTAAGGGTTAATTAAAAATTAACCAGTTAGGAATAGAGTTGTAATTCCTTTATTAATTAAGTTCTCCTGGAAGCGTTTCTCAATTATCACACGTGTGGGTGTTGTGTCACGGTGAAGTGATTAGCATATTGTGTAAACTAGACACCTAGAGATTAACTAATTAAGTGATCAGTTCTGGGTTGTTATTATTTGTTGTTGTTAATTAACTACTGCGGCAGTACATTTGTCAGCGTAGGTTAATACAGATTCCAAAGTGTATTGTGTTTTTGTTGTGTTTTCTAGTGAACTAAACGTGCTATATTACATATACTTTATATAAGATCGTATCTCTGATCGTACCTAGACGAGCCAGCGGGTATAACTGCCCGTTACAGAGAGATCTAATAGATATACAGTTAGGAGAGATATTTGGACAATCGTGTTTCATTCAGTTACGGGTATTATAGGATCCCCGTGACAACCGGCATGATTTTGCAAGTAAGGTTTTTATTGGTCGAATGATAGGTCAACTGGACATGAGCTCCAACGGGCTGCTATTAGATCCACATGTAATAGTGGAGCTAATTTTAATTAGATTGTATGAGCTAAGAGAGAGAGAGAGGGTGGGTGGGTGGGAAATGCAAACGGATACAAACCTGATTAGTTGGCAACAAATCAGTTTTTGAAATTCTTCATTAAACTTCTTGGATTGTTTCGTGTAAATAATGGTGTTTATTGCGTAGTTACACAGCTGTAGAAGATACGTAACTGTCCAGGCAACATCCCACTGGGCACTGCTATAACTGGTATTCTTCGGACGTACTAGTAATTCATCGACGGGATAGGTGGTAGAATTAGGTAGACACAGGCAAATGTAAACAATTGCCAAGACAACCAGTAACCGCGTGTGAGGCGTGTTTCTGTTCTCTGTCTTCCATTTACTGGTTTCTGAATTTTTTAATGACGAAGTGTGAAGAGAGGGATGTCGGACCATGTCCGAGTTTTTAAGCTTGTAAACGATTAGCACAGAACACGTAAGCATTATTACAAACGGAATTAATGATAGAACACAGAGATCTATCCAAATAAATATAGTTTCGTCGTAATGACGAAAGTCCTTATTTATGATATCACACACATTATCATTACTGAGTCCGTATGTCCCCAATAAGTGAGCATTTATAGCGCATATCACAATAAATATGATTACAAGTTTCAACATTGCTAGTTTAATGGTGCACCATTTCTGGTAATCCATAGGCCTATAAACGCTGAGAAACCTCTCGATTGCAAGAGAGACCATAATCCATCCAGAGAAATCCATGAATGTGTAAGCAAAGAATTGATGAAGTTTGCAACCTGCGTCTGAAAGGTCTCGTACCTCTAAATCAAACGTGTGCTTAATCCACGGTCTGCCGAGGTTAGTAAACAGAACTGCAGTATCAGTGACAGCTAAAATAAATAGATGAAAAAAGGCTTTGGAAGAAGTGATTTTCAATTTTATGAAAATCCACATGGCAATAAAGTTGCCTATTAATCCGGGAATGAAAATAAGTGGTCCGCATATTATCCATAACCACTTGGTTGTTTCAGTCAAACGTTCGGTGTCTGCCTCGTTCATAGTACTGACCGGACTGCTTGCATTACCCATGGTAGTGGCTGTTTGGGTGTACGTTCATTATCGGCTCAGCTACGATCAACTGTAGATCACCTTGGACATAACATCGGTCGACTGAAGAAACGCTAGCCGGCTCGCTATTTATACAAAACACACAAGACACGGTTCACAAAACTCATTCAGTCGAAGTCAGTTACCTATCAGATTTACCTGTTTAATAGATGAATGCGCATGTCTGCTAGATTTATTATAAAAGGAAGTCCTATTGCATTTCCACACTTGAGCCCATATTATGTAATATTGATGGCTGGAGTCGCCCATGTTGGCGGCTATCTGAGTGTACCTTCATAACTGATTCGAACATGGTAAAAGTCAACTGAAGAAACGCGAGCTAGCCTGTCTTTTTTATACAGAATAGACAAAACACGGCTCACAAAATTCATTCAGTCCAATTCTGTTAAACCTCATAGATACAATTTGACTGTAAATTAATTGTCATGACGTCATATTAATTGCGTCACATTGTTCGGAGGCTTCCAACCCTCTTGAAAAGTATTTCATTAAAAAAAGCAAATGACATTCGGCGAAAAATTACAGGCTTTTTTGTCCAAGAGATCTCAGCGAAGTCGATATAGCATTAGGTGACATGATTACAATTTAGTATCTGAAATATGTGGCAATTCCCCCCCCCCCCCCCCCTCCCAAATTTGGGCAAAACAGTGGGGAAAATTCGGGCAGTTTTTATCTGGGTAAAATGTCGGGCAAATCAACCCCTCCAGCCCCCCTAAATGAAAGAGTCCCCATACGCCCATGGTTTGGGTTACACCCTAACCCTAACCTTATATGGAATTTATTACAAGTTATTTATTTTGAGCCAAATGATTTCTAAATTCCACACAATAATACTTGTGTGCCTTTTGTTTCTTTCTTCTTCTTTTTTTTTTTTGTTTTTTTTTTTTTTTTTTTTTGGGGGGGGGGGGGATTATTATTTCCATAACCACTTTTACTTTTCTTCTTACCCACACATATTTTTGTAGGAGGAGGGGATGGACTAAACATCGTTCGCTGGGAAAGACTTTCGAACATTCCAGAATGCATGCTAATGATAACACTAACCCTAACCCTAAACCTAAACCTAAGTCTGAAGGAACTGAATGCTGGAACGTTCGGAAGTCTTGCAGACAAGAAATAGCGTTCAGATTTGATATCATCGATGAATTAGGAAATTCGTGTAATTTGTCATACTTATTTTGATCGGTAACATTGTATTTGTCGTCAACTATAAAACCTCTCTCTTTTTTCCATTACAGCGTTAGTTCAAATTAATTTAGCGTTACTTTAAATAATCACTTGTGATTAACGCAAATTTTTAAGCATCCTAGATAGACAAATAGATTATGGTTTGAGTGTTAACCCATTTTAGTTGCACTAGCTGTTGTTAATTTAAAAACATCATATAAGTACCGACATTAGGACACGGGATGAACCAGAAGGTTATATTTCCATCGTGCATCCGAGGTGTAAATATGGTATTTTAAAAATATTAAATACCTACTAAAAAGGAAGGCAGTCGACGAGATAAAAATATTGTGAGATTCCTTGTGTTAAATTATTTTCTAAAGAGAAAAACTATTAACATGATTTATTCTGTGTACTATTTATATTAGTTACTTTTAGTATTTGTTTTAAAGCGGCAGTATCCGGAATATTTTTATTATTTAAGCATATAGAACAGAAAATCCAATTACGTTTGGTGCATATATGACGCCGCACTCCGCATTGGTTTCACTACGCTGGCTTATCCAGGTCAAAAACAAAGCCAGTATTTCGAAAGTGGGACACTTTTGACGGGCTCCTATCGATCTCGGTTTTCATTGGCTTATCACAAGTGTGGAATTCCCCAACAAGAGATCACGCGAGATTTCTCGATTTTTGAACAAATTTAACTGTCTTGGTTGAGGGGTCGTCTCATATCCCCAAAACATATTTATATCCATAGAGGTATGGTACAACGCCTTTCCAGGGGTCGGTGGGTGGAGGATTTGCCTTGAAATTTTGACAGTGGCCAGCTGTTGGCATACGCGTTACATGTAAGGGGGTGTTACTAATTACGTAACACTCTAGGGGTAGAGGAAGAGGGTACTGTGTTCGATTTACGTAACATTTTTCAAGACTATATGTTATTTTTATTCATTACTTAGACATAAAAAGGTGTTTTTTGGAAATGCGCGGTCAGTCTAGGATCGATCCCCATCGGCAGGTATATAAAGACCATGGTATGTGATATCCTGTGTGTGGGATGGTACATATAAACGATCCCTTGCTAAAAAAAAAAATGTAGCGGGTTTCCAAGGCGCGTGTGCAGGGATTTCAGCGGGGTTGTGGTTATAGATTATATGGGGCCATGCTCCCCCAGAAAATACATTTCAAATTTTTTTTAAGCTTGGGCAAGTAAGGGTTTCGACCTCCAATACCCTCCCCCTGCACATGCACCCGATTCCTCTCTAAGATTATATGTCAAAATTATCAAATGTTAGACATCCAACAGCAGATAGAAGGAAGGATAGGATATGTTTTATTTAATGACGCACTCAACACATTTTATTTACGGTTGTATGGCGTCGGATGATTATTAAATCAATATGCTCTAACTTTGATGTCGTTAAACTCCCCTCCCCCTAACTTTACCCTTTCCAAACGAAAGAATATTTATTTGAATTTGTCGATTTTAACATGTAAAATTAAGAAGTGAAAACGTTCATTGTCTACTTTAGTATATTTTATTTTAAAAATATATACATGATTAATGTGTTACTAGTATACAAACTAAACTTTGAAAGTTCTACTAACACTTTATAAAATATTAATTCTGAAATAGGAAGGTACGATTGTCGATAATACGTTGTCAAGATCAAACCGGTTTTAACGAAAGACTCTAGTACCGTATCCTCAACCGAACGTTCTTCGTACAGCGCAAGATTTCTCTTTTAAATTTTTTAGACGAACCCTACAATGTGAAATCGGCAAACGCACGTGTTAACTGAAACTGACAACAGGCTGTCGTTTGTGCTTTGCCGAGCAATGGCGGCACAGGCGACGAATCGAGCGTATACGTTTGACGATCTCCGTTCATAGCGAACACACACGAGTTTTTTAAAAGTGCATTTGTGCTTGTATTTCATATTTGTACATGATGTTATAATATGGTAACCAGAGAATGCAACTTTAAATTAATTATCGTCAACTAAAATGTATTTTACGAATGATGACGAAACATTCCGTAAATGTTCGTTTGTTTGTCATATTTCTTTGTTCGTATACTAATAGACCACAATACGTGACAAAGCACATTTATATTGTCCATGTATTTATGAATCAACTGATTAGATTTATATAAAAATATCGTCTCACCCACAATGCATATGCGAATCCGCCATGGGTTTTTTCTGGCAAAAATCCTATTT
The DNA here is from genome assembly GCF_016097555.1 of Gigantopelta aegis. NCBI lineage: Eukaryota > Metazoa > Mollusca > Gastropoda > Neomphalida > Peltospiridae > Gigantopelta > Gigantopelta aegis. The sequence goes on from NC_054704.1 coordinate 44,773,565, forward strand.
AAAAAAATCATGTATTCTTGTTTTTCACGGTAATGTATCAAATGTATTTTCTAAAAATATATCAACACGATCCTGATTATAAGGTATTTACGAAAATAAGACTAATTAACCCTTTTCTGCATTTATCGCAGATCTCTTACCCATTTAATCCGATTTTTTTTTTTTAACGTGATTTCACTTCCGTTACATTTCGACAATTTTTTCTTTTCCTTACAGGACTTGTGTACAAGCAATTTTTCATGCAAATTCAGGACAAGTACCGTGATTACATTCCTGTGAAAGCAGACGGAACACGGGATGGGAATTCTGTGGCTTGTGCTACAGTTTTTCCTTCAGACACAATACTTTCAATGAGACAACCTGACACGGCATCAATCTTTAGTGCTGAAGTTTGGGCAGTCATTATAGCCTTTGAAGAAATCAAGGATTCGATTGCATCCAAATTTATTCTTTTTACCGACTCACTTTTCTGTCTCCAAGCTTTACGCAATATGAAGCTGGACTATCCCTTACTTGGGATGGTGATCTTTCTATCTATTGCCAAGAAAGATATTGTATTTTGTCGGGTGCCCAGCCATGTTGGCATCAGACGTAATGAAAAGGCAGATTTAGCTGACAAGTCTGCTTTGGATTTGCATCATGCCAGGGTTGGTGTGCCTTATACTGATGTTAAACATATTATCAACCAATTTATCTTTTCGACTTGGCAAAATGATTGGGATGCTATCAAGCCAGTCTTGGAAGAGTGACAGTCCTCTTATAGGCAGTTCAGAAAGGATGAAATAGTCTTGTGTCGTGCTCGGATCGGTCATACCTACTTGACTCATTCATTTATCTTGAAGAAAGATTCTCCAACTCAATGTGAGCACTGTCCGTGTACTCTGACGGTACGCCACATTTTGGTAGAGTGCAAGTCTCTGAAAGAAACTAGAACATATATTTGGCCAAAGAAATGTGATGGAACCCTTTCTATTCCATCCAGAACTTTTATTACATTCTTACGTACTACTGACTTTTATTATAAATTTTAATTTTATCTATCTGTGATATTTGTATTTTTACAGTCCTTTACACTGTGATTTTATTTAACTCTTGAATTTTTATATTGATGTTGATCATCACATTATTTGTTTGCATTTACCATTGTCTGGCACCCAACAGCCGATGTATTTTTCGTGCTGGGGTGTCGTTAAATATCTATTCTATAAGTATTGTCTGTTATTTCTTTTACGTTCATCTGGGTATGAACAAAACAACCACATTTAGTCCAGTCAAATTAAGCTTTGACCTGCAGCTAATTGCAACAGTAACACTTTTTACGAGAAATTACTCAGAAAGTGTTTAGAAATAATATATAAAAAATATCGGAAAATATCGGTTGGGGAACAACTTTAATTTTGCGACCAAACTTTGTCCCGAATTCTCGGTTTTGACAATTTCTAGGAAGGTCCATTAATCACTGTGGAACATTATTTCTGTCAATCTTTTTCATTCTTGTGATCATACAGTTGTTATTGTTTTGTTTTTAGTCATTTTTATTGTTTGAATTTGCGATTTACCTTCTGACCCGAATCTTCCTTCAAGATCTTTGGTGGTCATAAAACCTACTGTAATACTTAACTACCGGTTGTAATGTTTGCCCAATTAATTCACTATTATCATATAACCATTCCCCACAGCTAATATACCTTACAATTTTGGCAATTGTAAATTCTTATTAGAGTTCCCCTACTTTTTTTTAAGAGTATATATAAACATCCTATGTTGCTGTTGTCTTTGTTACATAATAATGATCTAATTTTGAGTTATGAACGCATCTAAGCGACTCTTTTTCTAATTGTATGGCATGTTTTGTATTAAGTGACACTTTTGTAAATGCATGGCCTATTTCAATAAAAGTAACATTGGTATCGAATCTCAATGTTAGTATAATAAAACCCCATTGTGTAAAAAAAATTTAAAAATGGGCACATATTAAAAACTGTTTATGCAATGTTAATGTGTTAATTATATTCTGCATTTTTATAAAGTAGCTTGGTGTGAACTTTGAAAGGATTTTTTAATGATATCAGCTGCAGTTAGAAAATGGTTTAAGCTCTTAATTGTACTGGGAAATAACCCGCGGGTAAAATCTCTGCAGCATATTCACAACGTGTAATTCATATATAACATGTTTGAACCAGATATCTCGTGCTTGAATATTTAATGACCGTGGTTTGCGAAGCAGAAAGTGGTTTTAAAACGACGACGACGTCCTGTATGCGATATCTTTTTGTGTATGTACGTTAATCACGATAATATTAGTGTTATGTTTGTGAGTCAGACAAGCTCTTTGTGTAGAGTCCTATGAAGAATCGTTGCGTATGTAACCGTAACGGAGTGTTATAAATTGTATATCGCATATGCATGCGTGTGATAAGTTTTTAAAAATTTCTTTTAAAGATTTCCTGTTTCAGATACACAGGTTTACGTGCGAGCACACACAAACATATCGTGTATGTATGTATATATATATATATATATATATATATATATATATATATATATATATATATATATACCAACATATCATTATCAATATTATATGGCGTTTATTGGGATTACCCTAAACTGTGAATGCTTCCAACATCTATTGTTTTTAATTATAATTGTTTTTGGTGGTTGGGTTGTTGTTGTTGACAAATTAAATTAACATAAATATGTTGTACATTTTCCGGTATTAACATATATGTTTTTGAACTTCTCTATGTAATTTGCTATCTTGTGGTAAAAAATAAAATGAAATGAAACTCATTATTTTTAAAAATATTTTGTCTCAAAGTATGAAAAATAAAACACATACCGACATGTAAACTGCATTATCTGCTCTGGGAATCGTGTGAATAAAACATTATACTATTTACGAAATGTGAATTGCAAGTGCATTTACGGTAAGATATGTCATATTAATTGTGTACGAAGCCAAAACAAGGGTGCGAAGAGTGATTGTCTTCGACCTTAGTTCCTCATTTTCAGACAGCTTTATTGTATTCAATTCAAATTTAGATTTTCGCCTTGGCTTTTACAATTTATAGCCCAGTGGAAAAGCCTATTGGGCTATTTCTCGTTCCAGCCAGTGCACCACGACTGGTATATCAAAGACCGTGGTATGTGCTATCCTGTCTGTTTGATGGTGCATATAAAAGATCCCATTTTACTAATGGAAAAATGTAGCGGATTTTCTCTCTTAGATTATGTAAGAATTACCAAATGTTTGACATCCAGCAGCCGATGATTAATAAATCAATGTGCTCTAGTGGTGTCGTTAAATAAAACAAAGTTTATTGTTTACAATTCTTAATTTTATGTTTTTGTAATATATTATTCATTTGGTCACTTCTGTATAAAATATGTTTATGAAGATGTATAGCATGAAATACATTTGTATTATTAGAGTTATATGTGGTGACAAAGGGTATTATATCATTAGTATCCTTCTTGTTGTCAATTACATTTAAGACTGGACCTTTTTCTTCTGTTTTTAAAATTCAGTGATTGATTAGAGTTTCTGGATATTGTTCTTGGAGACGTTTTTATGCACTTGTATCTTATTCTATCGTCACAATACAAGATGCTAAACTAAATGGAATATTTAGTTTTGTATGTTTTGGGTAGTATGAGTTAAAGTTAAAATAACATCTATCAGTAGGTTAACTGTTAATGTGTGAGAGTCTCTCTCTCTCTCTCTCTCTCTCTCTCTCTCTCTCTCTCTCTCTCTCTCTCTCTCTCTCTCTCTCTCTCTCTCTCTCTGTGTGTGTGTGTGTGTGTGTGTGTGTGTGTGTGTGTGTGTGTTTGAGAGAGGGGGTGGGTGGGAAATGCAGACGGATACAAACCTGATTAGTTGGCAACAAATCAGTTTTTGAAACTCTTCATTAAACTTCTTGGATTGTTTCGTGTAAATAATGGTGTTTATTGCGTAGTTACACAGCTGTAGAAGATACGTAACTGTCCAGGCAACACGCCACTCGTCACAGCTGTAACTGCTGTTCTTCGGACTTACTAGTAATTCATCGACGGGATAGGTTGATAGAATTAGGTAGACACAGGCAATGTAAACAATTGCCAAGACAACCAGTAACCGCGTGTGGGACGTGTTTCTGTTCACTGTCTTCCATTTACTGGTTTCTGAATTTTTTAATGACGAAGTGTGAAGAGAGGGATGTTGGACCATGGCCGAGTTTTTAAGCTTGTAAACGATTAGCATAGAACACGTAAACATTATCACAAACGGAATTAATGATAGAACACAGAGATCTATCCAAATAAAAAACAATTCGTCGTAATGACGTAAGTCCTCATTTACGATATCACACACATTATCATTACTGAGTCCGTATGTCCCAACATTTCTGGCAAAAATCCAATTTAAAACAATCATGCATTCTTGTTTTGCACGGTAATGTATCAAATGTATTTTCTAAAAATATATCAGCACGATCCTGATTATAAGGTATTTACGAAAATAAGATTAATTAACCCTTTTCTGCATTTATCGCAGATCTCTTACCCATTTACTCCGATTTTTGTTTTTTTAAACGTGATTTCACTTCCGTTACAACATTTCGACAATTTTTTCTTTGCCTTACAGGACTCGGTCTTTTATATTATTTCACCTTGTCATAAACGCTCGCCATTAAGCGTTATTGTTTATGGACCAAAAATAATTCAAAATAAAGTATGTAGTTTTAGTTTTAGTGTTATTATTAGCAAGTATCATTCAAATTTAGTCTTCGCATTAAGCGTTTTTTGTCGATTTCCAACATTGCTTTAACAGATGCTTTTAAATCTCATTCATATTTTGTTTTACTACCTCGGTGTATTACACCACCTAAAATTGTGTTTGATCTTGCGCATCTGAAGAAAGATCATACAGATGCTCTTGTGTACAAGCAATTTTTCATGGAAATTCAAGACAAGTACCGTGATTACAAAAAATATCGGAAAATATCGGTTGGGGAACAAGTTTAATTTTGCGACCAAACTTTGTCCCGAAAGTATATTTAAAATATGACGTCGTGGGGCTTCGTACACATCAAGGGAGATAATAACGTTTTGTCCTTCACATTAAATTGTTGACATTTTTAGTGCTATAAAAGATAACTTTACTATGTTACATGTTCTGAAAGCTTTTGGTGAGAATTAAAAAATTTAATGTGATAAATTACGTCCAAATATGTTTATTTTATATCAGAAAATAAAGTTTCATGGCGCATGCTTTCAAATTCGTTTGCGTCGTCACTGCGGTTTGTTTACATTCTAAAAACTTTCGATTTATGATAATTCTGAATAATCGATCCAATTATTCATCTCTGACATCAACAATTGTGTATTGATAGCAAATATTTAATAAAAAAATATTACGAAAAACGCAATTTTGTTCTGCTGTTTAAAAAAATATTGTAAAGTTGGTCGTTCACATGTTTTAAAAGTATGGAAGACCATATGGATCCACTGCAAATAGTGTATTTGTTTCCAATTTATTCATTAGATACAAAATGACGAATGGTTTTTTCTCTCTCCATGGATATGTGAAATAGAAAAATTGCTCAATAAAATTGCTATAAAAAGATTATATATATATATATATATATATATATATATATATATATATATATATATAATATTGCAAATGTGTGAAAATATATTATTTATATTTGTGTATATTTGTCAGGCAAATTTGTTTTGTGGCTTTGACGCATGTTTTGTTTGTTACATTTTTATTGTTAGTATTGATTTTTGGGTCATTAACTTTTTTCTTTTGTTTTGACTCGTTTCTTTTTCATTTTAATTTCTGGAAATATTTTTATTCTTCGTATAATTCTACTTAACTCGGCTTGTTCCATTTTCATTTTTATTTGGTTCGACAACTTACACTTTTCACCATTTGATTTAATTATATTATATCAAACCTTGCCTTCACATTCTTCAAAGTATATTTTGCTTGCTTATACACTGGGTATAGTACCGGGTATTTATTATTTATTATAGTAAATATCTCCTCTACACAAAATTTACGTGTGCTTCTGAAAAGAATATTCCGTGTCAAGGATTCTCAACTGAAAGTATTGTCTGTTGGTCAAGCAACACTATAGGTATCTAGTCCTCGTTTACATTTAGCTCCTTTACTGATTTGATTTGTCATTCAACTTGACCATCAATTTGACTCCAAATGTTTTATCGATATACTTAATAACCTTGAAACGTGCTTCTGCCTCCCAAGGAACTGATATCCTTGGTTTTGTTTGTGCCTAGCAGCTTTGTACAGTGTGTTGCAGACCACAACTCATGTACACTTGATAGAAAGAACACCTTCGACAGAACTGGAATAATAACAGGTGTTACACCCGGATCCAAAAGTCGAACACTTGTGTCTCAAAACGAATTAATAACACTTTGAGAAGACTGAAATATCTTCGTACAAGCCAACGTTAAATAGCATGTCAACTATGAAATTTGATAAACTGAAGCATCTTACAACAGTAGATCATATTTTGTCTTCGGTGAGTTGGTCACTCAGGTTACACATTCCAGTATGGTCGGGACGTATGCAGATGTGCCAGAATGGTTTATACCCAGGACAATCATCTGTGACTTTTGTACCGACGATCGACATGAATGCTAGCGATCCTTTCTGTATTTACTCAACGATGGTCTTTGTATCTAATCATTCCTGGCGATAGGGATCAACATCAGTATTAACATTTGATCAGCCATTGTACTGGGAAGCAAACACTATCATCAAGGAATCTTCAACAAGTCCCCTCTGCTCTATTGCCTTGTGATTGGGGGGGGGGGGGGGGGGGGGGTTACATATAGAAATCAGTTTTATTTGCTGCATTGGCTTTATAATGAGTGATGTGGGTTTTCAGCAGATTATACAGAAAGTGTATGCATTTATTTCTGTCAATCATATACGGAGAAGAAAGACAGTAAAAGTACAACTGGTTGTTGATACTGCCATACAATATTTGCTTGTCTCTCGAATGTTTAAAATTGCATTGCCTATACTGAATTGGGTGACGAGCGCAGTCCTCGAAGTATTGAAGATGAAATCATAGCTGATTCCACAGTTGACATTTCAAACGCAGATATCGAAATACACGCCCAGCTAGAAGATGTGAGGATAGACGAGAAAAAGGATACCAAAGAAGAACTATTTTTAAGAATGCGGCTGTCAGTTCTATCTTATTCATAAGATGCAAGATCTGGAAAAAGACAACATTGTAGTGTACTTTATGTTCAAGATTGGTCATCATGTTTTACGAAGACGTGATCTCTTTTGGGGTAAATTATCCTCCCACGATAACCAATGTTCAACAATGCATGCTGCTCGCGCTGCAGATAAGGTGATTTCCAAAGCAGCTGGTGCATGCATTCAGCTGGTCACCTTTCAGTGAAGACACAGACCTTCTTATCATCTTGTACTGCTATGCTGCTATTAAATCAAGCAAACTATACTTTTAGACTAACAATATAAACCAAAGTGTGGGATATCTAGAAAATGAAGATGGTGCTTGGGCAAAAACTGTGTTGCTTACTTCTTGTAATATCCGCATTTACAGTTTGTGATAAAACATCAAAGCTTGTTTGTATTGAAAAGGGAGAAGTCCTCACAAATATTTTTGTCCACCAAAATTACAAGACTTTTGTTGCATACTTTCTGAAAGAAGATTTAAGCAAATATATTGCAGGTAAGTATGATTTACACAGCTGATGCAGAAAACAAGTTTAGAAATTATCTGTACAAGTTCAAACCATGCCTCCAAATGAAATGCTGTAGCCTGTCACAGCAAGCGAGTGGGTTTTTTTGCAATATCGACACTGGATTAGCGTAGATGATCATGATGCTGAGTTAGATCCACAGAAATGGAGAAACACACGGTATACACCAAAACAACTTTGCCACCTAGCGTCTGGAAAGCTGCTTGAGATAATTTGCTGTAGGTGTTTTAAGTTGACATGCAACACAAAACGACACACGGATATGGAACGTTCTGTCGGGTGCGGAGAATGATGCTGTACGAGTGGTTCCAATTCTCCGATTTCAACAGACAGTGAAGTCGACTGCTGTGTATGGTACATGAAATAGACTTAAAAGTACCCATGAATAAATTCAAAAATAAAGTGACAATGACGTATCAAATACACTGAAAGTAGCCACGAACAAACTTAAAAATACACTGACGGTGACGTATCAAATGCACTGGAAGTAGCCATGAATAAATTTAAAAAACAGTGACGTATCAAATACACTGAAAGTAGCTGTGAATAAACTCAAAAATACAGTGACGTATCAAATAAACAGAAAGTAACCGTGAATAAACTTTTAAAAAATGCAGTGACAGTGACGTATCAAATACACTGAAAGTAGCCATGAATAAATTCAAATACAGTCGCAGTGAGCAATGACGTATCAAATACACTGAAAGTAGCAATGAATAGAACAATATTACAGTGATTTAACATATATATATATATATATATATATATATATATATATATATATATATATATATATATATATATATATATATATATAGATATATATATATATATATATACCGTGAATAAACTTTTAAAAAATGCAGTGACAGTGACGTATCAAATACACTGAAAGTAGCCATGAATAAACTCAAATACAGTCGCAGTGAGCAATGACGTATCAAATACACTGAAAGTAGCAATGAATAGAACAAAATTACAGTGATTTAACATATATATATATATATATATATATATATATATATATATATATGTGTGTGTGTGTGTGTGTGTGTGTGTGTGTATGTGTGTGTGTGTGTGTGTATATCTATGTGTATGTGTATGTGTATATGTATATGTGGATGTGGATGTGGATGTGTGGATGTGGATGTGTATGTGTATGTGTGTGTGTGTATATATATATATATATATATATATATATATATATATATATATATATATATATATATAAGTTTATATATATAATGAACTTGACAGTGATCCCAAACAAAGCGGGAAAGTTTCGATGGAATGTGATGGCCGTACACTGGGATTTCCCCCACAATACGATTGCCGTGTAGATAGCCAGCCCTTGTTAGCCGAGGCTATATGCACGGCCGTCGTGTATATAGACACATCTACATTAAATGACATAGATGGCGGCTTCCAATGCCGTTGTATTTTTGGAATTAATATTTGCATGCAATGTTTAGCATGATGTGTAGTAGTAGACTAGTCCTGAGTGCAAAAAGATCATTGTGAAGTGCAGCTTCGGTCAAGTACAAAACAGCGGTCATTAGTATAAATCAAGAGATAAGAAGCTATCAGAACGGTCAGAAACTGTTAAACGGCCTTGCATTATTATATTATAGATTACACAAATGCACAAAGAGGGACAATGCAATAACAGATACACATAGAAAACAGTTGACAATGATTTTAAAAAGTGTATATTTACAATGCTCAAATTTAAAAGTTCACAAATATGTATATAAATCACCCGAATAACAAAAAACATACCATTAATAGCTCTAAAATAATTTATTCATGCATATTATTACAATTTAAATCACTTTTAGTTCATAATGTTTCCAAAAAATAGTTTTAGAACAAACATTTTAATGTAAAGATATGAAAAATTGTGGATTTGCCGAAGGGGAGATAAGTATGGCGATATTGTGACGTCATAGATTAATTTTGTTTTACAAAAATGCAGTTTGTTATCTTTAAGATGATAAATAATTTAAGAAAATATACTAATTAATAAGAAAGTTATGGTGGAAAATGTATCCTTACCCTCTTATAAAACACACTCACCAATATTTCTTATATGGGTCATATACATACATTTTTATGCTCTTTTCCCCTCGACTACGCCTTGATATTTTTAATATGTTGTAGATGAGGTATTTTAGATTAAAAAAACATTAAAATCAATTCTGTTGCAACTACTTGTGGGTCGACCACTTTTTTTTAGCTAATTTGACTGGACTAATTATTATATACGTGTACTTCATCACTACGTTTCATTCACCATGACAAGTTGTCTCTGTAAAACACGTACATGTAACTCGTCCAACATCACGTTTTCTTACCTTAACATTGCCATTACTGGTATATGTATCCGGTTGTATCTGTAATAATACGAAAGGAGTAGCCATATCAAATATCAACAAAAGGGTTGCTGCCTAAAAACAAATATTCATTTTAATAAACAACACGAAATGTATATTATAGCAGCAGTATCACAGTCTGAATAGACATGGGCAATCAAATGAGAAGTACCATTTTCTGGTGTCTTTGCAGTTTCCCCATTGCCCATTGCAGTTCTTGATAGTCTATATCATTTGGACTGAAATCGGTGCATTTCTGTTTGTGAGATTAAAATTAGCTGTATAAAGTTATACAGTTAATGCAGAGAAAAGCTAACAAATGTTTAGAAAAACATCCCTCTACTAAAACTAATGTTCTCACCCTAATCTATTCTGTAGAAAAGTCCATCATCTTGTTTTGAGAACCAGATACACACATCTAACAAAAAAAAGCATATTTATGTTTCGTGCCCTCGAATGGTACCAATTGGCCAAATTTGGGGTATCATCTCATGGACTACAGAAATAGTTTTTCAAGAAAACTATGTAAATAATCTATATCATTATAAACTCTAGCTATTTAAGATATAATATATATATATACATACATCATTACATACTAGACTTGTAAGTCCAGTGCATATGGTTCAGTTAAAGAGCATTCTTTTTATGGATGACTCGATAGCTGAGAACATATCGTAGTAAGTACCCAGCTCAAGACAGATCAGGTAAAACATTATTTAGCTGTTAGAATTAAGCCTAATTGTTTATATTTTTGAGTTTGATGGAGAAATGTATCAGCAGGTGTGTGGTTGTGTCATGGCAAACGTTTCAGTCCACATTTTGCATAGATCTTACCTCTTCTAGAAACAACAGACCTAAAAATAACTGTTGACTGCTTGGAGATTGTATCTGCTACTGGGGACAATTTCCATTGTTTTGAGAATGATTGACCTTTAAATTTCCCGAGGCAAACATTCGCTGGACAGATCATTTGGATAGCACGAAGAGGCAATGACTGAAGAGTGTCCAGATACTACTGGTGATCGACCAGAGGAGTCTCTTCAGGTGTTGTTGGTAGTACTAAACCAAATAACTTCCGGCTGGGTCAATGTTCGAGGTGCACCCAACTTTTGATAGAGAAGTGAACACCACAAGTCCTGTGATTGGTGATAAATGTGAGTGTGTTGGTTGTAAAATAAAATAGTTTCATCTGGGCAAAACATGTATGGAATGCTATTTCATCTAGTATCACTGTGTCAAGTAGGCTTATGCTTGAAACATGTATGGGGTACTTGTAAAAAAAAAGGTCCTCGAATTTTGTGTGGAACTAGGGTAGTCATAGTAGCTACCTATTATCTCTGAAATTTCTGTATTTCGTATTTCTGTATAAATAATGTTTTATAAAAAGGTATTTGTGTATAAACATGGCTTTATAAAACGTATTTGTCTATAAACAAACAATGTTTTATAAAAAATACTTGATTATTAACAAAACACGTTTTATATATACAGTTGTTTTGTTGTTTGTTAGTCTCGTATTTTTACTCTCCCAGTTTATGTGAAGAAACACAACTTTAAAAATAATATTATTGTGTTTTATTTAATCATGATCAATAACAAACACAAAAACAAAAATTTGAAAAACGGTTGGTTGTAACTGATTACGTGATCCTCTAAAAAAAGAAGAAAAAATGTTTCTCTTTCATTCATGAAATTCACCGACTGCCAATTTACTCGTTTACAGCCGAGTGATATATTCTGTAATCGTGGGTGAAACATGAATAAGAGTCTGGCACGTCTTAGCAGACATGGAACATACTACGTCATCACAATCTGAAAAAGGTTTCGTACAAACACTGTAACTAGACAATTCGAAATCGACGCTATTCTGTGTTCCTTCACCATTCTTCACTTCTTCACCAATATTGTTCAGTGTTTCACCAGCACTGTTTTGTGTTTCGCCAATACTGTTCAGTATTTCACCAGTACTGTTTTGAGGTTCACCAATACTGTTAAGTGTTTCACTAGTACTGTTTTGTGTTTCACCAATATTCTTTTGTGTTTCAACAATACTGTTCAATGTTACACTAGTATTCGTTTGTGTTTCACCAATACTGTTCAGTGTTTCACCAGCACTGTTCTCTGTTTCTCCAGTACTGTTCAGTGTTTCACCAGCACTGTTCTCGGTTTCACCAATACAGTTCAGTGTTTCACCAGCACTGTTCTCTGACTCATCAATACTGTTCAGTGTGTCATCAGCTCCGCTCTGTTTTCCTTTCGACTGCTCATTCGCCCTTTCTTGTACGTTGTCATAATTTGAATCGAAAGCGCGTCTCGTAATTCCACTCTCGTCACCAGTGAAATGCTTAATGGCAGGATCTTCTGATGCCTCACATTGTGCCTCAATACAGTGAATATCTGCTGGGTTACACATACTGGGTTCCAACGAGCCCAGTGAACTATGATTTAGACTACCTGTACTGGAGAAGGTGTTGGCAAAACCGCTGTCACCCATTGATGTTGATAAAGTAAATGAAGTTGCCAAGTTGTGTCTTCTGTTATGGTGACCGTTCATGTTCTTCAGTATTCTGGAAGATTGTTCCTGCGATCTGGGTCCACAGATTCTTCTGAAGAAAAAAAGAATGATAATAATGTTATCTGTGGTATAATTACTTTAATTTTACCCATTACTAATGATTATATCTTATGAATAATGTATATTTTATATTGCTGGGTTATCAGTGAATTTGTAAACTGCTTATGTAAGCCACTTATTTGCAATGAACAAAGAACGATTATCATAGTATTTATAGTTTAATAGAAAGAGATATTTTAAAATATTATCACTCGAGATATTTCGTATGAAGCAGAAACGTGTGGAACATTGAATAAATGTTCTTCGCTGATAATAGTTTTTAATCTAACGTCTTCATTTTTTGGTCTGATTTTGAGAAACGTCACAAATACCTCGCCTAATAACAGATTTCGGGGTGGGGGTTTTCAGTTTACACTTATAATATATATATAATTTAATTATGTTCAGCAATCACAGCTGATGTCTCATTGGCGTTTCACAGTTTTTGTTTGTGTTTGTTATTGTTTGTTTTTTATTTCTTGTTGGTATTTTTGTGGTTGGGGTTTTTATGTGGGGTAATAAAGGGTCGTTTTTTTAATTTACGAGGGGAATGGAGTTCGTCTAACGTTTTACATAAAGTTCCATATAGTTAATGTAAAACTAAATTTATATTTCACCGCCATCTCTTGTTGACGAGTTGAGAGAGAGAGAGAGAGAGAGAGAGAGAGAGAGAGAGAGAGAGAGAGAGAGAGAGAGAGAGAGAGAGAGAGAGAGAGAGAGAGTATTTTTTTACATGCCCCTATACCACTAAAGTTTCTGGCATTGGCGAGTAGTTGACTCGCCCAATCTTGCTTCTGTTCAAACCTAATCCTTATTTTGTCAGTAAATTCAGTTTTGTTTTACGACAGTTCATTTAAAAAAATTCTGTCTCTTCGTTCAAAACCTTTTCGTTTACAATGTGTCGATCTGATGAAAAATAAAATTGCGGTTCGCATGAAGTCGGCAATCGTGTTGAAACATTACACTACACTTTATTGTTAACTATGTTAGCAGACTTTTCCTGATTACAATGCTGGACCCAGTCGCTCGTGTCAAGTAATGCATTTCTAAACCTGTTTAAGAACTTCTATATTTAATAATATCTGTTAACGCTAACGGTATTGTCCATGGTGTGTTTTGTTTGTTTTATTTTGATATATATATATATATATATATATATATATATATATATATATATATATATATATATATATATATATATATATGTGTGTGTGTGTGTGTGTCTGTGTGTGTGCGTGTGTCTATATATATATATATATATATATATATATATATATATATATATATATATATATATATATATATATATATGTATATATATATATACATATACATATACATATATATATATATTAGCTGCGTGTATTAACATTCAAAACAAATGTACTACGGTGACACTCTATAGTTGACGTATGCATTCATGGTCATCATTCAAAAGCATTTCAATAGCGACCTTACACAGAAAGCTGTCCAGCCTTCAGAAAAAAGAAACGTTAAGCATTAGTTTATTTTTATGTAAGAATATCCAAAATGACGTGATTGAGGTTTGACGTCATTTCCAGTCAACAAGACACCGCGTCACATATTCTAAAGTCATTTGAAATATCTAGTAATGGCGGACTGGAATTAAAGTTGAGTGTACAGTTTACAAACATATGTTGTATTAAACTTGAGATTATATGATAAAGAGATTATTACCCTCGTGTGTTTTGGTATCGTTACTTTCACCAGAGGCTCGCTAAATATAATTTTTATTTGTAATACATGTATATAATATTGACGATAACGAAAAACACTCTTGTAATCTCTCTCTCTCTCTCTCTCTCTCTCTCTCTCTCTCTCTCTCTCTCTCTCTCTCTCTCTCTCTCTCTCTCTCTCTCTCTCTCTCTCTCTCTCAGGATTATTGTACACATGCGAGTGTAATAATTTCTTTATTATCCACATTATCCATGAATTTTATGATTGACAAGCTAGAACCATGTCAAAACTGGTCAAACGTAACTAAAAGAGACATATTGAAAAGGCAAATTTCGGCTTTGGATTTGCATCATGCCAGGGTTGGTGTGCCTTATACTGATTTTAAACATATTATCAACCAATTTATTTTTTCGACTTGGCAAAATGATTGGGATGGTGCGATTGCGAACAAGATCCATGCTATCAAGCCAGTCTTGGAAGAGTGACAGTTCTCTTATAGGCAGTGCAGGAAGGATTAAATAGTCTTGTGTCGTGTTCGCATCGGTCATACCTACTTGACCCATTCATTTATCTTGAAGAAAGATTCTCCAACTCAGTGTGAGCACTGTCAGTGTACTCTGACGGTACGCCACATTGTGGTGGAGTGTAAATGAAAGAAACTAGAACAGATATATTTGGCCAAAGAAATGTGATGGAACCCTTTTTATTCCATCCAGAACTTTTATTACTTTCTTACGTACTATTGACTTTTATTATAACATTTAATTTTATCTATCTGTGATATTTGTATTTTTACACAGTTCTTTACACTGTGATTTTATTTAACTCTTGAATTTTTATATTGATGTTGATCATGGCATTATTTGTTTGCATTTACCTTTGTCTGGCACCAAACAGCCGATGTATGTTTCGTGCTGGGGTGTCGTTAAACATCTATTCTATAAGTATTGTCTGTTATTTCTTTTACGTTCATCTGGGTATGAACAATACAACCACATTATTATATACGTGTACTTCATCATTACATTTCAATCACCACTCCATGACAAGTTGTCTGTCAAAAAGACACCGCGTCACAATGTGCTTACGTCATTTGAAATATCTAGTAATAGGGGACTGGAATTAAAGTTGAGTGTACAGTGTACAAACATATGTTGTATTAAACTTGAGATTATATGATAAAGAGATTATTACCCTCGTGTGTTTCGGTATCGTTACTATCACCAGAGGCTCGCATAATATAATTTTTATTCGTAATACATGTATATAATATTGACGATAACGAAAAACACTCTTATAATATCTCTCTCTCTCTCTCTCTCTCTCTCTCTCTCTCTCTCTCTCTCTCTCTCTCTCTCTCTCTCTCTCTATCTATCTTGTCTCAAGCTAGGACCATGTCAAAACTTGTCAAATGTAACTAAAAGAGACAACGAAATGACGTCATTTTGATACGCGTTTACACATATTTATTACTGGGGAAGCTGCATTACGTTATAACGTCGCTTCACAAAATTACGCCATTCGTTGTGCACGTGAAATCATTATGATACACGTGGGTCATACTTGTTATATTTCCCTGAATATCTTGAACTAAGTGGATAATAAATATATATATATACTCTTCAAAAAAAGTAGGGGAACCTGAAATATTAAAACATACGTTTTGACCACAGACATCCAAGTAAAGAACGTTCAGGTCTGTTTATCAACACACCGAAACACATTCCATAGTTTGCACGTGCATCACGCAGTTGCCCCGTACACGTGCGTGGGGTGTCATTCTCGGTTTTGACAATTTCCAGGAAGGTCCATTAATCACTGTGGAACATTATGTCTGTCAATCTTTTTCATTCTGGTAATCATACAGTTGTTATTCTTTTGTTTTTAGTAATTTTTATTGTTTGAATTTGTGATTTACTGATAAAAAAACATATGTCAAGTTTCAAATTTCACTTCTGACCCCAATCGTCCTTCAAGATCTTTGGTGGTCATAAAACCTACTGTAATACTTAACTACCGGTTGTAATGTTTGCCCAATTAATTCATTATTATCGTATAACCATTCCCCACAGCTAATATACCTTACAATTTCGGCAATTGTAAGTTCTTATTAGAGTTCCCCTACTTTTTTTGAAGAGTATATATAAATATCCTATGTTGCTGTTGTCTTTGTTACATAATAATAATCTAATTTTGAGTTATGAACGCATCTAAGCGACTCTTTTTCTAATCGTATGGCATGTTTTGTATTAAGTGACACTTTTGTAAATGCATGGCCTATTTCAATAAAAGTAGCATTGGTATCGGATCTCAATGTTAGTATAATAAAACCCCATTGTATAATTTTTTTTAAAAATGGGCACATATTAAAAACTGTTTATACAATGTTAATGTGTTAATTATATTCTGCATTTCTATAAAGTAGCTTGGTGTAAACTTTGAAAGGACTTTGTAATGATATCAGTTGCAGTTAGAAAATGGTTTAAGCTCTTAATTGTACTGGGAAATAACCCGCGGGTAAAATCTCTGCAGCATATTCACAACGTGTAATTCATATATAACATGTTTGAACCAGATATCTCGTTTTAAAATGACGACTTCCTGTATCCGATATCTTTTTGTGTATGTACGTTAATCACGATAATATTAGTGTTGTCTGTGAGTCAGACAAGCCCTTTGTGTAGAGTCCTATGCAGAATCGTTGCGTATGTAACCGTAACGGAGTGTTATAAATTGTATATCGCATATGCATGTGTGTGATAAGTTTAAAAACATTTCTTTTAAAGATTTTCTTTTTCAGATACACAGGTTTACGTGTGCGCACACACAAACATATCGTGTATGTATGTATGTATGTATGTATATGTGTATATATGTATATGTATATGTACATGTACATGTACATGTACATGTACATGTACATGTACATGTACATGTATATATATATGTATATATATATATATGTATATATGTATATATATATATATATATATATATATATATATATATATATATATATATATATATATATATATATATATATATATACCAACATATCATTATTAAAATAACATGTATCAGTAGGTTAACTGTAAATGTGTGAGTCTCTCTCTCTCTCTCTCTCTCTCTCTCTCTCTCTCTCTCTCTCTCTCTCTCTCTCTTTCTCTCTGTGTGTGTGTGTGTGTGTGTTTGTGTGTGTGTGTGTTTCTATGTGTGTGTGTGTGTTTGAGAGGGGGGTGGGTGGGTGGGAAATGCAGACGGATACAAACCTCATTAGTTGGCAACAAATCAGTTTTTGAAACTCTTCATTAAACTTCTTGGATTGTTTCGTGTAAATAATGGTGTTTATTGCGTAGTTACACAGCTGTAGAAGATACGTAACTGTCCAGGCAACATCCCACTGGGCACTGCTGTAACTGGTGTTCTTCGGATGTACTAGTAATTTATCGACGGGATAGGTGGTAGAATTAGGTAGACACAGGCAAATGTAAACAATTGCCAAGACAACCAGTAACTGCGTGTTAGGCGTGTTTCTGTTCACTGTCTTCCATTTACTGGTTTCTGAATTTTTTAATGACGAAGTGTGAAGAGAGGGATGTCGGACCATGTCCGAATTTTTAAGCTTGTAAACGATTAGCACAGAACACGTAAGCATTATCACAAACGGAATTAATGATAGAACACAGAGATCTATCCAAATAAATATATTTTCGTCGTAATGACGAAAGTCCTCATTTATGATATCACACACATTATCATTACTGAGTCCGTATGTCCCCAATAAGTGAGCATTTATAGCGCATATCACAATAAATATGATTAGAAGTTTCAACATTGCTAGTTTAATGGTGCACCATTTCTGGTAATCCATAGGCCTATAAACGCTGACAAACCTCTCGATTGCAAGGGACACCAAAATCCATCCAGAGAAATCCATGAATGTGTAAGCAAAGAATTGATGAAGTTTGCAACCTGCGTCTGAAAGGTTTCGTACCTCTAAATCAAACGTGTGCTTAATCCACGGTTTGCCGAGGTTAGTAAACAGAACTGCAGTATCAGTGACAGCTAAAATAAATAGATGAAAAAAGGCTTTGGAAGAAGTGATTTTCAATTTTATGAAAATCCACATGGCAATAAAGTTGCCTATTAATCCGGGAATGAAAATAAGTGGTCCGCATATTCTCCATAACCACTTGGTTGTTTCATTCAAACTTGTGATGTCTGTCTCGTTCATCATACTGACCGGATTGCTGGAATTACCCATGGTAGTGGCTGTTTGGGTGTACGTTCATTATCGGCTCAGCTACGATCAGCTGGAGATCACCTTAGACATGACAAAGATAGACTGAAGAAATGCTAGCCGGTCCGCCGTTTATACAAAACACACAAGACACGGCTCACAAAACTCATTCAGTCGAAGTCAGTTACCCCTCATATTTAAGTAGTTGATAGATGAATACTAGTATATATGCGCATGTCTGCTAGATTTATTATAAAAAGAAGTCGTATTGCATTTCCAAACTTGAGCCCATATCATACAATATGTATAGCTGGAGTCACCCATATTGGCGGCTGTCTGAGTGTACCTTCATAACTGACTCGAACATAACAAAAGTCAACTGAAGAAACGCGAGCTAGCCTGTCTTTTCTTATACAGAATATACAAAACACGGCTCACAAAATTCATTCAGTCCAATTCTGTTAAACATAATAGATACAATTTGACTGCAGATTTATATCTGAATAATTACAAATTAAGGCCATCTAATTGGTCAATTTGTTAATTTCTCGATAAACGTAAAAATAACGCCAGGAAAAGTCAAATCTGATGGCGTCACTTTATACTGGTAGTTTTGTTGAAGTACCAACAAATAATTCAAAATAAAATATGAAGTTTTAGTCTGATTACTAGTAAATATGTTTGAAATTTAATTATAAGTATTGTCTGTTATTTCTTTTACCTTCATCTGGGTATCAACAAAACTAAAATCATCTGCAAACGTCTTTGTGATTCACACAGTTTTCAAATTCATTTATTTTTTATGGTTCATACCCCGATGAATGTGAAAGAAATGACAGACAATCCTTGGTTAACGTCATCTCCTTGATCCAGCCGTTGCAATTCGAGTTTGTTCATTTCTCGATGAACGTACAAATAACGTTGTCGGTACTTTAACTTATTGAGCGTTATTAATTAGAACCAAACAAATAATTGAAAATAAAATATGAACTTTGTGTTTGATTATTTGTAAGTATGTTTCAAATTTAATTATAATTATTGTCTGTTATTTCTTTTACGTTCATTTGGGTATGAACAAAACAAAATCATCCCCAAACTTATGCGCGAATGATTCACAAAGTTTGTGGATGATTTTTGTTTTGTTCATTCCCCGAAGAACGTAACACAAATAACAGACAATTCTTAAATATCATCTAAACCATAATCATCGTGAAAACAAAATAATACAGCATTTTCCAAACTTGTATCTATATTATGTATACAAAAAAAAGAGAGTTAAAATAGTAGTAATTTAACAACACCTTTATTGTACATTGATCAATTAATCGTCGGCTTTTGAATGTCAAATGTTTTATACGTTTTACACACTCTTCAGATCGGCACATACCTTTGATATGCCAGTCGTGTAGCACTTGATCCGATGGGGGGGGGGGGGGGGGGACCCAATGTAAAGATATAAAGAACTATAATTTCTTTTCGTGATTTTAACGTTTTTTCAAAATGGCGACCATGTGCTAAACCCAGGACCAAATGACTGCTCAATGGGTAAGCATCATACAGAAGACCCATATCACATTTAGAAAATGATATCTTATATTTCAATTTATTCTATGTGTTGCCAATCTTATGAACGACTGGAAATGTTTGGCGTTCTTCTTGACAATCAGCGCAGAAAGAGCTAATCACAATGACACATTCAATTAGACTTCACTGAGAGCATCAAATGGCTGCTTCATATTTAGCTGGCCATATAGAGCTTGTATTAGGAAATACTGGGCGAGACTGACATATCTCCCTTTGAAATTGCTTTTGATAACATTTTTTTTCATATTTTCCGCTGGAGAGCATCTCCTGACCCTTTTTAGAATAGACAAAACAGATATTGCAACATCATTTCTTTTCAAGATGGCCACAGCTATGGCGGCGAGAACACGAAAATTGTAATTTATCGTATTTTGCCTTAACTATTGCACTATTGAGTTTCATTCATCAATGAATTCATTTATAACAAACTCATCCTAACAGGGATATTGCATCATCATATAAATCCTAGAAAGCCAAGAAAATAATCATTAGGAGTAAGCATAGAATATAATAGATGTTTAACGACACCCCGGCACGAAAAATATATCGGCTATTGGATGTCAAACTATGGTAAACGTAAACATTAAATGATGAACCCCCATCAGTATAAAAAAAATCAACAGTTAAATTAAAACACAGTGTAAAGAACTTGCAAAAATACAAATATCACAGATAGGTAATATTAAAATTTAGAATAAAGGTCAGTATCTCGAAGAAATTTTAATAAAAGTTCTGCATAGAATCGAAATGATATCCATCACATTTCGTTGTCTAAATATATATTTTATAGTTTCTTTGAGTTGATGGCACTCTACCAAAATATGGCGCACCGTCAGAGTTTACTAATAGTGCACACACTGAGGTGGAGGATCTTTCTTCAAGATAAATGAATGGGTCAAGTATGTATGACCGATGCGAGCACGACACAATACTATTTCTTACATCACGTTTCTTCCTAAATACTACTTTGTGCTTTAGATACAAAGTTTTCTACGGGACAAGGAGTTCAGTTTACGCGTTTACTTTCTAATGAATTTGTTTAAAGGGACAGTAAACTCAAACATGAGCTGTGTGTGTTGGAAAGATGCATACCCGGACCACCAACACATACTGACACTGTAAGAAATGAAAAACGCATAATTTTAGAGTTAATAAAAAAAACCGTGATTATTCTTGCGAACTGGGGGTAGCCATTTTCTTTTGTTTTTGTTGCGTCCAGAATAATTCTAGCTTAAGACAAAGTGACGTCATCTCTGACCAACTCCTGTATGCACAGTGTAAACACACGCAGTCATTTACGACAAGACGCTTCGTTTTCATCAACCTGACTTGTAAAACAACATAAATGACTTGATAATATAATAAACTATTTAACTAAATATATTTCAGTTTGCATTAATATAACGAAATTGGGTTATCGTATTTTTCTCTCTTAAAAAATCGAAAGAAAAAAATGTATATTATTAGGCCTATTGGTAGGCTACGTTGGCATAAATACAGTATATAGATATTCATACATCAATACATACTATAAAGTGTCAGGTCTTCCCACTGTTTTATGCACGTAAGCGGGATCAACCGCGTAGATTGTAGCCATGGGACAATTTGTGAGGCCAGAAAGGATTTAATTATTCCCTGCGCCAGTGCGTTAATATCTATGTATATATGCAACAGTCAACCTCGACACACATACAATATACAGATATTCATACATCAATACATACGTATATATGTATGTATGTATGTGTGTATATATATACATTTTTTCCTCCTTTAATTATATTGTGTGTGTGTGTGATTGTGTGTGTGTGTGTGTGTGTGTGTGTGTGTGTGTGTGTGTGTGTGTGTGTGTGTGTGTGCATACGTATAATTTAAACAGCATGCCAAACCATGTACAGTGTTTATTTGATTACGCCAACGCAGTAATTATTTGTTCATTTATTATTTCTGTAATGTGACTTTAAATACCTTTTGTTCAGATATGTTTCTTCCTATTCGATTAGATGTAGGCAAGGCGTATTCACAGCTTTAAACCGAAACCCTTTATACGAAAACATACCTCGCATCCGTGCAAATACATAATATGGGTAATTTACTTATTGAAACGTAAATAATGAGCCCAGTATGCACGGTACGATGCGCTTATTATGCTACGTTAATAATCACTAACTGACACAAACAATAACCTGTCTATATCTACTAAAGATCTCGACGCGGAAGATAGAACGTTAAATCACCAGATTTTTTTTCCAGTAATGTAATAAACGGGGTTTTTTTTCAAAATGCCATTAGCAGTCCCAAGTAGTTAGAGTAGTAGTAGTGCGACGACCCAGGAAAACGGAGTGTCTGGTAACTGGTCAATTTACTAATGAAAGAAAGAAATAAATGTTTTATTTAACGACGCACTCAACACATTTTATTTACGGTTATATGGCGTCAGACATATGGTTAAGGACCACACAGATTCTAAGAGGAAACCCGCTGTCGCCACTACATGGGCTACTCTTCCGATTAGCAGCAAGGGATATTTTATTTGCGCTTCCCACAGGCAGGATAGCACAAACCATGACCTTTGTTGAACCAGTTATGGATCACTGGTCGGTGCAAGTGGTTTACACCTACTCATTGAGCATTGCGGAGCACTCACTCACGGTTTGGAGTTGGTATCTGGATTAAAAATCCCATGCCTCGACTGGGATCCGAACCCAGTACCTACCAGCCTGTAGACCGATGGCCTGCCACGACGCCACCGAGGCCGGTATTTACTAATGAACGGCAAAAGATCACCAACAAATGTTCAACTTCATCAATGTTTATTAATAGCATATGTATTTTAACAGGTTAACAACTCGCTGAATGCATACTTCAGCATAATGTATATGTAAACATGACTGAAAGGTTATTTTGTTGTACGTAGACATATTTCAAATGTGCAACTATATTGGCACATAATGTACACCATCAAAGGTTTTATCACCCATGTTTTTAGGCTCTGATAATCAGTATCATTGCCCACCATTCACAAAAGGTTACGTCGTTTTTTATTCCCAATGTTGGACTGAAATATTCCCAATATCAATGTAGATATTCCTTTTGTTTATTGTTATATATAGATATATTTTGATATCGATACGTAACACTTGACAAACAACTCTTCCTTCACCCATAACATTTCATAACACAAACTAGATATATTAATTTGAATAAACCAGTACATGTATGTGTATAGTATTACTATTTTAAAATCGAACTTGGTTTATTAAGATGAAAATGTCCTCTTCTGTTTTGTAAAACGACACAAAAAATTTCAAAGTCAATGCCATGGGCATCAAGTCAAATTTTAGAAATAAAACCCTGATTAGGTATATGTATATACATTTTGCCATTGTTGAGGAGCTTTACCGATGAAAGAAAGAAAGAACGAAAAAAAGAAAGACATCTTTTATTTAACGACGCACTCAACACATTTTTATTTACGGTCATATGGCGTCAGACATATGGTTATGGACCACACAGATATTGAGAGAGGAAACCCGATACCGCCACATCATGGGCTACTCTTTTCGATTAGCAGCAAGGGATCTTTTATATGCACCATCCCACAGACAGGGCAGTGCATACTACGGTCTTTGATATACCAGTCGTGGTGCACTGGTTGGAACGAGAAATAGCCCAATGGGCTACCGACGGGGATCGATCCCACACCGACCGAGCATAGAGCGAGCGCTGTACCACTGAGCTACGTCCTGCCCCTCTTTACCGATGATGCTTTTTTACCTAAGGCAATGTATGTATCTCAACTACGGTAATTGCCGTCGGTGCCGTTAAGTTCGAGCCTTGTAGTAGTAGTAGTAGTAGTAGTAGTAGTAGTAGTAGTAGTAGTAGTAGTAGTAGTAGTAGCAGCAGTAGTAGTAGCAGTAGTAGTAGTAGCAGTAGTAGTACTAGTAGTAGTAGTTGTAGTAGTTGAGCAATTTTGAGACGGTCTCCAAGCAATGACATTTAAAAAAACAAAAACAAAAAAAACAATACCAATAACACGTGCGTTGAGGCAATATGCAAATCTGAACGATAAAACTGTATATCTGCACAATGCATAGTCGTATGGTTAGTTTGCAAAATGGTGCTTGATTTCATGAAACTCTGTCTAATGTCTCGTCTATAAGAGGACAGCCACTCCCAAAATCCTTTACTGGACAATACACCTTTCCTGCACAGCTCAAGGAAGACTGCCACTACCAAACAAGTTCACTAAATCAAAACTGGCGGAGGACATAGCTCATTGGAATAAATATGACATGCCTATAAGAATAAGAATAACAGTAGTAGTAGTAGTAGTAGTAATAGTATTAGTAGTAGTAGTGGTAGTACTAGTAGTAGTAGTAGTACTAGTAGTAGTAGTAGCACTAGTAGTAGTAGTAATAGTACTAGTAGTGATAGTAGTACTAGTGGTAGTAGTAGTAGCAGTAGTGGTAGTAGTAGTATGGTAGTAGTAGTAGTAGTATGGTAGTAGTAGTAGTAGTAGTAGTACTAGTAGTAGTATGGTAGTAGTAGTAGTAGTAGTAATAGTAGTAGTAGTAGTAGTAGTAGTAGTAGTAGTAGTAGTAGTATGATGATGATGATTTGGCAAAATTGTGGTTGATTCCATGAATCTCTGTCTGGTGCCCCGTCTATAGGACAGCCATTCTCCAGATCGTGCACCACTCAAACATGACTGCCATTACCAGACTAGTTTACTCAATCAAAACTGGAATAGCAGAGCTCATTGGAATACATATAGCTGCGATGACATGCACTGACCAATCACTGACATAACAGTGGTGATATTAGGGCTGCGTTAAGCCAGACCGAGCAGAAAAACGTCCGCCTGACTGGTTTATGCGCTTCATGTTTAAAAGAATGACCACTTCGGAAACCAGTCAAAATAGTTCGCAAACGTTACCGAAAAACGGCTGGCTGGACCTACTTCACTGAACTCTCGCAACTGTGCGATATCACAGTGCAATGCAAAAAGACTTGCAAAAAGGATGCTTTGTTGTCAGCAGAGCCTATGAGACCTTTGTGCATTAGGCCCTGGTGTCTGCATATCCTGCACACCTGTGGCAAGGTGTTTTGGGAATCCGTAGCCTGAAACATTGTATTTTACTGCTGTAAGCTTGTAAAATATTTTCTGGAATAAAAGAATAATAAAGATGTTTGTAAGATCTGTACGTGCTATTTTTATATTGCTGCTACGGGAGCCATCTTGTTTGCTTGAGAATGAATAATATGCATTTGTTTTGATTCAGCATTCCAGAAACGCCGGGGCGGGATGTAACCCAGTGGTAAAGCGCTCGTCTGATGCGCGGTCGGTGTACAATTGATTCCCGTCGGTGGTTCCATTTGGACTATTTCTTGATCCAGCCAGTGCACCACGACTGGTATATCACAGACCGTGGTATGTGATATCCTGTCTTTGCTACTAATGGAACAATATAGCGGGTTTCCTCTCTAAGACTGTGTCAGAATGACCTAATGTTTGAAATCCAATAGCCGATGGTTAACAAATCAATGTGCTCTAGTGATGTCATTAAACAAAATAAACTTTCTCCAGAAAAAGCTGTGTATTATAAATAGCTATATCGTTGATGCTATAGAATGGCGTTTTAAACTATTTTGAAATAGTAATAATTAACTCGGAAACACTGAAATATGTGATTTCAAACCAGCGAAATCGATTTAATATGTGGACGGTCAATACATTTATCATGTTCAAAACTGTATTCAAAACATTATTGAACATTATTACATTGCCAATAATCATTAGCACCTTTTAAGGTTTTCGTCCTAATTGAGTCACCGCCATTTGAGAACAATGTTAAATATGGATGACTAACAAGGTATTTGAAACTCTATAAAACGTGTTTGTGTGTATGCCATATATAAAACATATTTATTTATAAACAAAGTTTTATAAACCGTATTTGTATATTAAAAAAATGTTTTATAGACGTATTTGTACAATGAAAAACAAGGTTTTTATTAGATTCTTGTGTACAAATAAAGTTTTCACGTTTCTGTTGTTTTGTGGTGTGTTGTCTGTGCCTCAGATTATGTGATGAAAAACAAACAAATCTTAATAAGAGTATTATTGGAGGTTTCCTCAGTGAATCCATTGAACTGGAGTTGTTGTTGTTTTTTTCTCGTGCCAACCAGTACATCACAAATGGTCAAAGATCGTGGTATGTGCTTTCCTGTCTGTGGGAAAGATCATATAAAAGATCTCTTATTGCATTAGGAAAAATGTATTGAGTTTCCTCTGATGACTACGAGTCAGAATGACCAAATGTTTGATATCCAATAGCTGATGATTACTTAATCAATGTGCTCCAGTGTTGTCGTTAAACAAAACAAATTTTATTGGGTTTTATTTTATTAATACATCAATAAATAAAATAAAAACATAAATATGAAGAAAATATATCGTTTGTTCTGTAAATACACCGACTGGTAACTTACTCGTTTACAAACGAGTGATGTATTCTGTTTCGCTAATACTCTTTGATGTTTTACCTGCACCGGTCAGTGTTTCTCCATTAGCATTCAGTCTTTCAACAGCACTGTTTTGTGTTTCATCAATATTGTTCAGTGTTTCACCAATACTGTTAAGTGTTTCATCACCACTGTTTTCCGTTTCACCAATACTGTTGAGTATTTCGCCAGTACTGTTTTCTGTTTTGCCAATACTGTTCTCTCTTTCACCAATACTGTCCAGTGTTTTACCAGAACTGTTTTGTTTTTCACCAGCATTGTTTTGTGTTTCATTAATATTGATCAGTCGTTCATCAACACTTTTCAGTGTTTCATCAGAACTGTTTTGTGTTTCACCAATACTTTTATGTGTTTCTCCAGAACTGTTTTGTGTTTCG
The DNA here is from genome assembly GCF_016097555.1 of Gigantopelta aegis. Lineage (NCBI taxonomy): Eukaryota > Metazoa > Mollusca > Gastropoda > Neomphalida > Peltospiridae > Gigantopelta > Gigantopelta aegis. The sequence goes on from NC_054704.1 coordinate 44,800,742, forward strand.
CCAGTACTGTACAGTCTTTCATCAACACTGTTTAATGTTTCACCAGAACTGTTTTGTGTTTCACCAGCACTGTTCTGTCTTTCATCAACACTGTTCTGACTTTTATCAACACAGCTCAGTGTTTCACCAGCACTGTTCTGTCTTTCATCAACACTGATCAGTGTTTCACCAGCACTGTTCTGTCTTTCATCAACACTGATCAGTGTTTCACCAGCACTGTTCTGTCTTTCATCAACACTATTCAGTGTATCAACAACACTGTTCTCTGTTTCATCATTATTGCTATGTTTTCCTTCCGACTGCTCAGCCGCCCTTTTTAGTAAGTTGTCATAATTTGACTCGAAAGCCCGCCTCGTAATTATTCCACCGTCATCACCAGTGACATGTTCAGTAGCAGGATTTTCTGCTGCCTCACAATGCACCTCAATGCAGTGAATATCTGCTGGGTTACACACACCGGGTTTCACAGAGCCCAGTGAACTATGATTTAGACTACCTGCACTGGAGCATGTGTTGGTAAAACTGCTATCTCCCATCGATGATGATAAAGTAATTGAAGATGTCAAGTTTTGTATTCTGTTATGGTGACCGTTCATGTGTGTCGGTGTTCTGAAAGATTTTTCCTGACATCTGGGTATACAGATTCTCCTGAGGAAAAAAGGAATGATAATAATGTTATCTTATGGTATAATTACTTGAATTGTTCCAATTACTAATGATTTTATGAGTTGAATTATAATTTTTATACAGATGGACTGTAAGTCAATTTCTGAACTTACATATTAAAGGGACATACCCTAGTTTCAACCCGTGAAAACTAACACTAAGTTCAGTTAATCTACAAACCTGTAACACACTTGGATAATGTTACGATTGGTGAGATACCCTCTAAAAATAGACTAAAACTCGACTCCATAACTGTTACTTCTCAGACGCAAATGCATTTTGTGACCTTAAAAACACCAAAAACACTTCGAATGTACGGAACTTAATAATCTAAACAATAAAATCTAAGTAAAGTATTATTTAAGTTATCAAAAAACGGTTACAATAGTAAAAAAATATACGTTAGTGTTTAAAAACTAGGGTATGTCCCTTTAAAGGGGCTATCCTGAGTTATCGGTGATTGTTAAGATGATGTCGATCAACAGATAGTTTTAACGACTCTAATTAAATATTAAATATATTTTTGTCAATTAAATAATAGTTGTGGTATATTAAATGTCTTTCTGGTCGGCCTAGTATTTATATTAAGTCAACTTTCGTTTTATTTCCCCAATACAAATGTTTTCCTTACGTATGAAATTATTGGGATACCCAATCCAGATTTTGTGTGTGAGTGTGTGCGTGCGCGTGCGTGTGCGTGCATGTGCGTGCGTGCGTGCGTGCGTGTGTGTGTGTGTGTTTGTTTTATTATCCAACGGCTTCAGCTGACCATTTTTATCTGATCTTTTGCAAGAAAGAACTCGCCTCATAACAATTCTGGGGTAGTGGGGTTCAGTTCACATTTAAAGTATTTCATATTCATCTTGATCTTGCTATTAAGTTTGTTGTTGTTTTGCGGGGTAGAGCTTTTTGTTACTTGTTTGGGTTTGCTTCTGCTGTCGGCTTTTTTTTTTCTTTTTTCTTTTTTTTTCTTTTCTTTTTTTTTTGGGGGGGGTTACTGTTTTTTTTTATTTTAAGAGGGAGAGAGAATTTCTGTGTTACTTTTACATAGTTTCATTTATATGATGTCAAAATATTGTTGCCATTTGCATTTGATATATTGTTTTGTTTCAGTTATAAACGTTTTGTGTTAGTGTTGTTGCTGGTGTTATTGCACTGAGAAGTGCTTCTGGTGGAGTTCTTTGTTGTTAGACTGTGCGGCTATTGTTGTTGTTGTTGTTGTTGGTGGTGATGGTGGTGGTGGTGGTGGTTGTTTTTGCACTGACCATTAGCACAATTATTTTATATAGTTGCTGCTGCTTATGGATAATTAATGTGTAATGTTGTTCTGCATTGATCCTTTAAATAATCTCGTATTAATATTTTTAAAAATAGCATTTCGTTGGTTTTTTATGTTGCTGTTGCTGTTGCTGTTGTGTTTGTTATATATGAATATTTGTGTTATGCTCGCTATATATATGCTATTCTTTTCGTGCCCCATTTTTTCTTCTGTTTTTTCTGTGGGGTTTTTTTTTTTGGGGGGGGGGGGGGTTGGTATCAAGTGACACATTTGTAAATGCATGGCCTCCTTCAACAAATAGCAACATTTCCATTGCATCTTAGTAATACTATAATAATACCACAGGTGTAATTTGTAGAAGTAATGTCTGTACAGTTTAAAAACTGTTTATACGATATTAATACTTTTAAAGGAAACATGACACGAGACCATATTATAGCTCATTTTAAAAGAAAAATGATATAAAAATAATATACAAATAACTTTATAATAAAATACGTGTAGTTAACTTAAAATGAAGAAATTACGCTCATCAGTATCAAAGTACGATTTATGCATATTTCTTCGTGAGCGTTCGGAAAAAAAGGGAAGTGACGTCAGAGCCGCTGTACTCTTCCATTGTTGTTAACTGTTTATATATGGAGTAAGGGGCTTACGATCTTTTCAGTCCAACAGTGCCGTACTGCGCGGCCTTTGGGTGTAAAAATAAACAGTTTAAACGATCGGGATTGTCTTTTTTATGGTTTTCCAAAGGATTGTATCCGAAGAAAGACGCGTGTATTTTATCGCAAAAGAAAAGATTGGACACCAACACCGCATAGTACTTTGGTGTCGGCCTATTTACAGCCCGGAGCCCGAACGTTACCCGGAGACAAAAACAGTACTCGGTTGCGAATGCCGAGGTGTACATTGTACATATTTGGCACAAAGATACACCTCAGCATGATGTATTTATATATGTTAAAACAAAAATGTAGAATTTTTTATTTATTTATTTTTTTGGAAAAAAAAAGATTTTTCATGTTAGGGCTGTAGGCCTACATAACAAAATCTGTATTCACCGTCCGAAGAAGGAAACGTCAATAAGTAATTAAATATGGCATATACAAACATGGGATTTGGCATGAGGATACATCTCAGTACGATGTATTTAAATATGTTTTTAAAAAACGTGTAGAAAACAATAACAATTTTAAATAATGTTTTTAATCTTCGGGCGGAATACGTCACAAAAACGTTCCTCATCGCCCGAAGCCCCAAAGCAACACGAAGTTCAATACAAAATAAACCACTACTGTCGGTGTCGAAATAACTATTATGTTTCATCCACGGGCTGACTTGAGAATCGGAGTGTTGTTTTAGTTAATTGGTCCTTTCTTTCCGTGGCCTGCACATGTGATTCCTGATTGGCAGGTGTATATTGCAGGGTATCGACCAGGTAAGTGATTACCACGGTCTAGACATACGTACAAAATACGTGCCAGTTTTTTTTAAGATCACAGGGTATTGTGGCGTAACCTGTCGCGACTATAGTACAATGTTAATGGACATTATCAGCCGCCCTGCTTCATTACTGTAAATAATGCTGTAAAACCCTTGATTAAGTAGACTTTCCCCATCTAAAATTACAAAACTTACCAATTACGTAGTACCAAAGAAAAGAAAATTATCACTTGGGTATCGTGAGTGGTCGTTTTTACTCTAACGCACCCTACCAATAGGCCTAATAATATGCTCCTTTTTTTTATGAGAGAAAAATACTATAACCCCATTTCGTTCTATTGATGCAAATAGAAATATATTTAGTTTAAAAGTTGATTATACTCTCAAGTCATTTATGTTGTTTTACAAGCCAGGTTAATGAAAGTGAAGCGCCTTGTCGTAAATTAGAGCGTTTGTTTACACTGTGCATACAGATTTCATTATGTACAGCCCGAACATAAAAAATGCGATATTTTCTAAAAAAAAAAAAAAAAAAAAATGTTTGTCCTACATTTATATTTTTTACATATTTAAATACATCATATCGAGGTGTATCTTTATGCTAAATATGAACAGTATACACCTCGGCATTAGCATCAGAGTTTTGGTTTTGTCTCCGGGTTACTTTCGGGCTCCGGGCTGTAAATTGGTCGACCGGTCTGGTCTGGCACCATCAGTTTCTCCACCCTCCGACTCGCTATCCGTTTTGTCTTCAGTATCACTGTTGTAAGTAAATGTGTGTCTTTCTTCATTTACTAACAGCTCATATTGATACGGCAAAACGTTTTGCGAACGAACACTCATTGTTTTGGTAAGCTGTGCAAGTCTTAGATTCTTTATGAGTGGTACGGACTAATGCTTTTAAGTGTAAGGCTTCAGATCAAGCGACGCGTCTCTGACGTCACGGACCTCGTGATTGCCCTGCTCATTAAAGATCGGCAATTTCCGCTAAGAGCTCGTATCTGGGGTTCTTTTATGGAGATATTTTAAGTAATTTATTTTTTATAAAAAATTTTTTTAGGTGATTCAGTTTATAATTAATTGTACATGGTTGGTGCCAAATATGGTTTACGTGACATGTTTCCTTTAATTATAGTTTGCATTTCTACAAAATAGCTTGGTATGAACTTCGAAAGGAATGTATAATGATATCGGTTGCAGTTAGAACATGGTTTAAGCTCTTAATTGTACACGTGAATAACCCGCTGGTAAAATCTCTACAGCATATTCACAATGTGTAATTGATATATAACACGTTTAGGCCAGATATCTCGTGCTTGAACATTTAATGACCGTGGTTTGCGAATGGGGATGTTGTAGCAGTCCAAAATGTCCCGTTGGCCTCGGTCAATATCAACGTGTTCTGTCATCAGTATTTAGGGGGTTTAAATTACTGTTTAAAAACATCGAAAATATCAAAACATCCAAATCCAATCACCAAATCCAATTTCCCTCTGGCAGGCCTAGTTCGTCATTGAAAGTTGTGTTTTTATTAATCACATTTGTGTCAATATTCCGCTGTAAATTCTACGAAAAATAGCGTTAAAACGTTTGATGTATCTAAAAATGTCTAATGCTTCTTGCATCCTTCTACAACTAGTTTTTCTATAGATGACCATGCTAAATACTATTAATGAAGGTAGAGTTAGGTAAGTAACAGAGTCCATGTTATTACATAGGTTGCTTTGTTGACAATATTATTCTTTAACACTGGACACTGTGTTATGTGCATACGCCGCCTGTTAAACTAAGGAAATCTGGGCATATATAAAGGTAGTCTCATTGTATTGAATTCTGAGGTTTTAGGTGGTAAAGAAACAGCATGTGTGTGTGTGTTTGTGTGTGTGTGTGTGAAAGAGAGAGAGAGAGAGAGAGAGAGAGAGAGAGAGAGAGAGAGAGAGAGAGAGAGAGACAGACAGACAGACAGACAGACAGACAGAGAGAGAGAAACAGACAGAGACAGAGAGACAGACAGAGAGACAGACAGAGACATACCTGAGTAGCTGGCAACGAATGAGTTTATGAAACTCTTTATTAAACTCCTTGCTTTGCTTCGTGTAGATAATAGCATTTATGGCGTAGTTACATAAGAGTATCAGGTACGTGCCCGTCCAGGCAAGATCCCACTGGACATCGCAATAACTGCAGTTCTTTGGAAGTAAGGCGTTAACGGGATAGGTGATAGAGTTAGGAAGAGACAAACAAATGTAAACTATTGCCAATATCAACAGTATCCACGTTTTACGTCTCTTTGTACCTTGTTGTTGAACCATGCCCGGGTATTTTAGCCTGTGGATGATTAACACTGAGCATGTAAACATTATCACAAACGGAATGAATGATAAAATACACAAATCTATCCAAACAAATATGTCTGCGTCGTAACGACGCCAATCCTTGTATTGACGCAAGTTCTCGTGTCTGATGTTACACTTGTCGTCATTGTCGCGTCCGTACATCACCAGCATGTGAGCATTTATCGCACATATCAAAACAAAAACAACTACTAATTTCAACATTGCTCTTTTAACGGTGCACCATTTTTTGAATTTGAAAGGAAAGTAAACGCTGATAAACCTCTCGATTGAAAGAGACACCAGAATCCATCCAGAGAAATCCATGAAAGTGTACGTAAGGAATTGATGAAATTTGCAGCTTGCGTCTGAAAGGTCTCGTACATCTAAGTCAAACGTGTATTTAATCCACAGTCTGCCGAGGCTAGTGAACAAAACTGCAGTATCAGTGACAGCTAAAATAAACAGATGAAAATAGGCTTTAGAAGAGGTGATTTTCAGTTTGATGAAAATCCACATGGCAATAAAGTTGCCGATTAATCCGGGAATGAAAATAAGTGGTCCGCATATTCTCCACAACCACCTGGTTGTTTCAGTCAAACGTTCGGTGTCTGTGTCGTTCATATTGCTGACTGGACTGCTGGACATAACCTATGTTAGTGGCTGTTTTGGGTGTACGTTCATTATCGGTTCAGTTACGATCACGTGGAAATCACCTAAGAGGTTACAAATATCGACTGAAGAAACGCGACCCGGTCCGCCTTTTATACATAACACACAAGACACGGCTCACAAAACGCATTCAGTCAAGTCAGTTGAACCTCCGGTTTACCAGTTTAGTAATTTTATATATGCGCATGTCTGTTCCAGTAACTGGAGCAGACATGCGCTTATATATCAAATAACTGAGTTATTATAACAGGATGTGATATTGCATTTCCAAACTTGAGTCAATATTATGTGACAATAGCCCTCCTGAGAAACCAAATATTGACCTTTCTGCTTGTATGACGTTTGATGCCATATCAAATACCCGTGGTTTCGTGAAGGTGGAATATACCGCAAGTGTTGTTTGTACACACATGTAGTTGGTTATATAGACAGACAGACAAACCTGTATAGATAGATAGATAAAGACTAAAATAATTTTTGTTATGGATAATAATGGCTAAAAGATAAATAAATAACTCTTCTTTTTTTGCAATGTTCCTTTAATTCATTTGTCTTGATGGTAGAAATTACAGTAGTCTATGTCATCAGGAGGCATAAAGAGTTCATCTTTATTATAGTATTTATATATTTATGTGCATGTGTGTACCTATAGAAATATGGAGACAAAAACAAATATTGTAGCATGGATAATTATTACATGGATAATTATAAACAATGTAACTAACATGTGAGAGGCATTGTTCACTTGACATGACCTTTATAATACTGACTATCTATTAGAACATCATAAGTTATTCCCGTGGACCCTTCATATATATACACATACACATACATACATACATACATACATACATACATACATACATACATACATACATATATATATATATATATATATATATATATATATATATATATATATATATATATATATATATATATTGTGACAAAATCCCCACGTCGTTATTACGTAGCTGTGGTGATATACCTGGTGTTGTGTGATTCGTGTCGAGCGGTGGCCACTATAACTTATAAACTCTTTCCCCAATATTTGTACCCTCTTTATTCTGTATTATCTGTCTCTTTCCTGTACTGTATATCTTTAATCTGTATCTCTTTCCTGTACATTACTTCTCTAATCTGTCTTTCTTTCTTGTGCTATATCTCTTCAATCCGTACTATGCATTTCTTTCCTGTGCATTACCTCTCTATTCTAATATCTGCATGTCTTTCCTGTACATTACCTCTCTATTCTAATATCTACATGTCTTTCCTGTACATTACCTCTCTATTCTAATATCTGCATGTCTCTTTCCGTACTATGCATTTCTTTCCTGTACATTACCTCTCTATTCTAATATCTGCATCTCTTTCCTGTACATTACCTCTCTATTCTAATATCTACATGTCTTTCCTGTACATTACCTCTCTATTCTAATATCTGCATCTCTTTCCTGTACATTACCTCTCTATTCTAATATCTGCATCTCTTTCCTGTACATTACCTCTCTATTCTAATATCTGCATCTCTTTCCTGTACATTACTGCTCTCTTTCCTGTATTACTATTCTAATATCTGCATGTCTTTCCTGTACATTACCTCTCTATTCTAATATCTACATGTCTTTCCTGTACATTACCTCTCTATTCTAATATCTGCATGTCTTTCCTGTACATTACCTCTCTATTCTAATATCTGCATCTCTTTCCTGTACATTACCTCTCTATTCTAATATCTACATGTCTTTCCTGTACATTACCTCTCTATTCTAATATCTGCATCTCTTTCATGTACATTACCTCTCTATTCTAATATCTACATTTCTTTCATGTACTATATCTCTGTAATGTGTTTACTTACAGTGGCCTTAATTCACAACACAGGTTGTCAACAGAAAATAATTTAATAAATTTGAGAAATGTACTCTCAAATTGTTAGATGGCAGGCACACAAAGTGCAAGATAAATAAAGAGTAATTATTACAGTAACTGTCCTGTAATATGTAGAAATTAAATGAAAGAAGAACAAAGTCAGGTAGAGTTAAACTCAAGAAATGTATTCTTCTAAATAATTAATAATATTAACAAGAGCAGTATAATAGTCACAATTTATTAACTACACAAAATACATCAATTTAGTATTTAGAATTTAATTATGATTTCATTAATAAACTTTCTAATACCTTATATAGTTCATTTATTTATACTTATTTACACAATTTTAAGTTTTATCCTATCCCGTCACTCAGTTCGTCAACCGTCACTACGTCAAGGAGAGGGGTTAACTTTAACGTGAACCTAACGCTGTGAAAATCTGTAATCTATGACTGTAATCTTTAAATACTTTTTCTTTATCTGTTCTGTGGGTATGTGTTGTATCTGTGTGATAATATTTCTGTATTTCTTTATTTCTTTGCAATCTGTATGGTCCGAGAAACTGAATGCCAACCGTCATGACGTCGCGCTTTTTATACCCCGTACCAACCCCTTATTTAGGGAAAAAGGTCGGATAAAAATAGGAATATTCTATATACGGTAAAGAAGGTCAGGTTATAAATAGCGCATACTATATAACGTAAACAATGTCAAGTTAAAAATAGCACTAAGTCATAAATGCCGGAAATTAGGAATTAATAAATACAAGAAACTAATATTTAAGGAAAGCACTATTTTTCTAATAACTACTATACACTAGCATATTTAAATAATATCATAAATTATCTAAACAATAGTCCCGTTTACCAGCTAATTAATATAGCAACAGGCTGAAAATCGTTCATATGTAAAGTTCAAACATGGCAGCTTCCATGCAAATAAAATTGGGCTATTTTCACAGCTTCAACTGGCTAGAACTGGTAAACACGATAACGACAGGTAGTGACTGGTACATCATTCGATTACATACAAATTCTATACTATTTCTTAAATAGTAAGAGTAATAATGACAAAGAATATTTCAATATTTTCCCTGAAAAACGATTTCTGAACCGGTAGTCTGCGGTCCGTCAAATAACCGCGAAGGCCCGTAATTGCGACTTTGTCAATCAAACAACAACATTAATAATTACTAAACGTCCACATTTTGTTACATTATATATATATATATATATATATATATATATATATATATATATATATATATATATATATATATATATATATATATATATAAAGGTCCAGTTACATGTAATTCATTCTCAAAATTATTTAAGTCGGTATAAAACACACAGTGAACAAATGTTTCACCTTGTAACACTCCAACTTTAAGATTAAATAACTGTGAAAACTGAGACAGATATGTCACAAATTTATTTACTTATATATCTACATTATTAATATTTTACATTTTATAGTAGAATTAATTTTCTTCCGTCAAGGAGAATCCGAACTAGAACGTGGTATAACCGTCGCTGACGCGTTTGTAGAAAATGTTCTGAGTGATTCAGAACGTTCGATGTTGCTGCAAAAGAAAAATATACCATCATTAACCATTATGTGTCTTTAGTATTGAATAAAAATTATAAAACAAGTGTCCGTGCATGACAATCGAAGGACGATTTTAGGAATACATTTTTATTTTAAAACATGTATTAGATTCAAAACGTGTCTATTAAGTGTGGTAATCACAACGACCAGTTGTTTTAGTTTATAAAATACGATATTATTCTAATACTTATTACACTGGGCATAACTGTAGGCAGTAACGTACACGATTATCAAAACACAGATGTATGTAATTCATTATTTCAGTCTGTCGTTTTAAAATCATAGTTAAACAGTTAAAGTGTTTTGTTTAACGACACCACTAAAGTACATTAATTTATTAATCATCGGATATTGGATGATAAACATTTGGTAATTGTGTTATATTGTCTTAGAGAGGAAACCCGCTACATTGTTTTCCATTTGTTGCAAGGGATCTTTTTCATGCACCATCCCACAGACAGGATAGCACATACCACAGCCTTTGATATACCAGTCGTGGTGCACTACCTGGAACGAAAACAGCCCAGTGGGCTCACCGACGGGGATCGATTCCAGACGGACCGCGCATCAATCAAACGCTGTACTACTGAGCTGCATCACGCCCCCATTGAAATCAAGGTGCGGGTTTTTTTAAAAATGCACATATTAATCACTAATATACACACTATAGAAAGAAGCTCGACAGCACCCCTTCCAATAATCTTCCGGTTAAATACGTAGTTGCTGACGGGTTTCTTCACGTAGTATGTGTATTAGTCATTAATATGTGATTTTTTTTATTGATTTTTTTTATCATGAAACTCGAACGTGATCGATGGTATTTAACGTCAAAAAATTTGATTTTTATAATATTAGAGCGGGAATCTTTGCCTACGGTTTCGTAGACAAAGATTGCGCAATATTGATAAAGATTGTTCTCTGACGGTTAGAGAGAGAGCGTGATAACTCGCCAGATGTCCGTCTAGCTCTCTTACCGTTAGAGTACTCGGGCTAATGTGCCGGCAGTGGGTTTCCTCTCTTTCTCGTTTCCAAATGTCAAAATAACCATATGTTATGCTAGGATCAGACTACCAACTGCCAGCAGAAAGTTGGCCAACTCGACGGTTGCGTTGTAATTTCCCCAAATCCCAACTTAAGACGGGTGATCTCAGATTAACAACCAATGTGTTTTACGACGAGAATCGAGGTGTTCATTTCATTTCAACCTATATCCAATTAAGGCTCAAGCACATTGTCCCTGACACACACCTCTGCTATATATCCAGGACAGTGAGTTAGTTGTTAGTGGTTAGTGAGAGAGACGAGGATGTAGAGGTCTTACACCGACCCGTTGAGTCGTAAAAACTCGCTCTGGGTGGGAGCTGATACCGGGCTGCGAACTCTGTACCTACCAGACTTATATCCGATGACATAACCACGACACCACCGAGGCCGGTATCGAGTTGTAAGAGCGTTCAGACAAGCAATTGGACCGACATAGAAGATGTGACAGCAGAAAGTTGGCAGTTGGTAGTCTGAGCCTAGCATAACCCATTAATTGATAGTATAAGCGCACCCGTCGTAAATCAGAAGTTGGAGGAAATTGCAATGCAACCATAGTTTGACAACTTTCTGCTGGCAGTTGGTAGTCTTAGCCTAGCATTAGATAACTAATGCTCGTAGTTTAACTTCTGTTGAGGTGTCGTTTAACAAACATTCCTTTCCTTTAAAATCACTACGATATGAATTCATGAATACTTTAGTATTTAACGACACTCCTACATAAAGAATGAATTCGTTATTGGGTGTCAAACAAAGGTAAGTACATGCAATCATTCCATAAAATCAGTAAGAGACGCATTTCGCCGCAGACGATCTCCGATACAGGGCCCAATTTCACAAAATATCGTAAGTCTAGTTTTGCACGTAAACGTAAATCTACGACTAAACTACAATTTTTATATTATTACTAATAGTACAATAAATATAGTTTGAAGTACACATATTTCATTTTCTTTTATCCTCAAAATGCTCCATCTTCCGTGATGATGTCACTTTTCTGCATGAAATAATGTCAAACACGTGGAAACGTATGACCGGTATAACTGCCAGTTGCAGACGTAAACTTACGGTTTTGTTTAGTAAAATTGGCCCAAAACTGCAAAACTAAACCTGTTTCAACTTCAACATATACGCACGTCAAAATATAAACAGTAAAGCGTCTTTAGTCTGGTCTTTTGACAGGTTTCCAGTTACATATGATACATGATAATAATATTATTATATGCATGCTAGAATGTAAACAGTAACGCGTCGTTTGATCCTTTGAACCATGTGTTTTTCATCAAGACCTCATTTCAGAGACTGGACGTTCGACTTCCTCCTGGTTGCTGTGCTCTAGTGGTGTCATTAAACAAAACAAACTTTAACTTTTTTATCTTCCTGTGCCCCGTTCCACGAAGCGATCTTAGCCCTAAGATTACCTTAATTGCATAGCTACCCTATGCACTTAAGTTGATCTTAGGGATAAGATCGCTTCGTGGAACGGGGCCCTGGTTGTTGACATATTACATCTCCGATTACTGTCAGTGGTATCTGTTGCATAATAATCACAAAACCCAGTCGCATACATCGCCTTGTACGGTCTCGTTATACCACATAACAAATGCACTTAGTAACAAAGAGAGCCGGGTAAAGCGCTAGCTTGATGCGCGGTCGGTCTAGGATCGATCCCCGTCGATGGGCCCACTGGACTATTTCTCGCTCCAGCCAGTGCACCACGACTGGTATATCAAAATATATTATTGTTGTAACATGCATGTATTATGGAGAAGGCCTAGTAAGTTGTATAACTTGTGCCTAATCCATTTGTTCTTTAAAAAGCAATTAAATATGTTTCAATCAATCAATCAGAGGCCGTGGTATGTGTTATCCTGTCTGTGGGATGGTGAATATAAAATACCCCGTAGCGGATTTCCCTCTGTAAGATAATATGTCAAAATTACCAAATGTTTGAAACCCAATAGCCGATAAATTAATGGGGCATTGTGCTCTAATAGTGTCGTTAAACCAAACAAACTTTTATTAACAAAGAGATGGGCGGTATCTAGCTCAATCGGTAGAGCGCTGGCCTGAGGTGCTTAGGTCGCAGGATCTAATCTTCTCGGTGAACCCATCTTCTGATTGAGTTTGTATCATACATTATATTTGGAAGAATATGTTCCTCTATGACTGGTACGTGCTGGGATCGCACCTCGGTACCGGCTTCCCACCAGAGTAAGATTTTAGAGCACATTGATTTATTCGTCACATTAATTGTAAAACATTTTCCATTAGCAGAAAAGGATCTTTTATATGCACTATCCTACAGACAGGACAGCAAAGAGTATGGCCTTTTATATACCAACCATGCGGTGCTGGTTGAAACCGGAAAAAACCACGACCAAGTACACGAGCAAGTAAAGTAAAGTACACTTATAACGAACATGCTTAGAACGAACTACTGCATAGAACGAACTGATCGTAAAGTCCTGTTTTATCTCCCTATACATTAATAACCAACTTATGCAAATGTGTATAGCGAGCCATTGCTATAACGAACTAACTATCATGGTCCGTTTTGGTTCGTTATAAGAGTACACGACCAAAGCAACTCAACCGTCTGAGCAAGTATGTTTTAAGTGATCAACGACAGTTATAAAGGTAATTATACCAGACTATTTATCACTGTTATCACTAACAACTAACAAACAGGCCAGGGAGTGTCTTTGAGTGCATGTCTTCCGTGTTTAAGACGATCAAACTAACCACATATCAAACTAGTCATTCTTATATCTTGCGTTTTGAAAATAAATGGTCTAGACAGGTCAATCATCTAATCTGTATTATGGCTAGGAAATGGTTAATAATAATTTTAAAAAATAATAATAAAATAAAGAAAAACAAGTTACGGTTTGTTTTGTTTAACGACACCACCAGAGTACATTGGATGGCAAACATTTGGTAATATTTAACTAGTGGTCTTAGATGAAATCCGCTACTTTGTTCCATTAGCAGCAAGGGGTCTTTTTTATATGCACCTTCCCAAAGACAGGACAGCACATACCACGGTTGGGATGGGGGAAAAGCACAATCTGAGAATGGGGCCACTGATGAGATGTGATCCTATGACGCAAGTACCTCGGGCGAGTGCTATACAAACTGGAACAAACATTACATTTCATGTTTTACGATTTAACTACTCCGTTTCTAGAAGGAGATATTTTTCGTAGATAATAGCTTTCTTATTGCGTATGTTATGTATATCACACAATGTATCTGACAAAACAGTATTCATGTCTTAGCCTACTTGTAATCTATACCTGCGCTCAACGTTTTCTCCATACTATCCGGATTATAACACGCGTCATCAACGGTTCGGTTACAACTTTGGGTTTTTCCAAATTTAGCCACTTATAAGTGTGTTAAGTTATATTCGTGGTAAAGTACATATGAAAAAATCCCCTGGGCTAAATGGTTAAAATTAACATATAATATAATATAATATAATATAATATAACAGCCTGTTTTGTATAATATAAGACTTCATTCCTTTAAATTACGAAACCATCTGTAGGGTTATAATAAGTAATCCATACAGTTTGTTTAAGTATAATAGTTCACGTACGCAAGTTTTGGCGCTATGCGAGCGCAGAACGTGGAAAGAAAGAAATGTTTTATTTAACGACGCACTCAACCAGAACGTGGAGTGCCGACGAAAGAAAGAAAGAAATGTTTTATTTAACGACACTCAACACATTTTATTTACGGTTATATGGCGTCAGACATATGGTTAAGGACCACACAGATATTGAGAGAGGAAACTTCATGGGCTACTCTTTTCGATTAGCAGCAAGGGATCTTTTATATGCACCATCCAAGAGACAGGATAGTACATGCCACGGCCTTTGTTACATCAGTTGTGGAGCACTGGCTAGAACAAGAAATAACCCAATGGATCCACCGACGGGGATCGATCCTAGACCGACCGCGCATCAAGCGAGCACTTTACCACTGGGCTACATCCCGTCCCTTAGTAGATAATAGATTTCTTAGTCCGTATGTTATTATATCACACAATGTGTCTGACAAAACAGTATTCACGTCTTAGCCTACTTGTAATTTAAAGCTGCGCTTAACGTTTTCTCCACACTATCCGGATTATAACACGCGTCATCAACGGTTCGGTTACATCTTTGGGTTATTTCCAAATTTAGCCACTTATAAGTGTGTTAAGTTACGTTCGTGGTAAAGTGCATATAAAAAATTCCCATGGGCTAAATGGTACAATTAACATATAATATAATATAATATAATATAATATAATATAATATAATATAATATAACATACATGTAACATACATGTAATATAATATAATATAATATAATATATAAATGTAATATAATATAACATACATGTAACATACATATAATATAATATAATATAACAGTCTGTTTTGTATAATCTCAACAACAACAAAAATAATAGATATTTTGGAATGTTTTATTGTAATATGATACAAATTGTATCTGTTTTTGTTGATATAAAAGCATACAAAGTTGGAGCTTTTATTCTCTGTTGAAACTGCTAGTTGTATGGCAAATTGACATTGAAAAAGTCAAAAAATAGTGATTGACAATGATTTTAAACAGAATAACTCTTCAAACAATAACACTTTTCCGTTCAGGAAATTACTGTCAATAGCGTGTGTGACCTCCACGTGCTTGAATTACTGCTCGGCATCGCCTTGGGAAGCTTTGTACCAAATTTCGAAACTCGGCTTGAGGAATTTGGAGCCATTCTTCTTCCAAGGAGTCTGCAAGTTCTTGGAGTGTATTTGGAGCTTGTGGTCGCTTAGAAATTCTTTGTTCAAGAATGTCCCAAGCATGCTCTATTGAGTTGAGGTCAGGTGAGTAAGCTGGCCAATCCATACGTTGAATTGTTTCCCTGTTGAGATAGTCATTCACCAATCTTGCTCGATGAGGTCTGGCATTGTCGTCCATTAACAGGAACCCATCTCCAATAGCACCAGCATAAGGTCGAACAATTGGATCAAGGATCTCATTTCGGTATCTCATAGCAGTCAAACGTCCATTTGGAACTGATGCCTCCCCAGACCATAATGGATCATCCTCCAAAACGATCATGTTCCACCACACAACAATCTTTGAACCTTTCATTTCTCTGTCGCCAAACACATCGTCTGCCATCATGCAAGTCCAAGCAAAACCTGGATTCATCTGTGAAAAGGATAGGACGCTAATCGTCTACAGGAATGTCGACTTAATTTCTGAAAACTTGAACTGGATGATAACGATGAGCTGAGCGTGTAGATGAGACTTATGCAGCCTGTTTCTAAACGTTTGTGTAGAAATGTTTATGCCAGTGGCATTCCTGAATTGTCTGTTGAGTTCTGTAGCCGAAGACAGACGGTTTCGTTTTGCCATCAACGTGATTTGTCGGTCCTGAGGAGCTGTAGTTTTCTTTGGACGACCAGTTTGTGGTCGTCTTTGGACAGTTCCAGTGTTTTGAAACTTATCCCATATCTACCGATTACACTGTGACTTACGCCAAACCGATTCCCAACTTGACGTTGGGATGAACCAGCTTGCAATAAACCAACGGCTCTAGCAGAATCTTCGGTGTAAGGTGACGACGTTGTGGCATTCTTCCGATTTTAACGATTTAAACAGCAAAAAACAGCAAGCAAAAGGACGTGGGTCGTACGGGATTACCATAAAATGAAATTAACGACAGCCGAATTTCCAACACGTGTTGGGATATTCACGAAATAACTGCCCCGTGCACGATTTTTGTGCGTACCATGAGTTGCAATTTACTCTCGCACTGTTTAGAAATCATATCTGGTCAACACTTGTTGAAATAATATAATATAAACAAAACTTCGTCCAAAATATCTACTGGCCCTTAATTTATTTTGTTCAGTATATAAGACTTCATTCCTTTAAATTACATTTACGAAACCATCTGTAGGGTTATAATAAGTAATCCACGCAGTGTAATAGTTCACGTACGCAGGTTTTGGCGCTGTGCGAGCGCAGAACGTGGAGTGCCGACGCGTCAAAATATCGATTATATGGTTATTTATAGCAGTTTTTCCTTCTGAATGGCGCAATAGCCTTTCCAAAACCTGCGCACAAGACAAACAGCCCTAAATGCTTACTTCTGTTTGTAACCTTTGATTATTTTACATCGCAGCATAGGTGATAATGAATGAGCTAAATCAATTCTTGACTCGGTGGCCTGTTAATAGACCGAGACAAACATAGAAACAAACATCAAACACATAACAGACACACATAGGATGTGCAAATAGAACAGCCTTTGATTTAGCAGTCGTAATGCACGAACGACAGAAAGACACTGAATTGGAAGGAACTTTAGGAAAGAAAAAAATCATTAACAACTCAGCACATTTTACATTACAGCTATTTCGTGTTATTTGGTTATTTCGACAATACATCAATAGAGAAAAAGATAGGAAACCCACTGTCGCCAGATAGACTACTCTTACCACTGAAGCCGCAAGGGATCTTTTGTATGAGTTTATCCATAGACAAAACATATCACGGAAAAAACCGAGTCCACTGACGATGATCGATCCTGCTACCCATCGCACGGCAGTCGAGCGCTCTACTACACCACAAGAACAAATTAATTTATTAATCATCGGCTATTGGATGTCAAACATTTGGTTATTTTGACATATAGTCTTAGAGAGGAAACCCGCTACATGTTTTCATTAGTAGCAATGGATCTTTTATATGCACCATCCCACATACAGGATAGCACATACCACGGCCTTTGATATACCAATTGTAGTGCACTGAAATAGCCCAAAGGATCCACCGACAGGGATCGATCCTAGAACGACCGCGAGTCCTTCACAACTGGGTTACGTCTCGTCGCCCGAACACTTAAGTAGAGACAAGGACAACGAAAAACAAACAACAAATGGAGATATAAGAATTCTCTCTTCCTACAAACCTCGGCGTCGTTCGATGAAAGAGTTTACGAAACTCCCACCTGAATTTCTTACTGCGGGCCGTGTACAGGACGATGTTGATGGAGTAGTTGCACGCCTGCACCAGAAACGTCACGGACCAGGCGAGGCTTATTCTGGCAATGGACTGGTAACAATCAGCGGTGATGTAGCTGAAGATGATGTACGTGGACGAGTGGGGCAGGCTCAGGCAGACGTAGAGGACGGCGAAGACAAGCAGCAGTCGCGTGTCGCTCGTGTTCCTGTCCATCTTCGGCCGCCCCCGGCTCGTCGTGTCCGGGTCCGTCGTGGAAACAGCGCCAGTCCTCGGGTTGTACGCGAAGTCAGATCGACTCAGTTTGCGGATGATCAGCACGGAGCACACGAGCATGATCACGAAGGGGATGAAAGACACGAAAAGGAGATCTAGCCAAACGAATACGTGAATATCGTAATACCTCATTTCCTCGTTTACGGGTTCACATGACATGTCACTGCCGTCGGGAATCAGTCCGTACGTCCACAGCAGATGGGCGTTGATGATGCAGCAGACGAAGAACATGGCTGCCAGTTTGCAGACTGCACGTCTGACCGTGCACCACCGCTTGAAGTCGAAAGGGAAGTAAACGCTTATCACCCTCTCACATGACAGAGATACCAAAATCCAGGGAGAGAAGTCCGACAAGGTGTACGATAGAAATTCGTGAATTTTGCATCCTAGATTGGAGATGTTGCGCAGATCATAGTTGAATGTAAATACGATCCACTGTCTTAAAAGAACGGTAACCAATATAGCGCTGTCGGTGATGGTTAAAACGAAGAAATGAACGTTGGCGGTCGAAGAGGCGATGTCCAGTTTTGAGAAAATATAGATGACAATGATGTTGCCTGTAAGTCCAGGGAAAATGAGAAGAGCGCCACATATCCTCCACAACCACACCAGTATGACCACCTCGACGATACTATTAGGGTCAGATGGATGCATGTTATCAGTTGAATTGTTGAAATCGGCCATTCTTGATGACAATATATAATTTATATGTTCGCAGAAATGGTGTATTGACAGGCAAATTCTTGGTGATGATCAAAATTAAAAAACGTCCGTGCTTATATTTAATAAAGGTTCAAGCACGCTGTCATGGGTACGTAATTTAACTAACAGACTGGCTTATAGTTTCAAAATATTGATTAATTGATAAGCTAGTTAAATTACAGCAGATAATTTATGAATAATGTGTAATTATCTAACGCTTGGGATTCGTCGTGATAAAATCTATACAATTACATTAATAAATGATGGGTGGAAGTTGGTAGATTCCACGACATGGGTTTTGTTTCACTGACAGTTCTCAAAGATGTCACTGGTCAATACAATAATTAGTGGTTATTTGCTAAATCTTCATACGAGTGTCGAGTTATCGTGATCAAAGGCGTTTGACAAAGCTTAACTGTACTTAAGCTTAAGCACTACATATTATTGAAATTACTGACGTACAGAGCATCAACTCGTTGGAGGGAGGGGGAGATGAGTGTGGAGGGGTCTTCGGTAGTGCATGACTTCTTTCAGTGGAGGAACGCTCGATTTCTGGATTTGGGGGGGGGGGGGGGGGGTTGGTTGTATGGTCGATCTGCCTTCCCGGACCCAATGATTTATATATTTTTGTTCCAGCCCGTGATCCATGGTTTATAAAAGACTTGGTATATGTTGTTCTGTATGTGGGGAAGGAATATTTTATATAGATATAGATATAGATATAGATTTTATATAGATATAGATAGATAGATAGATAGATAGATGCCACCAAAGCACATTATTAATCATCGGCCATTGGATGGCAAACATTTGGTAATAATTTGTCTCGATGTCTTAGAGGAAACCCGCTATATTTTTCCATTACTAGCATGGGATATTCTATATGCACTTCCCCACACAGGACAGCACATACCACGGCGCTAAATCCTGCTCCCAATCATCACATGTCATGCTTTATAATTTAATTAGTCTGTTTCTAGAAGGGGATTTTTAAACAGATATTAGATTTCTTATTGTGTGTGATATCACATATATCACACCATGTCTCTGACAAAATGATATTCACGTTTTACCGTACTTGTAACTTACACCATCGCTTAATGGTTGAGGGGCGGGACGTAGCCCAGTGGTAAAGCGTTCGCTTGATGCGCGGTCGGTCTAGGATCGATCCCCGTCGGTGGACCCATTGGGCTATTTCTCGTTCCAAGGCCGTGGTATGTACTATCCTGTCTGTGGGATGGTGCATATGAAAGATCCCATGCTGCTAATAGGAAAGAGTAACCCATGAAGTGGCGACAGCGGGTTTCCTCTCTCAATATCAGTGTGGTCTTTAACCATATGTCTAACGCTATATAACCGTAAATAAAATGTGTTGACTGCGTGGTTAAATAAAACATTTCCTTCCTTCCATCGCTTAACGTTTTCTCGAGACTATCTGGGTTATAACACGCCTTATCAACGTTTGGTTACACCTTTAGGTTATTTCCAAAATTTAGCCAAGTTATAAGTGTTCCACGACTGGTGTGTTAAGTTACGTTCGTGGTATAGTGCATATGAAAAAAGCCTTTGGGCTAAGCGGTTCAGTTAACAAATAATATAATATAATGTATAATCTCGTTCCAGCCAGTTCAACACGACTAATATATCAAAGGTCGTGGTATGTGTTATCCTGTCTGTGAGATGGTGCATATACAATATCCCATGCTACTAACGGAAAAATATAGCGGGTTTCCTGTCAAAATTACCAAATGTTTGACATCCAATAGACGATGATTAATTAATCAATGAGCTCTAGTGGTGTCGTTAAACAAAACAAATAAAATTTCTCCACTTTAAATTGCATTTATAAAACCATCTATAGGGTTATAACAAGTAATCCATGCAGTTTGTTTAAGTGCCATATTCAAAGTACGCATGTTTTGGCGAGGCGTAGGCGCGGAATGTGGAGTTTCGTCGCATCAAAATATTGATTATATAGTTATTAATAGTGGCTTTTTTTCTTTTGAGAGACGCAATAGCCTCGCCAAAAGCTGCGCAAAATCGTAACCTATGAATATTTTACATCGCAGCATATGGTATATGTCACGGGGATCTTATAATACCCGTAACTGAATAAAACACGATTATCCAAATATCTCTCCTAACTGTATATCTATTAGATCTCTCTGTATGGGGCAGTTCGATACCCGAGTGGCTCGGCTCTAGGTATAAACAGAGATAAGATCTTATATAAAGTATATAATATAGCACGTTTAGTTCACTAAAAAACACAACAAAACACAATACACTTTGGAATCTGTATTAACCTTAAGCTGACAAATATATTTGCCGCAGTTAATTAGTTAACAACAACAATAATAATAACAACCCAGAACTAATCACTTAATTAGTTAATCATTAGGTGTCTAGTTTACACAATATTCTAATCACTTCACCGTGATACAACACACACACGTGTGATAATTGAGAAACGCTGCCAGGGGAACTTAATTAATAAAGGAATTACAACTATTCCTAACTGGTTAATTTTTAATTAACCCTTACTACTCATTCAGTAACCTTGCAATACAGAATTAATACTGGTACCTATCACAATAAAGACAATAACCTACAGT
Organism: Gigantopelta aegis; assembly: GCF_016097555.1. Lineage (NCBI taxonomy): Eukaryota > Metazoa > Mollusca > Gastropoda > Neomphalida > Peltospiridae > Gigantopelta > Gigantopelta aegis. Next base: position 44,822,290 of record NC_054704.1, read on the forward strand.
TTATCTAGGTCCTCTAAGATGACTGGCTAAGCTTTAATAATTTTAGACAGTGAAGCCTACAATTTACTTCGTCAGTTTACCGGAAACACTGTCTAAATAATATTGGTATAATATAGTATTAAAAATATTTGAAGTCACATCAATCACATCAAGGTTATACAACAGAGCAGAAAAATATATATTTACCAAGTCCAACGGACTAACGTTCCCTGGGAGCCTTCCTTTTGTTTCTCCTACATATATCTAAAATCCTAGTTATTTATTATAAAAGCCGAATATCGCCTGGGGGTACAAGGCGGTACCGAATACCTACAAGTGATATTTCCACAGCGACCAAGATGGCATATTTTTCTTAGATGGTCAGACTAGCTGTCGCCAATCGCTGACAATCCCCTGGTCGTAAACCGCACTACCGAAGGTATTACGTAACTACTGGCCACATGGCCTCCGCATCTCGTCTGGGTGTGTATTAGAGGGTACGGTCGCGCGGAGGTATTACGTAACAAAGTGCCCACCTAGTCTAAGTGCATACTGGAACTGCACACGGCCCTCTAAAACAAATAATATCGCCACAGGCGAAAAAAAAATTAAGAGCATGTACCGTCACAGTATAATTAACCAAATCAATTCTTGACTCAATGGCCTATTTATAATAGTTTAATAGAAGGCGATTATATATGTTTAGTATTTACACGAGGTCATTTTGATGTAAGTTACATGTATTAAATGTTACCCTGATATTTGGAAAGTCGAGACAGTGGCACACATATTCCGTGTAGATGTACGTTGAATACTAGTAGTTAAAGAGAATGCTTTTATTAGCACTTGAAGTAAAACATATCTGGACAAAAGTTAAAGTTTGTTTTGGTTATCGACCCCACTAGAGCACATTGATTTATTAATCATCGATTATTGGATGTCAAACATTTGGTAATTTTGATATACCACTGTATTTAATATATACCAGTAATAGTGTACTGCTTGAACGATATCTGGATTAATAACACTTGGTTGGTTGTCGTACATTTTCAGATGGCAATATCTCGACTGACAGACACATAGGTAGACAGACAGACAGACATACAGACAGAGACACAAATAAAAGTAAACACATATTAAACACACATAGGATATCAAACTAGAACGGTATTTTATATAGCAGTCGTAGTGTTTGAACGACAGAAAGACACCAAACGAGAAGGGATGACATTTGATCAATAGACAAAACGAGAGAAAACCCGCTGTCGCCAAATAGACTACTTTTAGCATTAAAGCCGCAAAGGATCTGTTGTATGAATTGACATATAACCGCCTTTGATGAGCCGGTCATGGGGCAAAGGTTGAGAGGGGCAAAACGGAAGTCCTTTGGGGACACTCGATCCTGCAACCCATAACACCTCAGGCGAGCGCTTTTACTATTGAGCTAGATTCCGCCCCAAAGCACTAAGTTGAGAACAGGACCCCGTTCCTCGATGCGATCTTAGCGCTAAGATTGCATACCATCCTTATACAATTAAGGTAATCTTAGTGCTGAGTTTCTTTCGATGAACGGGGCTGAAGACAACAACAACAAAATGGAGATAAAAGAATTCTCTCTTCCTACAAACCTCGGCGACGTTCGACGAAAGAGTTTACGAAACTCCACCCTGAATTTCTTACTGCGGGCCGTGTACAGGACGATGTTGATGGAGTAGTTGCACGCCTGCACCAGATACGTCACGGTCCAGGCGAGGCCTATTCTGGCAATGGACTGGTAACAATCAGCGGTGATGTAGCTGAAGATGATGTACGTGGACGAGTGGGGCAGGCTCAGGCAGACGTAGAGGATGGCGAAGACAAGCAGCAGTCGCGTGTCGCTCGTGTTCCTGTCCATCTTCGGCCGCCCCCGGCTCGTCGTGTCCGGGTCCGTCGTGGAAACGGCGCCAGTCCTCGGGTTGTACGCGAAGTCAGATCGACTCAGTTTGCGGATGATCAGCATGGAGCACACGAGCATGATCACGAAGGGGATGAAAGACACGAAAAGGAGATCTAGCCAAACAAATACGTGAATATCGTAATAAATCATGCCCTCGTTTACGAGTTCACATGACATGTCATTGCCGTCGGGAATCAGTCCGTACGTCCACAGCAGATGGGCGTTGATGATGCAGAAGACGAAGAACATGGCTGCCAGTTTGCAGACTGCACGTCTGACCGTGCACCACCGTCTGAAGTCGAAAGGGAAGTAAACGCTAATCACCCTCTCACATGACAGAGATACCAAAACCCAGGGAGAGAAGTCCGACAAAGTGTACGCTAGAAAGTGGTGAATTTTGCATCCTAGATTGGAGATGTTGCGCAGATCATAGTCGAATGTAAATACGATCCACTGTCTTAAAAGAACGGTAACCAATATAGCGCTGTCGGTGATCGTTAAAACGAAGAAATGAACGTTGGCGGTCGAAGAGGCGATGTCCAGTTTTGAGAAAATATAGATGGCAATGATGTTGCCTGTAAGTCCAGGGAAAATGATAACAGCGCCACATATCCTCCACAACCAGGTGGCTATGACAAACTCAACGATACTATTAGGGTCAGATGGATGCATGTTATCAGCTGAATTGTTGAAATCCGCCATTCTTGATGATCATATATAATTTCTATATTCGCAGAAATGGTATATTGTATGGCAAATTCTTGGTGATGATCACAATATTTTTTTCGTGCTTATATTTAATAAAGGTTCAAGCACGCTGTCATGGGTACGTAGTTTAACTAACAGATTGGCTTATAGTTTCAAAATATTGATTAATTGATAAGCCAGTTAAATTACAACAGATAATGTATTAATAATGTGTAATTTGCTAACGTTTGGGATTCGTCTGTGATAAAATCTATACAATGGCATTAATAAACGATGGGTGGAAGTTGGTAGATTCCACGACATTGGTTTTGTTTCACTGACAGTTCTCAAAGATGTCACTGGTCAATACAATAATTAGTGGTTCTTAGCCAAATCTTCATACGAGTGTCGAGTTATCGTGATCAAAGGCGTTTGACAAAGCTTAATTGTACTTAAGCTTAAGCACTACATATTATTGAAATGCACTGATGTACAGAGCATCAACTCGTTGGAGGGAGGGGGAGATGAGTGTGGAGGGGTCTTCGGTAGTGCATGACTTCTTTCAGTGGAGGAACGCTCGATTTGTGGATTTGGGTTTTTTTTTTTTTTTGGGGGGGGGGGGGGTTGGTTGTATGGTCGATCTGCCTTCCCGGACCCAATGATTTATATATTTTTGTTCTAGCCCGTGATCCGTGGTTTATAAAAGACTTGGTATATGTTGTCCTATATGTGGGGAAGGAATAGTTTATATATAGATATAGATATAGATATAGATTATATATATATATATATATATATATATATATATATAGATATATAGATATATAGATATAGATATAGATAGATGCCACCAAAGCACATTATTAATCATCGGCCATTGGATGGCAAACATTTGGTAATAATTTGTCTCGATGTCTTAGAGGAAACCCGCTATATTGTTCCATTACTAGCATGGGATATTCTATATGCACTTCCCCACACAGGACAGCACATACCACGGCTGGGACAGGAAAAATCCAATCAGAGAATGGGTCTACCGAGGAGATTTCATCGTACGACGAAAGCACCTCAGGCGAGCGCTCTACCCACTGCGCTAAATCCTGCTCCCAATCATCACATGTCATGCTTTATGATTTAATTAGTCTGTTTCTAGAAGGGGATTTTTAAACAGATATTAGATTTCTTATTGTGTGTGATATCACATATATCACACCATGTCTCTGACAAAATGATATTCACGTTTTACCGTACTTGTAACTTACACCATCGCTTAATGGTTGAGGGGCGGGACGTAGCCCAGTCGTAAAGCGTTCGCTTGATGCGCGGTCGGTCTAGGATCGATCCCCGTCGGTGGACCCATTGGGCTATTTCTCGTTCCAAGGCCGTGGTATGTACTATCCTGTCTGTGGGATGGTGCATATGAAAGATCCCATGCTGCTAATAGGAAAGAGTAACCCATGAAGTGGCGACAGCGGGTTTCCTCTCTCAATATCAGTGTGGTCTTTAACCATATGTCTAACGCTATATAACCGTAAATAAAATGTGTTGACTGCGTGGTTAAATAAAACATTTCCTTCCTTCCATCGCTTAACGTTTTCTCGAGACTATCTGGGTTATAACACGCCTTATCAACGTTTGGTTACACCTTTAGGTTATTTCCAAAATTTAGCCAAGTTATAAGTGTTCCACGACTGGTGTGTTAAGTTACGTTCGTGGTATAGTGCATATGAAAAAAGCCTTTGGGCTAAGCGGTTCAGTTAACAAATAATATAATATAATGTATAATCTCGTTCCAGCCAGTTCAACACGACTAATATATTAAAGGTCGTGGTATGTGTTATCCTGTCTGTGAGATGGTGCATATAAAATATCCCATGCTACTAACGGAAAAATATAGCGGGTTTCCTGTCAAAATTACCAAATGTTTGACATCCAATAGACGATGATTCATTAATCAATGAGCTCGTTAAACAAAACAAATAAAATAAAATTTCTCCCCTTTAAATTGCATTTATAAAACGATCTATAGGGTTATAACAAGTAATCCATGCAGGTTGTTTAAGTACCATATTCAAAGTACGCATTTTTTGGCGAGGCGTGGAGTTTCGTCGCATCAAAATATTGATTATATAGTTATTAATAGCGGCTTTTTGTCTTTTGAGAGACGCAATAGCCTCGCCAAAAGCTGCGCAAAATCGTAACCTATGATTAGTTTACATCGCAGCATATGGTATAATTAACCAAATCAATTCTTGACTCGATGGCCTATTGATAATAGTTTAATAGAAGGCGATTATATATGTTTAGTGTTTACACGAGGTAATTTTGATGTAAGTTACATGTATTAAATGTTACCCTGATATTTGGAGAGTTGAGACAGTGGCACATAGAGTCCTTGTAGAGGTACGTTGAATACTAGTAGTTAAAGAGAATGCTTTTATTAGCACTTGAAGCAAAACATATCTGGACGAAAGTTAAAGTTTGTTTTGGTTAACGACGCCACTAGAGCACATTGATTTATTAATCATCGATTATTGGATGTCAAACATTTGGTAATTTTGATATACCACTGTATTTAATATATACCAGTAATAATGTACTGCTTCAACGATATCTGGACTAATAACACTTGGTTGCTTGTCGTACGTTTTCAGATGGTACGATCTCGACTGACAGACACATAGGTAGACAGACAGCCAGACAGACAGAAACACAAATAAAAGTAAACACATATTAAAAACACATAGGATATCAAACTAGAACGGTCTTTTATATAGCAGTCGTAGTGTTTTAACGACATTTGATCAATAGACAAAACGAGAGAAAACCCGCTGTCGCCAAATAGACTACTTTTAGCATTAAAGCCGCAAAGGATCTGTTGTATGAATTGTCCCATAGCCAAGACATATCACCGCCTTTGATGGACCGGTCATGGGGTAAAGGTTGAGACGGGCAAAACGAGAGTCCTTTGAGGACGATCGATCTTGCAACCCATAGCACCTCAGGCGAGCGCTTTTACTATTGAGCTACATTCCGCCCCAAAGCACTAAGTTGAGAACAGGACCCTGTTCCTCGAAGCGATCTTAGCACTAAGATCACCTTAAGTGCATACCATCCATATGCAATTAAAATAATCTTAGTGCTAAGGTTGAATTGTTGAAATCGGCCATTCTTGGTGATCACATATATATATATATATATATATATATATATATATATATATATATATATATATATATATATATATATATATATGCGGAGAACTAGTATGTTGACTGGCAATGTACAAGTGATATTCACAATATAAATTTGTTCGTGTTTATATTTAATAAAGGTTCAAGTACACTGTTATGGTTACGTAATTAGCTAACAGACTGGCATGTCCTTTCAAAATAATGATTAATTGATCAGCCAACTGCATTACAGCAGATAATTTATTAATATTGTGTAATTTACTAACGCTTGGGATTTGTCTGTGATAAAATCTATACAATGACATTAATAAACGATGGGTGGAATTTGGTAGATTCCATGACAAGGGTTTTGTTTTACTGACAGTTCCCAAAGATGTCACTGGTCAATAAAATAATTAGTGGTTCTTTGCTAAATCTTTATACGAGTCTCAAAGCTTAATTGTACTTACATATTAAGGGACAGACCCTAGTTTCAGCCCATGAAAATGCACACTAAGTTTATTTAATCTACAAACCTGTAACACATTTGGATAAAGTTACAATTGAGTGAAACATGAGTCTCTGACTTTGAAATGGTGAAATACCCTCTAAAAATAGACTAAAACTCGACTCCATAACTGTTGCTTCTCAGACGCACGTGCGTTTTAAAAAATATGAGAAATGCATTTTGTGATATTAAAGACACAAGGATGACCAAAAACACTTTGAATGTACGGAAATGGATAATCTAAACAATAAAATCTAAGTAAAGTATGATTTCAGTTATCAAAATCTGTTCTAATAGTAACAAATATGCCTTAGTGTTTAAAAACTAGGGTATGTCCCTTTACTGACGACAAGAAATATATTACATTGTTTAGAAACTACGATTTCTCCACAATGTATTATAATTTATTTTCCTATTTAAGATGGTCATAATAAGCTGTAATGTCCACACGTGTAATAAGACATAAATCTTCAAAAAATAATAATAATGTTCCACGTACAAACACCGGATGTCCACAGCGCCGCCTGTCAGTGTTTATATTGGTACCATGATATTACAGCCGTGTGATTTGAGACAGAATCTCAAAATATTGAAAATGAGAAACCATCTAGAATGTGTACTACGGAAGTGCTTCCTATTCTGGGGGAAATACGAGCGGTGATACAAAATAATGATGGTTCTATCGTCCGTCGTTTTAGTAGCTTCAAACTGGTAATAGCTTTTCTTACATTAAGTTGTGCATTGTGCACAATTTTAACAATAAGTTACATTTAAAAGTGGAATTTTAACTATCAGTAGACAACATATGAAACTGATTTAGTGTTTTTGAAATTTTCTACGTTGCATGCATTTTTGCTATTTAACTTCATAAAGTGGGAATTTTTGGTATTTATTGTCAATGAATTACTCGATATATATAAAAATAGTTTAGTTTGACGACACCACTATAGTGCATTGATACATTAATCATCGGCTATTGGATGTCAAACAAATAGAAAGTTTTGACACGAAGTTTTAGAGGAAACCCGTTACATTTTGTCCATTAACAGCTGTCTGTTTTTTGTTTTGTTTTGTTTGTTTTTGCTGTTTTCGTTGGGATTTTCGCCTTTCTTAATTTCTTTTTATTTTCTTTCTTTATTTGTTTTTCTTTTTAACGGGAAGGGCGAATTTGTTTTGGGTGTTTCTCTCTGGGGTTTTTTATGTGTTTGTGTGGTTTTGGGGTTTGCTTTGTTATTTTGTTTTATTTTTATTTTACTTTGCGACTTCTCTTTCTTTTTCTCTTTTTAAAGGTTTGGTTACATTAGGGGAGTGTTTGTGTTACATTAGGGGAGTGTTTGTGTTACATTAGGGGAGTGTTTGTGTGAGAGAGTAACAGTTAATATCTGTGAGTGATTGGGTTTTTTTTCAATAGTATCGTATTATGTTGTCGTTTGCGCAAACTTTTGTCTCACCAAATTATTTACATCCGTGTTGAAAATTAATGTTGTTGCGAAATGCCCCCAGATTGTTGTCATGAAATTTCCACGAATATTTTACTTTCAGCTGTGATCTACGTCATTTCTTTACACTCTGAATCTATTTCTTTGGAACTACTGACACGTTCATTGTTCAGAAAAGTAACACGTGTATATGACTATCCTTGTATATTTTAATGATGCGTTAAGGAATTTTGTTTTCAACATCGACGATATAGGCTGTGATGTGGGCTGAAAAGCGCGTTTAGGGTGACAAACGTTTGTGAGGGCTTGGGGTCAAGTCAGTATAGTGTATTATTTTATTTTTATTGTTAAAAATATTTTTGGGGGGAGGGTGTCGCAAGGATCCGCGATAGCTTTTCCTCCTGATTTGGTAAAAACGGTGAACTGCTCTCAAACATGCGACCCAAAGAGGAATCTACACACACACACGCACACGCACACGCACACAGAGGTATATATATATATATATAGGTATAATATACAACATTTTCATAATGTTCTCTCAGTGAAAACATTAATCGATCAGTACTCCCTCCCATTGTATTTAATCCATCAGTACTCCCTCCCATTGTATTTAATCCATCAGTATTCCCTCCCATTGTATTTAATCCATCAGTACTCCCTCCCATTGTATTTAATCCATCAGTACCCCCTCATATTGTATTTAATCCATCAGTACTCCCTCTCATTGTATTTAATCCATCAGTACTCCCTCCCATTGTATTTAATCCATCAGTACTCCCTCCCATTGTATTTAATCCATCAGTACTCCCTCCCATTGTATTTAATTCATTAGTACTCCCTCCCATTGTATTGTTGATTTACAATGTATATGGTCTTACCGATTAAAGAAATTTATTTGAAAAAAGGATGTTTGAAGGCCACCTCCCTCACCGCGTTGAAAGTCGATTTAATTTATTACTTTTTCCTCAAATTGCTAGCACAGTTATTGGTCGGGTCACATTTTCAAAAAATACGCTTATTTATTTAAGTGCAAGCATTTCTTTAGGATTATATCAAACATAATTTTCTACCCTAATTTGGGAGTGCTGAATCCAAAACACAATATGTTGAGCATGTGGGGAAATTTGTTTAGGTGTTCAAAATGACAAAAATAAAATAAAATAAAATAAACTTGTGTCGTGGTCAAGCCATCGGCCATTATGCTGGTAGGTACAGGGTTCGCAGGCCGGTACCGGCTCCCACAAAGAGCGAGTTTTAACGACTCAATGGGTAGGTGTAAGACAGCCTCTTCTCTCTCATTAACCACTAACTACTAACAACTCACCCACTGTCCTGGACCTACGGCCCAGATAGCTGAGGTGTGTGTGTGTGTGTGTGTGTGTGTGTGTGTGTGTGCCGAGGACAGCGTACTTGAACCTTAATTGGATATAAGCACGAAAATAAGTTGAAATGAAATGATGGTGGAGGCACAAGTCAGACTTTAACCTTTATTTATATAGATACGGACAAAAAAAAACACCTTACATTTTTGTTTTAAAGTTAAAGGGAGAGAGGGAATATAAAGAAACAATGTATCAATAAATGACAAATAGTCATACAATATATGTATTAACATATGTATGAACTTATAAAATTTTAAACCATTTTTAAAAAATATAAAGAAGGGAGATGTAACATATTAATGATGCATATCTATAATTATACAAGTCACGTGATATTATTGAACCAATCATAACACAGAACGTTGTAAAAACTTTGTATTGTGAAGAGCTCGCAGAGCGTTAAAGTTGTTTGTAACAATCTCCCCCAAACCCTCGACCCCTCCCCCCATCGACCCCCCTCGGTTCTTACGAGTATTTTGTGCGATTGTCGCATGCGACCTTGCCTGCCGTAATGGTGTTGACCTACATGGAGAATAGCTG
>NC_054704.1:44836936-44881936 GCF_016097555.1 Gigantopelta aegis
ACCAGCCAACCAGCCTGCCATCACGCCAACCAGCTAACCAGCCAACCAGCCTGCCATCACGCCAACCAGCTAGTCCGCCAACCAGCCTGCCATCACGCCAACCAGCCTGCCATCACGCCAACCAGCTAACCAGCCAACCAGCCTGCTATCACGCCAACCAGCTAACCAGCCAACCAGCCTGCCATCACGCCAACCAGCTAACCAGCCAACCAGCCTGCCATCACGCCAACCAGCTAGGTAGCCAACCAGCTAACTGGCCAACCAGCCAACAGTCCAATCAGTCAACCAGCCAACAGTCCAATCAGTCAACCAGCCAACAGTCCAATCAGTCAACCAGCCAACAGTCCAATCAGTCAACCAGCCAACAAGCCAACCAGCTAGTTAGCCAACCAGTCAACCAGCCAACAGTCCAATCAGTCAACCAGCCAACAGTCCAATCAGTCAACCAGCCAACAGTCCAATCAGTCAAGCAGCCAACAGTCCAATCAGTCAACCAGCCAACAGTCCAATCAGTCAACCAGCCAACAAGCCAACCAGCTAGTTAGCCAACTAGTCAACCAGCCAACAGTCCAATCAGTCAACCAGCCAACAGTCCAATCAGTCAACCAGCCAACAAGCCAACCAGCTAGTTAGCCAACTAGTCAACCAGCCAACAGTCCAATCAGTCAACCAGCCAACAGTCCAATCAGTCAACCAGCCAACAGTCCAATCAGTCAACCAGCCAACAAGCCAATCAGTCAACCAGCCAACAAGCCAACCAGCTAGTTAGCCAACTAGTCAACCAGCCAACAGTCCAATCAGTCAACCAGCCAACAGTCCAATCAGTCAACCAGCCAACAGTCCAATCAGTCAACCAGCCAACAAGCCAACCAGCTAGTTAGCCAACTAGTCAACCAAACAGTCCAATCAGTCAACCAGCCAACAGTCCAATCAGTCAACCAGCCAACAGTCCAATCAGTCAACCAGCCAACAAGCCAACCAGCTAGTTAGCCAACTAGTCAACCAGCCAACAGTCCAATCAGTCAACCAGCCAACAGTCCAATCAGTCAACCAGCCAACAGTCCAATCAGTCAACCAGCCAACAAGCCAACCAGCTAGTTAGCCAACTAGTCAACCAGCCAACAGTCCAATCAGTCAACCAGCCAACAGTCCAATCAGTCAACCAGCCAACAGTCCAATCAGTCAACCAGCCAACAGTCCAATCAGTCAACCAGCCAACAAGCCAACCAGCTAGTTAGCCAACTGGTCAATCAGCCAACAGTCCAACCAGCTAACTGGCCGGCCAACCAGCCAACTGTCCAATCAGTCAACCAGCCAACAGTCCAATCAGTCAACCAGCCAACAGTCCAATCAGTCAACCAGCCAACAGTCCAATCAGTCAACCAGCCAACAAGCCAACCAGCTAGTTAGCCAACTGGTCAATCAGCCAACAGTCCAATCAGTCAACCAACCAACAAGCCAACCAGCTAGTCAGCCAACCAGCTAACTGGCCAACCAGCCAACAGTCCAATCAGTCAACCAGCCAACAAGCCAACCAGCTAGTTAGCCAACTGGTCAACCAGCCAACAGTCCAATCAGTCAACCAACCAACAAGCTAACCAGCTAGTCAGCCAACCAGCCAGTCAGCCAACTAGTCAATCAGCCAACCAACTAGTCAATCAGCCAACCAACTAGTCAATCAGCCAACCAACTAGTCAACCAGCCAACCAACTAGTCAATCAGCCAACCAACTAGTCAACCAGCCAACCAACTAGTCAACCAGCCAGCCAACTATTTGGGTTTTTTAGTCAACTTGTCAGTCAGTCATTCAGTCAGTCGGTCAGCCAGCCAGCCAGCCAGCCAGCTAGCCAGCCAACCAGCCAGTCAATGAGTTAGTCAGTAAGTAAAGGCAGCCAGTCAACTAGCCAACCGGTCAGTCAGTCAGTCAGCTACCTTATCGGTCAACTAGTACTAACATTTTATGATTATTTTGAGAGGAAACTTAAATATTGGAACGGGTGTATATGATTCATTCACAGACAAGCGTTTTCAGGGGATTGTTAATTTTAAAAAACAACTCACAGAGTACTCACTTATAGCATGTGACATTATCGTAATTATAAAGTCAATTACTTTATCGGCCAACTAGTACTAGCATTCAATGATTATTTTGAGCGGAAACTTAAATATTGGAACGGGTGCATATGATTCATTCACACACAAGCGTTTTGAGGGGCTTGTTAAATTTTAAAACAACTCACCGAGGACCCACTTACAGCATGTAACATTATTGTAATTATAAAATATTCGTACTTTTATTTTATAATTATTTCTTCTTCCAAAAGCCTGAAAGTAAATATATGTAATATGTTCTTGAAGTCCTCTCTGGAGATCAAAGTCAAGTAATAAAGGTAAATGTCTACTGCAGAAACATATAGGGAAATGTGTACTTGAGTTTCTTTTTAGCGTTAACACAAAGAACACTTTTTCTTCATTAAGTTTCATTGATCTTCCATGTACTACACTAAAGAACCTCCTTGTGTACAAGAAGTTCATTTTAAACAGTAATAATCAAAAGTGAAGCTTGTTTCAGTTAACATTTTTAAACAGAGAGCACATGTTATAATGGACAACCTCATCACATTAATATGTCGCCAAACAGGTGCACCCCATGTTCAGGAATGAATGAAAAAATAAAAGACAAATGTATGACGAATGAATTATTGAAGAAACGGACGAATGATTGTTGGTTGTTTGATTCAATGAATGAATGAATGAATGAAACAATGAATGAGTGGGTGGGTGGATGGATGGATGGATGGATGGATGGATGGATGGATGGATGGATGGATGGATGGATGGATGGATGGATGGATGGATGGATGGATGAATGAATGAATGAATATTTAACGAAACACCATCATGGACGGATAATGGGGTCATAGTACATGCAACATAGTTTTTTGTATTAGAGAAGAAACCTACTGCCGGCACTTATTTCGATCAAGGGGCGGGACGTAGCCCAGTGGTTAAGCGCTCGCTTGGTGTGCGGTCGGTCTAGGATCGATCCCCGTCAGTGGGCCCATTGCGCTATTTCTCGCTCCAGCCAGTACATCACGACTGGTACATCAAAAGCCGTGGTATGTGCTATCATGTCTATGGGATGGTGCATAAAAAAAGATCCCTTGCTGCTAATCGAAAAGAGTAGCCCATGAAGTGGCGACAACGGGTTTCCTCCCTCAATATTCCCCTGCGCGTGCTGTAACCTCACCGTGGTGCAGGGGTGTAACATTCTCTTTGAGAATGGCCAATACAGCACAAATTGAAGTTTAGAGTAAAAGTCAGTATCTATCTGTGATATTTGTATTTGTGTTTTTGCACAGTTCTTTACACTGTTTTTATTTATATCTTGAATTTTTCTGTTGATGTTGATCATCACCTTATTTGTTTCCATTACCATAGTTTGACACCCAATAGCCGATGTATTTTTCGTGCTGGGGTGTCGTTAAACATTCATTCATTCATTCATTCCCTCAATATTTGTGTGGTCCTTAACCATATCTCCGACGCCATATAACCGTAAATAAAATGTGTTGAGTGCGTCGTTAAATAAAGAATTTCCTTCCTTCCTAATACTATCACCTGTGATATTCTATTTGGTATTGTCTACCCTTTAATAAGGTTCAAGCATGCAGTTATGGACACACACATACACACACACAAAAACACACACACACACACAAACACACACACACACACACACACACACACACGTACACGCACACCTCGTAGCTATCTGGGGGTAGTTGTCTCTCCAGGACATGAATCAAAGATTAGGTGTCAGCCAGTGGTTTGTTATAAAAGTTGTTTAAACTATGGGTGCAAGCGGTTCTGGGGTGCGAACGCAGTACCCACCAGCCTTAAGGCCGATGGCTCAACTACTACGCCACAAAGGCCGATACATCATGTACTTGCCACAGGTTCACCAACTGTGGTGTAGTGGTTAGGCGATCGGACTTGAGACAAGTAGGTACTGGGTTCGCCTCCCGGAGCGAGTTTAACGAATTAGTGGGTAAACGTAAAGCCACTACACTGACGTCTACCCACTAACAACTAACTCACTAACGACCCACTGTCCTGAACAGACAGCCCAGATAGCTGAGGTATGTGTGCTCAGGACAGCATGCTTGAACCTCAATTGGATATAAGCGGGAAAATATGTATAGGTAAATGAAATAAGGCAATCCGAGTTTTTAGGTAAAATTTGTTTTCTTTAACGACACCATTAGAACACGTTGATTAATTAATCCTCGGATGCTGCCTGTCAAACATTTGGTAATTCTAACACATAGCGGCGGGACGTAGCCCAGTGGTAAGGCGTTCGCTTGATGCGCGGTCGGTTTGGTATCGATCCCCGTCAGTGGGCCCATTTGGCTAGTTCTTGTTCCAGCCAGTGCACGACGACTGGTATATCAAAGTTCGTGGTATGTGCTATCCTCTCTGTGGGATGGTGCATATAAAAGATCCCTTGCTATTAAAGGGACATTCCCGAGTTTGCTGCATTGTAAGATGTTTCTAACTAATAAAATATTTCTATGATTAAGCTTACATATTAAATATATTTTCTTGTTTAGAATATCAGTGTCTGTATATTCAATGTGTTTCTGGTCGTCTTAATATTTGTAAGAAGCCCAAACTGGAGTTTGTTTTCAAATAATTTCGTACGTACGAAAAAAACATATTTTATGAAATCAAATGAAAGTTAACCTAGTACAAATATTAGAACGATCAGAAACACGTTTAATATACAGCCACTAATATATTATGCAGAATAATATATCTTATATGTAATTACAATCGTTAAAAAGACTCTGTTAGTCGATAACATCTTTAAAATTCCAGCAAACTCGGGAATGTCCCTTTAATGGAAAAATGTAGCGGGTTTTCTCTCTAAGACTATATGTTAAAATTACCAAATGTTTAACATCCAATAGCCGATGATTCATAAATCAATGTGCTCTAGTGGTGTCGTTAAACAAAACAAACTCTTTCTTTATTATTATTCTAACACATAGTCATCAAAGGAAACCGTTATATTTTTCCTAATGCAGCAAGGGATCTTTTATATGCACTTTCCCACAGGACAGGAAAGCACATTCCACGTCCTTTGACCAGTTGTAGTGCACTTGCACTTGATTGACCCCTAGATTATGAAGACCTTAACAGGCACATCAAAGAAATATCAGTATTAAAAAAATACACTGTCTGAGGAAGGAAACACAAACATGACTGTACCTGTATGAAGTAATGACTTAATGTCCTGAACATTAGTGTTGGGAGGAAATCCTGTATGCTGGGTGTGGGTGTCTTCAAGTTACCAGGTGTGCGAATTTCAAATCCATCGGCCATGCTGATTTTCATAATGAACCATCAAAACTATTGGCAGCCACCAATATTCCTGACTATATTTTATTTATAGCCTACTGTAGTTGGAGGTTTTAATAGTTGTGATATCTGGAATAATCATGCAGCTTTAACACATTTATTTTTTATTAATTACTGAAAAAAACTATTTTTAAATGACAAAATTACCCAAAAATCTATTTTCTTGCATTATTTTCTAATCCGGATGAATACAATATGTACATTAGATGTATTCCTACAATCTGTAATCCAGCATTTTATTTAGCTAGTAACATTAGGTAATACAGCTTTAACAATAAAATAAATTATCAACTTAATCCAAGGCAGATAATCAGATGTGAAAAAATTGGTTCTGAATCTAGTATAAACTTAAAATGCTTTTCATGAGAGCTAACTAAGTGATTATTAAAAAAAAAAAAATTATCTGGAGATCTAAGTATATGTTTAACAACCTTATTGTTATGTACAAATAAGAACAGAAGGCACAATAGTGACAACAAATTTAATTATGTTCTTGGTAAAGTTTTTCTTAAAATTTACTTTAAATTTTGCATAAAACTACAAATTTGTCTAAAATATAACTTAGCACCCTATAAATATGTCAAAATGACAATAAAAATCAACTTCTTTACAAATTTGAGTTTTCAGAATTTCATACATAAAAAATTAACAATGTTAATGGAAACTAAAGACATTAACCCACTATTGGGACATGCTATTTTTAATATAAAAATAAATTGCTATTAAAATCTTAGTTCAGGTTGCTTATATATAATACCATATTTAAGAGCAGTTGTATATGGCAAGTCAAATACCATGTAAAAAGAAATTATTGAAATCTTTACAGTATGAATTATAGGCCAAAACCAACTTTTCTTCAGTGCTAACTTTGATTCAAACTCCATTCAGAGCCATGTACAGAGATTATTGTCAAGGTCAAGGTCATTGTGAACTTGCATGATCGAGTGATGGCTAATTTATCAACCAGTATAGTTTAATTAAATAAAATGACAAAATCATAATATTTTTTATTATGCACTGAATATGTGCTATAGGGTGTATACTACCAAATCAAATCCCATAGACGACAATAGTAACATATTGGCTAAAACTCCTACCTGCAACGTATCAACCGACATAAACGCCACGGATATAAATACTACCACCCCTTACACTTAAAATGAATCAGAAATAAATGGGGGTCAAGCTGCTCGTTTCTGAGATAACGGGTAGCGTCTATGACTACCCTAGTTTCGCACAAAATTCGAGTACTTTTTTTTACAGGTACCCCATACATGTTTCAAGCACAAGGCTACTTGACACATTGGTACTAGATGAAATAAAATTGCACTTTTTTTTTTACCCAGATGAAACTATTATTTTTGACAACCAACACACTCACATTTATAACCAATCACAGGACTTGTGGTGTTCACTTCTCTATCAAAAGTTGGGTGCACCTCGCACTTTGACCCAGCCGGAAGTTATTTGGTTTAGTACTACCCTTACAATGCAGCAAACTCGGGAATGTCCCCAGGAATGTCTCTCAAAATATCCACGTTGTAGACAGAGCAAGTACTAACTTTCTTGTGTCTGATCCATGGCAGAGACTAATGTTTTCCTAAGTGGCGAGGTACGATTGGTTGTAAGAAATATAAAGAGTCTAGGAGAGACAAGCAAAGCTGAACATTGCGTTTTGCCCTCCCGCCCCGGAGTTGGTCACTGGCGAAGTCAGAGACTAAACCCTGGACGGACGTGCCTGAACCTTCGGGATATGGGCACGTACATAGAGTTCCCTTCCTTCGACATTGCGTTTCTGTTGATAGAAGAAGATGATAACGACGAAGACGAAGAAGAAAATGATGATGATGATGATGATGGTGTTGCTGCTGCTGCTGCTGATGATGATGATAATGATGATGATGATGTTAATGATGATGATGGGGATAAGAAGAAGATTAAAGTTGGTATTGTTTAACGACACCACTAGAGTACATTGATTAATTAATCATCGGTTATTGGATGTCAAACATTTGATAATTCTGACTCGTAGTCACGAGAGGAAATCTGCTACATTTTTCCATTAGCAGCAAGGGATCTTTTATATGCACTTTCCCATAGACAGGAAAACACATACCACGGCCTTTGACCAGCTGTGGTACACTGGTTGGAACGAGAAAAAACTATCACCCGACTGAGACTTTGTTACAGAGGGGGCGGGATTTAGCTCGATCGATTGAGTGTTCTCTTGAGGTGCTTGCATCGCAGGATCGAACCACCTTGGTGGGTCCATTGAACTGATTGGGTTTTTCTCGTTCCAACCAGTGCACCACAACAACGCCACATAGGCTACTCTTTTACGACAGGCAGCAAGGGATCTTTTATTTGCGCTTCCCACAGGCAGGATAGCACAAACCATGGCCTTTGTTGAACCAGTTATGGATCACTGGTCGGTGCAAGTAGTTTACACCTACCCATTGAGCCTTGCGGAGCACTCACTCAGGGTTTGGAGTCGGTATCTGGATTACAAATCCCATGCCTCGACTGGGATCTGAACCCAGTACCTACCAGCCTGTAGACCGATGGCCTAACCACGACGCCACCGAGGCCGGTATGTCATGTCATAGGGTTTTACGTGCACATTCAGAACAAGCTGTTGTAGCGCACGCCTTCAACTTATAAAACGTCTAAAGTGGTACGTAGCCCAGTGTAAAGCGTTTGTCTGTCTAGGTCGCTTTAGGATTCGATCACTGTCGGTGAACCCAGTGCACGACGACTGGTATATCAAAGGCCGTGGAATCCTGTCTGTGGGAGGTGCATATAAAAAACATTTCCCTTGCTACTAGTGAAAAAACCCCAAAACTGTCCTGGACAGAGGTGCCGGTCGAGGCCGGCACCTGTGCCCATGACAGGCGTGCGTTAAAATAGTTTGCTCTGAATGTGCACGTTAAACCCTATGACTTGACCTGACCTAGTGAAAAAAAATGTAGCGGGTTTCCTCTCTAAGACTATAATGTCAAACTTACCAAATGTTTTACATCCAATAGCCGAATATGTGCTCTTGTGGTGTCGTTAAGCAAAACAAAGTTTAACTTTATAAAACGCTTTACCATTATTTCGGAGTACTGTACGAATGGCGTCCACGTTTTGTAATAATCCATAAGGGTGGGGGGGGGGGGGGGGGGGTGGAAGGTTGCTACAGGTTGCTACAATCCATAAGCGTGGGTGGGGATGGGGGTGCTACAGGTTGCTACAATCCATAAGCGTACGAGACAGGGGGTGGGAGTGGGGGTGGCAAGTTGCGCCCTTAGTGTTGGAGCACATCCTCAAATTCGTACACAAATAAAATATAAAATGTGTTAACCTGAGACCTTCTTACTATTCATTTCTATCAATCTACCAGCAAAATTAGTCATATATATATATAGCTATTTGGCAGTAATGCTAATATTATGAAGAACTGTTGTTATTCAGATTCGGGCATTTTCTTTTAATTCGGACAAAACCACCCGACCACTACAAAAATAGGAGCTCGTACACCCATGGTACGATCTAACAATGAACTACGACCTGACTTGTTGATGTTCACTTAACTACCATTATGCAAAACCTATCAATGTGCAAACTGTATTAGTTCGCTCGTCACATTCGATCTATAGGACAAAACACTTCATAATGATTTCATACAATATGAAAGGAAAGGGGATATTTAGTTAGCGACGGCCGTGCTCATTAAAAAACTGCGGCAATAGGTGTCTAAAGCCTTGTTTCATAATATAATGTAATAGGTCGTACATTGTTGCAGATCGTTGAAAACAGTTTTTGTCATAGTCTGCAAAGAATTGGTGAAAGTTGACATGAGTGGGAACATTATACCTATGACTGGTCTGTTTATAATTATTGGTAAAAGTGGGTAATGTGTTACCGGTTTCTTCTCTTTTCATCTTCTTCTGTTAAGTTCCACGGTTGGTTTCTTCTCTCATTCTTCATTTCATATATTACAAACACCTAACAATTCTGTGTTAAAAAATGTGCTTAAAGCGGAGTTAAGGTACACTTTTTTTCTTCTTAAAATATCCTATTAAGAGTTTCAAAGAGTAATTTTAATTATTTACTTGTATAGAAGATTGTTTTGTTTTGTTTAACGACACCACTGGAGCACATTGATTACTATACTGAATGTCAAACATTTGGTACTTTTAACATATCCCGCTACATTTTTCCATTTGTAGTCAAAAATCTTTTATTTGCACCATTCCACAGACAGGATAGCACATACCACAGACTTTGATATACCATTTGTGGTGCACTGGTTGGAACGAGAAATGGCCTAATGGGGATCGATCCCAAACTGACGCGCTTTACCACTGGGCTACATCCAGCCACAAGAAGAAGACACAAAGCGAATGAATGAATGAATGAATGAATGAATGACTGAATAACTGAATGAATGACTGACTGAATGAATGACTTAATGAATGACTGACTGAATGACTGAATGAATGACTGAATGACTGAATGACTGAATGAATGGATGAATGAATGAATGAATGACTGAATGACTGAATGACTGAATGAATGACTGAATGAATGAATGAATGTTTAACAACACCCCAGCACGAAAAATGCATCGGCTATTGGGTGTCAAACACACACAATGAAGAAACGAAATTGATGGGGAAATTTGTTTAAACATTTTAGCACAATTTGAACTAAGACTACGCAGTGTCTAGCATATTCCAATGCATGGTGTTGGTCATGTAGGCTATGTTGTGTTACCCTTGAACAGCAAGGGATCTTTCATGCGCATTTTCTCAAAGATATCGCACTTGTATCCTGCGGCCTTAGACATATTAATGAGATAAAACCCCGATAGTCCAATGAAGGTTCAGGCATGTTGTCCTGGGCACACACCTCAGATATTTGGGTTGTCTGTCCAGGACAGTGGGTCAGTTGTTAGTGAGAGAAGAGGGTGTAGTGGTCTTACACCTATTGAGTGAGTCGTTAAAACTCGCTCTGGGTTGGAGCCGGTACTGGGCTGAGAACCCAGTACTTACCAGCCTAATGTCCGATGGCTTAACCACGACACCACCGAGAGTTAATAATTATTCAGGTTAGTGTGGCATATTACTATATCAATGCGATATAATCCAATTATAAAATAAACACAACTAAACTCTTATGAGAATTAATAAAGCTTTAAAGTAAAATGTATCAGCTTTATCCAGGCTCTGGGTTGGTGTCGGTACCGGGCTGCGAACGCTGTGCCTACCAGCCTGTAGTTTGATGGCGCCACCGAGGCTAGTACACACACACACACACACACACACACACACACACACACACACACACACACACACATATATATATATATATATATATATATATATAAACAGTGTCTCACACCCACGGCCGCATCTTCGTGCACTCGTTTCTGGGATGGCTCTTAGATGTAACAGATGGTAAAACAGCTTGACGCGTAATCTGATAATCATCATAAATATCGCGTTATGCTGCTCCCATGCTTTCAGCCATATGCGGATGTTTTGTGACGATCACCGTGGATTTGATTAGTAATAGGAAACAAGCGGATAAACGAAACTATCCTGTGTAACCGCTTGTCATATCTATCTAAAATTGGTTTTGTTTAACGATACCACTAAAGCACATTGATTTATTAACCATCGGCTACTGATGTCAAACATTTGGTAATTTTGACGTCTAGTCTTAGAGTGTGTTTTGTTTAATGACACAGCTAGATCAAATTGATTTATTAACCATCGGCTATTAAAACATTTGGTTATTTTGACGTCTAGTCTTAGAGTTTGATTTGTTTAATGATACCACTAGAGCACATTGATTTATTAGCCATCGGCTATAGGATGTCAAATATTTTATTACAGAGGAAACCAGCTAAATGGTTTCCATTATTAGCATGGGATTTTTAGATGCACCATCTCACAGACAGGATAGCACATACCACGGCCATGTCTATCTGTTCACTGAGCCAGATTGGTTGGAAAGTATTGGTAGGCAGTGGTAATGCAAATAAATCGTTTGGAAAATGTTTAGAGTTGAATTGAATGTTGTTCGCTTCTTTGGCAGAATTAACTCTTTTTTAAAGTTGTAGAGACAAATGGGGAAAATCCCTGATTTGTACGAAGCAAGATCGACGGGCAGATCCGCGGCAATTTGACGTATATCGTCTGCGTCTGTTTCCTCACTGTGCTTATAGTACATAGAGAATAATACATGAGTGGCCGTTAGATACCATGTATCTGACACCGAGTTGTTTTAAAATGTATCTAATGAGTTGTGAGATCCTAAAAAAAACCCACAGGTTTTAAGCAAACTTTAATATATTTTAGACTAAAAATTATTAACAGCCGTTGCACTTGTAGCTGACTTATGCGTCACAGACACATGATTGTCAGCATAACTATACGTCACAGTGTAATCGATTTCCACCGTGCTGTTGTTGAGGTTGGGTTTTTTTGTGGTTTTTTGTGTGTTTTTGTGTGTGTGGGTTTTTTTTGGGGGGTGTGTGATTTTTATTGGCCGTATGACATTGGTGACCTGGTCATCACTTAGGAGTAGCCAATCGTATGTCTTGAAAGTGTTAGTGTTCTCACCAACGGGTGTGTAAGAAAATACATATACGTAAACCGCAGTGCGTACTCAGTAAATATCACTTTCTATGCAAATAGGTTGTGAAGATTCCATTTATGCGTGTGCGTGTGCGTGTGCGTATTCGATTACTCTAGATCTATTTATTGTGGATTACGTATAGTATACGCATACGATTTACGGATAAATGGAGTCTGCGCCTAACACAAGTTTTTAGTATGAGAGGAGCTGGGTCCGGTTTTATGGGAACCAAGCAGAACATAGGGTTTTACTCTTCTACACAAAACTGAACTTTTCTTATTTTCTTCAGGGCAAATGCCTCTGTACACCTTCTTCCAGTAAGTATATGGGCCTGTTAGGTTAAGAGAACCACATTAACAGACAAATAAACAAGAAACAAAACAAAACAAAAGAAAGAAAGAAAGAAAGAAAGAAAAGAAAAGAAAGAAAGAAAGATAGAAAGAAAAGAAAAGAAAGAAAGAAAGAAAGAAAGAAAGAAAAAAGAAAAGAAAGAAAGAAAATGGGGAAAACAACACCAACTCGACCTACTCTACCTAAAAAAAAAAAATCAGGACTTTCTTTAAACCTACATTCACTTTTGTTTAGATCTTAGGCCCAAAACACACCGAAGCTGGGTCTGGGTTAGAGAGTTTAGTACCAGACGACAAAAACCGCAATGACATGGGTGTGACAAAAACACGCTGAGACAGACTGGCAGCTACGTAATGTTCGAGTCTTACTTCATTCATCTTTCTTAATAAACAACACCAAAGATAGATGTTAATCAATGTGGAAAACAGGGGCCTAATTCGCAAAGGTCTCTTAGGCTCTGCTAGAGAACAAAGGATCGTCTTTGCAAGTCTTTTAGCATTGCACAGCGAGATCGCAAAATTGCGAGAATTTAGTTAATTAGACCCCAGTTTCATTGTATTATATCGTAAATTATTTCTGACGTAAGAATGCCAGTGATATATATAATACACACCACAAGCGTGTCCAGGAATTTTAACGCGGGTTGGGGTGGGGGTCTAGATTGTTGCGACCGAAATTTATACGGGGGTAAAAAAAAAAAAATAATAATAATAATTAAAAAAAATTTATTGAGCAGGGGGATCCAACCCTCCCACACACACACACACACACACACACACACACACACACACACACACCCCCGCACTTGTAATCTGGTCTGTTCGTCGGTGTATTATTATGTTAATTTAAAAATGTTTAGTCTGCAATCGTGATGTATTTTATATAAACGTCTTATCGGCCGTGATCAGACATCTTTATATCCGTGCACTCATTGTGGCGCAGATTGCTATCACATATATCCGTGCACTCATTGTGGCGCAGATTGCTATCACATATATCCGTGCACTCATTGTGGCGCAGATTGCTATCACATATATCCGTGCACACGTCACAAGCCATGTCACACGCAAATACATAAACGTAATTCATCTTTGCGCCATCGATCTTTCCTGTCCTGGACGAAGGAGCCGGCCGAGGCCGACACCTGTGCCCAGGACAGGCGTGCGCTACAACAGCTTGCTCTGAATGTGCACGTTAAACACTCTGAGCTGACCTGACCTGACCTTGCGCCATCAGAGGACGGGATGTAGACTATTGGTAAAGCGCCCATTGGCTTATTTCTCGTTCCACCCAGTGGATTACGACTGGTATACCAAAGGCAGTGGTATGTGCTATCGTGCCAATGGGATAGTGCATACAAAAACAACACTTGCTACTAATGAAAAACAATGAAGCTGGTTTCTTGTCAAAATTACCAAATTGGTGACATCCAATAGTCGATGATTAATTAATAATTAATGTGCTCTAGTCGTGTCGTTAAACAGACTCATTAAACAAAACAGAATATGCGCTTATTCACACTGGATGCGGCGCGGCTATAAACATTTCAATTAAAAACGAAGAATGTGATAAAACACACCGCGTGTGTGATGGCGCGAACTACAGATCTGGTAGCAGACTGTATACGCTATATTTTGACATCGCCAGTCTCACCAGACCCTGACCAGAACCCAGTTTCATTGTGTGTTGGGGCCTAAATCATTCCCTTTCATCTTTTTGTTATTTGGACTGTCAACCTATCATTACCATGTCGCAAATCATTGCTGTCATAGTGGAATGTATGCAGTGGTGACGTATTTCACTACATTTCCTATCGGCTGTGATCAGATATTTCGCAAAGATTGTTATCAAATATAGCTATGAGCACGTCATATGCCAGGCACGCACACACACCATGGGTCAGGTGTTCGAATACCATCTGATCACAGTTCACCTTAATAAAAAGAAACTTTGTTTTGTTTAACAACACCACTGGGGCACATTGATTTATTAATTATCGGCTATTGGATGCCACACATTTTGGTTATATCGACATAGTCTTAAAGAGGAAACCCGTTACATTTTTCCATTAGTAGCAAGAGATCATTAGTTTTATATGCACCATCCAACTTTTGATATACCTGTTGTGGTGCACTGGCTGTAATAAGACCGGTTTAATGATGTTAGGTCCATGCCAAGGTTGGTACAGATTACAACTAAATTTTGTAGTAAATTTGGAAATGTGCGCTTGTGCTACGTTAGGAGCAAATATAGTCATATACTTAGCATTTGTGACACCCAATAGCCGATGTGTATATTTGTGCTGGGGTGTCGTTAAACATTCATTCATTCATTCACGTTAGGAGCAAAATTACGAGTGGTTCGTGTTATGCTAGAATCAGACTACCAACTGCCATGACGGAGTTGGCCGACTCGCCGATCTCTTGACTTCTGTGGATGTTAAGTTGCTAGTCTGAGCACTCTTACAACACGATTCTCGTCGTGCAAATCTCCTATTAGTTGTTAATCTGAGCGCACCAGTCGTTAGTCGGGAGTTGGGGAAATTACAATGCAACCATCGAGTTGGCCAACATCGGCATGACAGTTGATAGTCTCATACTAGTATTACACATCTAATTTTTCAGAACTGCTCTCAGATTTCTGTATTCCTTTCCAATTATTTGGTATTTAATTTAATGGCGTCCCCACCCTCTACCCGACTTTGGTCGGGCTGCCAATGCTCTCTTGCACTGCACTAGCGTGGGTGGTCCCCTCTCCCACCTACCCTAAATCCTTTTCTGTCCTGCGCAGAGCTATATGTGCGATAACAATCTTTGCGTAAATGAGAGCACACGGATAAACAATAAAGATATCTGATCGCAGCCGATGAAAAATGTATTGAAATTGTCGACGATACTAATATATAATGCACTCTGTTGTAGATGCAGGAAAACGTGATGGGCAGAGAAACAATTCGTTGTTCGGTGTTGTTGTTTTATTCAGTCCTACTTAAAATAAATAAAGATTAAAAATATGACTTGCGCCCACAAGAGGTTGTGCCTCCCGTCCCCCCCCCCCCCCCCCCCCCCCCCCCAAGACATCGTTCCTACGGGCCTGGGCCCTGTAACACAAAGCACTCGTAACACTTACGTCAGACGTACGCCACATATCTATTTCACGAAGAAAATTACATCATTAAGGAAAATGGAGCATTTTAAGGACAAAAGAAAATTAAATATGTGTATTTCTAACTATATTTGTTGTACTATAATAGTAATAAGAATTGTGGTTTAGTCGTAGATTTAAGTTTACGTGCAAAACTAGGTTTACGATGTTTTTATGAAATGTGGGCCCTGGGCCCTGTGTTACGAAGCGATCTTAGTTCTAATAATAAGTGCACAAGGTATTTATGTATTATAAGGTGATCTTAGCGCTAAAGTCGCTTCGTAAAATGGGGCCTGGAATGCCAAGTGAATATAATTTTCAGTTATAACTTTCAGTATTAGACCAAATAGAACCTTGTAATTGAAAAAGTGTTGTTGTTTGTGGGTTATTGTTTTGTTTTTTTTTGTTATTTTGTGTGTGTGGCACGTAGTCATCAGAGAAAACCCGCTACATTTTTCCTAATGCAGCAAGGGATCTATTATATGCACCATCCCACAGACAGGATAACACATACCACACCTTTGATATACCAGTCGTGATACACTGGCTGGAACGAGAAATAGCTGAATGGGCCCGCCGATGGGGATCGATCAGAAACCGACCGCGCATCAAGCGAGCGCTTTACCACTGGGCTACGCCCCGCCCCGCCTTGTAATTGATGCCGATTAAAGGGACATTCCCGAGTTTGCTGCATTGTAAGATGTTTCCGACTAATAAAACAGTTCTACGATTAAACTTACATATTAAATATATTTTCTTGTTTAGAATATCAGTGTCTGTATATTCAATGTGTTTCTGGTCGTCTTGATATTTGTACGAATCCCAAACTGGATTTTGTCTTCAAATAATTTCGTACGTACGAAATAAATATATTTTAGGAAATAAAATGAAATTTAAGCTAGTACAAACAAAAATCAGATTCACGTTTAATATACAGCCACTAATATTTTATGCAGAAAAATATATTTGATATGTAATTACAATCGTTAAAAAATCTCTGTTAGTCGATAACATCTTAACAATTGCAGCAAACTCAGGAACGCCCATTTAAGCTGTCAAGAAACTGTAATTGTATCTGTGAGACTGTATGGACTTTTCCCCATGACATTTTCCCTAGATTCGTATAGAGAATACTATATTTCAATTGTGTGATGCACTATTTCGTGATATATGTATAAATACCACATTGTAGACTGGATTTGTTCCTGGTAATATAGTCTGTCTATCGAGATATAATTCTTGTTGGGACCATTGTCAAAAAAAGAAAACAAAAGAAAAACAGTGCAATACCTAAAATGAGACATGCAAGCGATCGAGGCATTGGGCGGCACGTAGCCCCGTGGTATAGCGCTCGCTCGATGCGCGGTCGGTCTAGGATCGATCCCCGTCGGTAGGCCCATTGGGCTATTTCTCGCTCCAGCCAGCCTGTCTGTGGGATGGTGCATATAAAAGATCCCTTGCTGCTAATCGAAAAAGAGTAGTCCATGAAGTGGCGACAGCGGGTTTCCTCTCTCAATATCTGTGTGGTCCTTAATCATATGTCTGACGACATATAACCGTAAATAAAATGTGTTGAGTGCGTCGTTAAATAAAATATTTCCTTCCTTCCTGGTCTCATCTGCACACGTTTGGTTTGGTTGTTTGGACGTTTTGTTGCTATTCTTGTTGCTGCTAATGTTGGGGGGGGGGGGGGGGGGGGGGTATTTTTAGGGTTTTTCCAATATAGAAACAAACTATTACAAGGCCTTTGTGGACAATGAGTCACAAGCTTCTCGGTTCTTCATAAAAAATTCTGTATAATTCCATAAATCCAGGTTAGTCTCAAACAATATCAAAACACAGACACATAAAATTAAAATATTACAAGAAACAAATATTATAATGCTACATAAATTAGGGTGGGGTTTGCGATCGATTTTTTTAAAATGTGTCTTTTGTTTGCTTTGGGTTGAGGTTTTCTTCTTTTTCTGGGGGGGGGGGAGGGGGGAGTTTGGCGTGTGGGGTAGAAAGTAGGCAGTGGGCGAGGTTATAAATGCGTATTGATAATTTCTTGGTCACATTTTCCCACCCCATTATAGTATGGATGTTCGCAGTTTGTAATGGAACTCTCCCGTGTCGACGGTATGTGATTGCTAGGTATTTCGCAAAAGGATATGAACGTATGCGTCGTCAACACCTCGTCAGACAACGTTTTACCAGACGATGGTAATTCACTCCCTTGGTTGCCATAACAACCAGGCAACCTTATCACGTAACTGGTATTGTCGTTTCGGTCACTAGGCATATGTCTCACACGACCTCGTTGGGTAGAATTTCCCCCACACGTATTATTAGAACTTCTGGTGTTTAAATCACAGTGATGTAAGGTATATGTTTTGTTTCTAACACCACGGATGCACCCGATGAGATGGTCGACAGTCGTTGCCGAATGCGCCGTGATTTGTTTTCTGGGTGTAATGCGCCTGCTCTTTGCCAAGTTGTTTTTGCCGACTGTCGAATCGCACGAGGATGAATCGTCGAGAGGCTCTTTGTTGTGTGTCGTGTCTTTCCGATGTCTATCGATGGCGCGATCACGATGTACAGAATCGGGGTTGTCGGAACTGCTCCGAAGCGAGGCTGATGAGGAAATAGTCCGGACTGATGCAGGATGAAGTCTTAAATAAATTTTTTAAATTTTTTAATTAAGCAAAAAACTCAATTAAAATAAGTTTCATACCATGACAAGTTACTAGTCTCTGTCGGTCTCCCCCCCCCCCCCCCCTCTCTCTCTCTCTCTCTCTCTCTCTCTCTCTCTCTCTCTCTCTCTCTCTCTCTCTCTCTCTCTTTTCTTAAACTACTATTTGTTAAATGATCTCTCTTCAATAATAAATATTCGTTAAATATGCACAATTTGGTAAATAATCGATATTGGCTTCCATACCATTTCCAGGGGAAATCGTCTGTCATAAGACAAACTTGTACGTGTCAGTAACAATACAAACCTTGTTTTCTTCAGATGAAATAGTACAAGAACCTTGCTGCGAAATTTGCGGTTCCTCGCTGTATACAAGATAAAGTTGACGGCGTAGTTGGTGAACTGTAGAAGATACCCTAACGTCCACGCAAGCTCTAACTGGGCGTGTTGCTTCCGGTGACAATCACCCTTAACGAAAGATTCGATAATGTACACCAATGATGCCGGCAACGTGGCGCACGCAAAGAATGTCGTAACAAGCAATAAAAGACGAATTGTCGCAGTGTATCTGTTGGTGACGCGTTCCTTTGTCGCGCGGGGATAATGTCCATTTGTGTGGAAATTTTGCTTCCTGAGAGTCCTTAAAATGGAAATGGTACACACGAACATAATGGCGAAAGGCAGCAACGACACAAAACACAGATCCACCCACACGAATATGTAACTATCGTAAACGGACATTCGTTTATTCACGAGCTGGCAAGACACTTCACCATCCACTTTTGTCAGTCCGTAAGTCCAGAACATGTGGCAGTTTATCACAGATAAGACAATGTATGTGAGTAAGAGGCGCCAACACGCGCGGGGAACCGTGCACCACGCCCGCACGTGTAGCGGAAAGGACACGCAGACGACTCTCTCGCAGGTGACGGAAACGAGAACCCAGGCGGAGAAGTCCATGATTGTGTACGTGAAGTAAAGGTGGAACTTGCATCCGAAATCTGACGTGTCCCTGATGTCAAAGTCGAACATGTTCAGAACCCAGAACCTAGCGAGACCTGCACAGAGAACACCAGTGTCCGCCAGTGCCAGCACAAACAGATGGACTAGGGTCGATGATGACGTAAAGTGGAGTCGCTTCAGAACCCAGAGGACAATAATGTTTCCCGTGACCCCCGTCAGGAAAATGAAGGGACTGACTATTTTCCACAGCCATTCGGATATGTCTGTCTCTGTGTAGGTTATCGTTTGGTTACACGGGTCCGTGCCGTTAGCAGGCCCGGGCTGCTTCATGTCGGAAACATGTGGCTGTTATCAGCAGCTGGTGGTAGTTGTATGGTATAAATGCATCATGTATCCGGTTATTATATTTATCCAGTTTGGAACTTGTTAAAAACACTTATATGAAACGTAACCTGATTAATATATCGATCTTTGCCATGTCATAGACTTTCCCTTTTATTGATCTGTTTGTAAAGGCACATGGCGCCAAGGTAGGGCTCATTTTGAAATAATGGCGATAGACGATGTTGGGCATATTTCAAAATATTCGTTTTGGTACCGGATGGAATTTAAAACTTTGCTCTTGTATTCCCTGTTAAGTCATTCACATTTGAATGTAAAGTAATGTAGTTTTGTAGAAAAACAGGATAAGTTGCATTAATACCATGCATAACAAATTCATTAATTAACCCACTTTGACCCATTTTTTGGACATTAATAGAAATCAAAGATGCCAACTTAATAGAATCAATGCAACATTCTATCAAAGGTATATGAGATAACTTTGATTAACCAATGTTTTGTTTTTTTCATAACCAAAAAACATGTTTGAAATTTAGGTTAACTACTTACTTCTCTGATTAACCCTTTGTGTTCTATAGGCACTTTAGTATTGGTGTCGGATGAAAATTTAATTTCAAACATTTCATCAGTATAATTTTAATGAACACGTTATACCACACCTAGATATATATTTTAAAGTGTTTTTTCTTTATCATTATACTTCATTAAGAAATCACGATCATGATTCTCAAAGGGGCATTCCTGGATTTGCTGCACTGTAAGATGTTTACGACTAATAAAATACTTCTACGATTAAACTTACATATTAAATATATTTTCTTGTTTAAAATATGAATGTCTGTATATTCAATGTGTTTCTGGTCGTCTTAATATTTGTAAGAAGCCCAAACTGGATTTTGTCTTCAAATAATTTCGTTCGTACGAAAACGTAATATTTTAGGAAATAAAATGAAATTTAACCTAGTACAAATATTAGAACAATCAGAAACACGTTTAATATACAGCCACTAATATTTTATGCTAAAAAATATATTTGATATGTAATTACAATCGTTAAAAAGCCTCTGTTAGTCAATAACATCTTAGAAATTGCAGCAAACTCAGGAAAGGCCCTTTAAAGGGGAATTCCTGACTTTACACAGACATTTAACCAGGCTTTTAATGAATAAAACTGGATATTAATTACATTTCCGTGCTTAGAATATTAATGTTTGTACACCATCTGTTTCTGGTATTCCCAATGTTTATAGTAGTTTAAACAGGATTTGTTTCTACATGTACTAAATTATTGAAGAAAAAATCCAGTTTGAGCTGATAATTTGAAATTTTGGGTCATGTGTTGACCAATTTTGAAATATGCCCTGTTTTCGTTTTATTAATATTTCAATTTTTTTTTTTTTTTTTTTTTTTTTTAATTTACAATTGCCAAAATTGTAAGGTATATTAGCTTTTGGGAATGGTTATATGATAATAGTGAATTAATTGGGCAAACATTACAACCGGTAGTTCAGTATTACAGTAGGTTTTATTACCACCAAAGATCTTGAAGGACGATTGGGGTCAGAAGTGAAATTTGAAAGTTGACGTTTCTTTTTATCAGTAAATCGCAAATTCAAACAATAAAAATTACTAAAAACAAAACAATAACAACTGTATGATCAACAGAATGAAAACGATTGACAGAAATAATGTTCCACAGTGATTAATCGACCTTCCTGGAAATTGGCAAAAATCGAGAATGACACCCCACACACGTGCACGGTGGCAACTGCGTGATGCATGTGCAAACTATGGAATGTGTTTCGGTGTGTTGATAAACATACCTGAACGTTCTTTACTAGGATGTCTGTGGTCAAAACGTATGTTTTAATATTTCAGGTTCCGCTACTTTTTTGAAGAGTATATATAAGCCGCAAAAAACAAACCTTGCCGTTTCTAGACTTATTTTCATACATTATACATGTGTTGTGTTCACCCGATAAAACTTGTTTTATAAGGCTTTTTTGCTTTATTCTTTTATTAGGCGTATAAGCTTGTATAGTTGTAGGTAATTGGTGTCACACGTGTGACCTGTCAAAGAAAGTAAACGGCCGCCATTGTGTATATATATATAACGAGAGGGTGCATCCTATGCTTTGTCCATGTTCCACTCTGACCTCATACAGTCTTCACACTGAATGATTTTTTTTTCTTAAACATGACAAAGTTGTTGGGATTTTTTATCGGAACATTATAGATTTTCACAATATAAATACAGATTGACGTTAAATAACTACTGATAAATTTGAATGAACAAACGAACGAACGAACGAACGAACGAACGAACGAATGAATGAATGTTTAACCACATCCCAGCACAAAAATATCGGGTATACAACAAACGTCAAAGTAAACTTGCAAACACAATATTACAGTGGAAACAGCTGTGATGAATTGTACTCATGAAATAATCAGAGATGAATATAAATATAAAATAATAAATATAAAACAATAAATATAAAATAATAAATATGAAATTATCTTCAAAGAACAAAACAAAAATGAAACATTATGATTAGACCATCGAAAACATTTTTCATTACTTCACACACACACGCACGCGCACACACACACACACACACACACACATCACATCACACACACACATCACACACACACACACATCACACACACAAACACACACACAAACACACATCACACATCACACACACACACACACATCACACACACAAACACACACACACATCACACACACATCACACACACACACACATACACACACACACATACACACACACACACACACATCACACACACACATACATATCACACACACACACATCACACACACACACACATCACACACACACACAAACACACACATCACACACACACATCACACACACACACACACACACACACACATACATCACACACACACACACATCACACACACACATACACACATCACACACACACACACACACACACACACACACACACATCACACACACACACACACATCACACACACATACACCACCACCACCACCACCACCATCACCACCACCAAAATTAGCACCTAACTATTCACACGATTTATCACTTAGCATTTAAAAAAATATATATATATATATATATATAAATAAATAAATAAATAAATAAATTTATATATAAATAAATAAATTTGTAAATAAATAAATAAATGTATAAATTAATTAATTAATTAATTAATTAATTTATTTAATTAATTATAAATAAATAATTGTATAAATAAATAAAATAAAATAAACAAAAAACACAAGATATACTTGAAAGCATTATCACAGATATCAATGCCTGTTTACGTAACCATTGACGACCCTGTACCGGGACAAACAGAGCATATAAACGCAATGCTCACCGCATTTCTTGTATGTTATTATCGGGAACACTTAAGATCCTTTGGTAATTGTGTACTGAAGTCACGAAGGCACGTTTTATGATCCGTTGCCAAAACCCGAGCCGTGATCTCCGATAAATATTCGTGACGCTAATGTAATCAGTTGATTGTTATCTACACGGAAGTTCGTGTGGTTCCAACCTGTTGCATCGGGAAGTGCACGTTCATTGGTTCGCACGTCGTGTTCGGGGAATATTAAACAGATTTATTATTAAACTTGGTAAACAGGAAGATCTTCCATTTACAATAGTGAGTGATGAAGCATATATATATACGGTCTTATAATTATATACGGTTGATTATGTATCAGAACTTAGAAATAAATGCATTCGTAATACGTTGCTAATAAAATAGAATAATGTCCCTTTGTTTTCTTTAAAGGGACATTCCTGAGTTTGCTGCCTTGTCAGATGTTTCTGACTAATAAAATATTTCAACGATTAAACTTACATATTAAATATATTTTCTTGTTTAGAATATCAGTGTCTGTATATGTACTGTTTCTGGTCGTCTTAATATTTGTAAGAAGCCCAAACTGGATTCTGTCTTCAAATAATTTCGTACGTACGAAAAAAAATAATAATTAGGAAATAGAATGAAATTTAACCTAGTACAAATATTAGAACGATCAGAAACACGTTTAATATACAGCCACTAATATTTTATGCAGAAAAATATATTTGATATGTAACTACAATCGTTAAAATGTCTCTGTTAGTCGATAATATCTTAAAAATTTAAGCATTCTTAAAAATAGCTTGTAACGTCAGATATTGGGGTCAATATTAAATTTTCAATGACGGATTTTTCAGTTTTTATTTCCATCGACATTTTTGTGGTGTTTCTGATTTTTAAGAAACAATTTAATGACTTTGAAACTCTAAGTTTTGTTTGTTTGTTGACTGTTGTTTGTTTTGTTGGGGGTTTTTTTGTTGTTGTTTTTTTCGGGGGGGGGGGGGGGGTTACTTACTTAAAGTTTTGGAATCATTAATCAAATCAAATTTGACTGGAATTTTTAACTTTTGTTTTTAATTTTGGGATACTTTCTTTACTATCTTGGAGAGATTTATATAGTTTATGATAGGTTGAGCAACTAAATTTGAATATTTATAGTTGAGAATTTTAGTTTTTATCATCAGTACTTATAGACTATAAATATAAATATATATAGACCATCATAACTTTCATTATTTCCACGAAGCATCTCACAAGTTTTCCAGCTTCTACCGATAAGGCTCATATGAATGGCATCTTTGTCTCTTTTATCTCAATCGTTCTTACTTGTATTGATTTTCTGTTACCATGGTAAAAACACACACGAACGCACACTCACACACATATGTGTACACGCATACATGCATGCATGCATGCACACACGCACGTACACACATTTATCGCATTGAAATTGTAATATTTAAGAGAAATTCTAAAATTAAGATTGGCTTGAGCATATATACCCGCATAAATATATAAACGATTTGATGTGTTTAAAATTATCATTGAATATCATAAAAACGCTTTAACTCATTTTTATTTTTATTTTTTAAATATTAAAGCGATTCACACATAAAAAAGAGATTTTACGAAAAGGGTGCGGTGGAGTGGGGGAGGTACCACAATTATGTTTGGCAGGTCTGTTAAAATTTAATTCAAATAATTCCACAAAACGTTTTAAGTAAATACATATTTTATTGTCTGTAAATTATATGTTATAAATGGATAGTGAATGGTGAATACCAATTAATCGTGCGTTCAGTGGGGTAAGCGCTCGCGATATATCCAACATGATGTATACTGAAACAATGGTGGGCGTTTACTTTCTTTTACATGTCACATGTGCTGGAACAAAAACCCGGTTGTGTTCCATGTGAATATTTCTGGGGCAGTTCTCTTATATTCATCATGTTGAGTGGATGGATATAGTTTAAGAGGTAGAGCGCTCGCCTTATGTGCAAAAGATCATCGAACTATCCATCGATCTTGGTGGACTAATAATGGTGTCTCCCGTTCTAAGCAGTGTCTCATGTCTGGTATCATCAAAAGTCATGATATGTACTGTCCTGTCTATCAGATATCCCTTGCTGTTATTCTCTCTCTTTTCTCTCTCTCTCTCTCTCTCTCTCTCTCTCTCTCTCTCTCTCTCTCTCTCTCTCTCTCTCTCTCTCTCTCTCTCTCTCTCTCTCTCTCTCTCTCTCTCTCTCGCTTGACCTAGTGTAGAAATAACCACCTTAGACACCAAATAGCCGTGGTTTAAAATGTGCTGAAGTTTCTTTAGACAAGTAGTGTTTTTAATTCCTTTCTTCAGGTTCAGCAAAAGCATGACATAGTCCTCTGTGTTTAGGACGAACCACTAGTATAGCAGTGGCTCCATATTCATAAACGTATTTAAGTCAACGTATGATACTTATCTCTATACTTAAGTAGGTAGATAAGTAGCATTAGTTGACTAAAGTCCGTTTATGAATACGAAGCCTAAGTTTTATTTATAACATTGTTACGAATTAGTCGTTTTTCAAGCTGACAGGTGTAAATAAGGGTTTCTCTTCCGTATCATTTTCAACTGTTCTGCAAATAAAAGAAGTAAAAATACATAATTTGTACCTTCGTGGTGAAACATAAAATTGAAGGGTTTTTGGGGGGGGGATAATTATTATTATTATTATTATTATTATTATTATTATTATTATATTATATTATGATTATTACTATTATTATTATCGTTTTTATTATTATTATTTTGGGGGTTTTGAGGGATGGCCTCTGTTTAGTTTCATTAACTATTAACGCTGAACCACCAGCGACATTGTTGATACTAGCGCATACACGCATCAATTATTGTTTTTACTAGTTAAATAAAACCAAATGACATATTATGCATATTTGACATGGACTATAAGCAAAACCTACTTGTATTTTCGAAACCACCGTATCGCTGAGCCAATTAGAATGAGACTTCCCATGATAATCAAAATAATCTGCATGACGTGGACGATATTCATTGGTAGTTCAAGTCTTGCTTTAAATTTGTTGGCCAAATCGTCATCAATATACGCACTCTGAAATATATGTGTAGGTTGATTTGTTACTCATTACGTATTGCATGACCCGATGTAAGCACATTTCGCCAAAAGCTAACATATTAATAGATAAACTGAATGACAATTTTAAATAGAAAAATAGAGGTTCCATTTTTCTCTTTTAAACTTTATGAAAGTTCCCTACATTTCTGTAACAAACTTTATTGCCATAAAAATTAAATTATTTGTAAATGTTTAGTCTATAGGCAATTTTAAAAAATACCCATGAACAACAGGTGTGATATATATATATATATATATATATATATATATATATATATATAGATATATAGAGAGAGAGAGAGAGAGAGAGAGAGAGAGAGAGAGAGAGAGAGAGAGAGAGAGAGAGAGAGAGAGAGAGAGAGAGAGAGAGAGAGAATGTTTGTGTGCGAGCGCTCGCAGTATTTGGTGTATGCATGAATCTATGCAATGTTATCACACACACTTTGTTCAACAGCGTAAAATCTAAATTATATGGGACAATTTTTTTTATCTGTATAAGATTTACTTGGTTTTTTCATTTGAAAACCATCAAGCGTTTCAGCAGTCTGTATTACTCTATACAACTCGACATTTCACCGTGTTACTACTAAAGAGTACTGGTTTATGACAGAAGCCACGGTTGAGGAAAATACACGTCGGTTGGATTATAGCCAACATTTAGTTTTTCGGTTTTATGTTCTAAGTGTTGGACGATGGTGGAGGTAATTTATTATATTTTAACTGTTTAAGAAAATGCAAGAAGGAATCGCAATACATGAAATAAACGTGAGAAATAATACATGAAATAAACGTAATTCTGAATAGTGAGTCGGATTACAACATATATTTATTTTAATTTTAATTTGCTATAGACTATTTTGTGTAATATATATTATAAAAGAAAACAAATGTTCAGTATAATATGTATTTAAAATTGTTTTAAAGAAATAATTTCCTTTGACATGTTTTAGTTGATCATCTGAGAGGAATAATTGCTAAATCAGTTGTTTCTTTCTGATGATGACCTGAAACATGTCAAAGGAAATTATTTCTTTAAAACAATTGTATATATATATGTGTGTGTGTGTGTGTGTGTGTGTGTGTCTATGTGTGTGTGTATATATATATATATATATATATATATATATATATATATATATATATATATATATATGTATGTATGTATGTATGTATGTATGTATATTCATATATATATATAACATTAATTGGGCTCAACGTAGAGGTCGTAAAAGGATAACAGTGTTGTACAAAATTTCATTAACGGGAATATCCTGAGTTTGCTGTATTGCAAGATGTCTTAGACTAATACAAATTTGTAACGACTGGTATTACATATTAAACTATTTTCTTGTTTAGAATATCAGTGTTTCTATAGTCAATGTGTTTTTGATCGTCCTAATATTTGTATGTAGTCCAAACTGGATTTGGTATGCCAATAATTTCGTACGTACGAAAACATAATAAATTAGGAAATAAAATTAATTTGACCTAGTGCAAATACTACGACGAACAGAAACACGTTTAATACAACGACTAATATTTTATTTATAAAAATAAATTTTGCATGTAATTAGTCTTTAACATGTTTCTGTTGGTCGACATCATCTTAACAATCAGCAAAAAATCTAAGATAGTCCTTTTAAACTTATATCAAGAATATTATACGTAACGAAAAACAACACACTATTTTTTTTAAATTAATTTACGCAATTTAATGTTTGCATTTATGTTTTGTTTGTTATTTTAATAACGTTAAATTTAAACCTTAAATGAAATATGCATCATAAAATATATAATATTTGTTCTATATTTATATGGAAAATCTGCCATTTCGACAAAATACAAAAAAACAAGCTCTCTTACAGTATAAATTTGTAATGCCATCTATGAAGACATCATTTATTGTTGGTGTTTTATGTTAAATATTTTATAACACTGTATTGTTTCTGTAATACCAAATAAACACTGGTTTTTTTAATGATTTCTCCCTCTACCGTCTGTTTATATTCTTTAAATTATTTATAAAAAATGTATATATTCAAAACCGGATTTTTTTAAGGTTTCAATTTCCAAAACTTTTATAATTTTCATCCTTCGTTAATTCAAACTAAAATTATTGTCGAAAATACTTTCTTGCATACCAATCATTCCTTCATTCAGAATATCTAAGCTGTTTAAAAATATCAAAATAAAAAGTATAGCAGAAGGGTTCACCTTGAACTAGATTTTGAAACTTTTTTCAGTTTTGATTCCCTGAGTATTCAGTGAGTTAAACGTGTTATAAAACTGTATACACGGTCGATAAAACCTCTATGATCCCTACCTCGTTGAACCACACAATGGGCATGTGCAAAGATCGTATATTGTGCAGTCCCCTGGAAAAAAGCAAACATTTGTTAAAAGTTAATTGCTCGTGTATTCAGTAAACGTCACACACGCACATTATGTTTCAAACATTAATCGGTCTTTTATGATAATGTCACCTATTAGATGAAAGATGTGGAGTCACGGCTAACGGGGCCAGAGTTCTGCAAACGGATATTTTAACCATATATGTCCCTTACAAATGCAAAGTAACAGATAGGAAGGAGATGTTTTATTTGACGACGCACTTAACACATTTTATTTACGGCTATATGGCGTCGGACATATGGTAAAGGACCACACAGATAATGAGAGACGAAACCCGCTGTCGCCACTTCATGGGCTACTCTTTTCGATTAGCAGCAAGTGATCTTTTATATGCACCATTCCATAGACAGGATAGCATATACCACAGCCTTTGGTGTACCAGTATTGGTGCACTTGCTGGAGTGAGAAATAGGCAAAGTAACAGAGAGAAAGGAAATGTTTTATTTAACGACGTACATGTACTCAACACATTTTATTTACGGTTATATGGCGTCGGACATATGGTTAATGACCACACAGATAATGAGAGACGAAACCCGCTGTCGCTACTTCATGGGCTACTCTTTTCGATTAGCAGAAAGGGATCTTTTATATGCACCATCCCAGACAGGATAGTACATACCACGGCCTTTGTTACACCAATTGCGGAGTATTGGCTGGAACGAGAAATATCCCAATGGGCCCACTGAGGGGAATCGATCCTAGATCGATCGCGCATCAAGTAACAGAAAGATACTGAATAACAAAAGCATCACGAATACTTTAATATATATTTTTATTCGTGATAAAATGAATTCAATAAATAGATTTTCTATACTAGAATGTTCCTAAAATATCTATAAGACATTGATAAAAAAAAAATTAAAGTTTGTTCTGTTTAACGACACCACTAGTGCACATTGATTTATTAATCATCGGCTATTGGATGTCAAACATATGGTTATTGTTGACAGTCATAGAGAAGAAACCCGCAACATTTTTTCTTTAGTAGCAAGGGATCTTTTATATGCACAATCCCACAGACAGGATAGTACATACCATGACCTTTGATATACCAGTCGTGGTGCACTGGCTGGAACGAGAAATAGCCCAATGGGCTCACCGACGGGGATCGATCCCTAACCGACCGTGCATCAAGCAAGCGCTTTATCATTGGGCTACGTCTCTTCCCTTGATAATTTTAAAAGACATAATTATAATAATAATAATAATAATAATAATAATAATAATAGCATTTTCAGTGACTAATTTAAAATAATTTAAAGAAAACTAAATTAATATTGGCGTTTATTTTGTTGTTCGGTATATTGCAACATTTCAAACTTGTTTTAAAATGTAAATATCTAATTGAATTAAGCATCCATTATAGTAAATGTTTAATTATATATAGAGGATACTCCCCGAGTTTTTTGTGATATAATAATTTATCAGCACGAGTTGATAAACGTATGAAATCCGAGGCTTGCCCATGATTTTTATACTTTTATCAACGAGTTCAGGGGCGTAGGCTTGGGGGTTCAGGGGGTTCGGACGAACATACACACACACACCGCTGAAGCAAATGGTCCGCTTTCAGAGCTAAAACATACAGGTTTATACAAATGAAATGGAGTTTGTGGTAGTGCAAAAACTAAATAGAAATAGGATCCACTTGGTTCGTATTCGACCCCCCCCCCCCTCCCCCTCCCAGTCCAGATCACGCTACGCGGATAAGAAATACAGAGTGATTATCAATTATGATATCACAAGCACTTGGTTCGTATTCGACCCCCCCCCCCCTCCCCCTCCCAGGAGTCTATTAAAATTACAGCCTTGTAAATATTGTCGGTTCAATTTTGACAGTGTGTGAGTGTAAAAGTAAGACTACAATATCTATTCTAAATACATAAATATTCTAAATAGACCAGAGATATCTCCAATCCCTTTTCCCGTGATACCTTTTATAAAAGTTGCTGTTTGGTCAGCGGGGTTTATTTTCGGGGTTTTCTTGTTCGGTTTTTATTTTGCCCGAAGAAAGAGGAACATGCCTCCGTCTGAACGCCTCATATCCCCTATTGAAATTCTTGCATAATTGGTTGTTCCAACTATAATTATTTAGGAAAAAAAGAGTAAATCTTTGAAAGAAGTCATGTAGGGGTATATGGCATATAATACATTAATTGTACCTTCATGTGTAGATACGGGTTTGCAAAACGACACTGTCATTCTTTATTGTATTATTAATGTAACGAGAGTATGTTTAGTCAAAAAAACAAGAAGGAAAAAAACACACCCAGAAACTAAGGTGTGGAGTGAATACATAATGACATGCGCAATGTAATCTTATAATAACATAGTTGAAACTAACCCTACAAAGACTGAGCAAGGTACAAACAACTCGAAGTTTCGATACAATAGACGGTCTTTGAATAACAACTTAGATATATTTTTTTAGATAATATTATTAGAGATGAACGATAAATAGAATCTGTATGGTGCAGTGCCTCATACTGTTTTGCTACCAAGGCCAGTTTAAAAAGAAATAAAATGTTTGACATCCGTGTAAAATGTCATATGTTTTGATAATCTACACGAACGATAATTGTTTTGTTTTTTTTATTTAACAACGCCACTAGAGTAAAAAAATTTTTTTATCTTATCATCGGCTATTGGACGTCAGACATATGGTCATTCTGACACTGTTTTTAGAGGAAACCCGCTGTCGCCACATAGGCTACTCTTTTACGACAGGCAGCAAGGGATCTTTTACTTGCGCTTCCCACAGGCAGGATAGCACAAAGCATGGCATTTCTTGAACCAGTTATTGATTACTGGTCGGTGCCAGTGGTTTACACCTACCCATTGAGCCTTGCGGAGCACTCACTCAGGGTTTGGAGTCGGTATCTGGATTAAAAATCCCATGCTTCGACTGGGATCCGAACCCAGTACCTACCAGCCTGTGGACCGATGGGCTAACCACGACGCCACCGAGGCCGGTCTCACGAAAGATAAATGCGAGCGATAAACGCGAGCGGTATATTATGATGTTCTCGCTGTTTTTATATGATACATGAACCTTTTTACACATTACTGTGACTTTTTAAAGCGACTCTCAAAGTGCCATTGTTAAGACGTTGTCGAATAATATTTCATTTTAACTTATTTTTCGTGCTGATGTCCAATTAAGGTTCAAGCACGCTGTCCTGTGTTCATCTGGGCTGTCTGTCCAGGACAGTGGGTTAGCTGGTTAGTGGTTAGTGGTTAGTGAGAAAGAAGAGGGTGTAGTGGCCGTACACCTACCCACTGAAACCTTAAGAACTCGTTCTGGGTTGGAGCCGGTACCGGGCTGCGAACCCTGTACCTACCAGCCTGTAGTCCGATGGTTTAACCACTGTGCCACCGAGGCAGGTGCCGAATAATAGACTTTTTAACGACTGTAATTACATATTAAATATATCTTTCTGCATAAAATATCAGTGGCTGTATCATTATGTCAATTTTCATTTTAGTTCCTATTATATATTTTTCTTAAGTACAATATCCAAATTCAATTTGGGCTACTTACAAACAGTAGGACGAGCAGAGAAACACATTGAATGTAAAAGAAAGAAAGAAATGTTTTATTTAACGACGCACTCAACACATTTTATTTTACGGTTATATGGCGTCAGACATATGGTTAAGGACCATACAGATTTTTGAGAGGAAACCCGCTGTCGCCACTACATGGGCTACTCTTTCCGATTAGCAGCAAGGGATCTTTTATTTGCGCTTCCCACAGGCAGGATAGCACAAACCATGGCCTTTGTTGAACCGGTTATGGAACACTGGTCGGTGCAGAACAGAACAGAACAGAACAGAACTTTATTACACTCAGGCCGTTCCACAACGGCTTTAGAGGAACATACATAATAAATAGTATAAACGTGACAAGATGGTTTACAGGAGGATGAAATAATAACATATGATAATACATAATACATAATACTTGTATATGATATTAATTGATAATAACTGTAACATTAGTAATATTAGTATTAGTAGTAGTAGTAGTAATAATAATGGTGGTAGCAGTAATGGTAGTCGTAGTAGTATAATAATAGTAGCAGTAGTAGTAATAGTAATGGTAGTACATGGTACAGTAATAATAATAATAATAATAATAATAATAATTGTAATATAGCTAGGAAACAGTTTTGATTGTGACATGAGTTATTCAGTTACAAGGACGTTTAAAAACCTGGCAAATTACATTTATAAATTTCGCCAACTTCTTTAATACACTTATTTTCTTACTGCTCATTAGTTCTTTGAATTTGTAGGTGCTTGGTCTAGTATAATAATACGGATGTAAAAATCTTACTCGGGAATTATGAAAAAATATACATACAAATAAATAATGGAATTCATCACTAATGTCACTTTCATCACATAAAGTACACAATCTGTCTTCAAATAATATGTTATTCCACCTTCCAGTTTCGACAGGTAAATAGTGATTTGACGTTCTAAATTTTATAATTAATCTCCACAACCTTTCGGGAATTATATTTAAATATTTTTCAAAAATGAGTTCTTTAAAAAGTTGATAGGTTTTGCCTCTTGATGACATTGATATGCTATTATTCCATATTTGTAAATATTGATCATTTTGCCTAATTTTAATTTGTTGTGAGAGCCAAGTTAACGATAAAAAGGTGTGTGATATCCAAACATCGCTCTTTCCTAAATGCTCCAAAATATTTTTAATACTAGTGAGCCAATTATAATTTATTCTATTTGTAACATGATCTGTCAACATAAATCTGTATAGAAGAAATGATAATTTTGATTGTTTCCCTGAAATAATGCGTGCCCAGTAACAAACCATTCTTCTTTGAATATTTAATTCCACGGGCACTTTCCCCAATTCTCCGTATAACATAAATAATAGGGTGGATTTTTTTTGTTGGCAAGATGTGTCGGAAGAAATTTATTTGAACAGAATCGCATATATCGTTTTTTCCATATCCCCAAACTTCGCAACCGTATAACAAGATTGGGAGAACCATTGATTCAAACATTTTAAGTTTACACTCAATCGATAGATTATTGTCTTTAGATTTCGCCAATACAAAATACATAGTTTTAGTTGCTTGATGTTTTAGTTGCTTGATGCAAGTGCAAGTCATCCCATTACCCATTGAGTCTTGCGGAGCACTCACTCAGGGTTTGGAGTCGGTATCTGGATAAAAAATCCCATGCCTCGTCTGGGATCCGAACCCATTACCTACCAACCTGTAGACCGATGGCCTAACCACGACGCCACCGAGGCCGGTACATTGAATGTAAAGACATTGATATTCTAAACAGGAATCTGTATTTAGTATGTAATTTTAGTCTTTACAAAATTGTATTAGTCAGAAACATCTTACAATGGCACGGAGCGGGACGTAGCCCAGTGGTAAGGCGCTCGCAGGATGCGCGGTCGGTGTGGGATCGATTCCCGTCGGTGGGCCAGTTGGGCTATTTCTCGTTCCAGCCAGTGTACCACGACTGGTATATCAAAGGTTATGGTATGTACTACCCTGTTTGTGGGATGGTGCATATAAAAGATCCCATGCTGCTAATCGAAAAAGAGTAGCCCATGAAGTGGCGACAGCGGGTTCCCTCTCTCAATATCTGTGTAGTCCTTAACCATATGCCCGACGCCATATAACCGTAAATAAAATGTGTTGAGTGTTGAATTAAGTACAACATGTGTTCTTACAATGGCAGCAAACTAACGACAGTCCCTTTAATGTTATTCATTGAAGACTATATTTATTAGGGGGCGGGACGTGTTCCAGTGGTAAAGCGCTCGCTTGATGCGGGGTCGGTCTAGGATCGATCCCTGTCGGTGGGCCCATTAGGTTATGTCTCGTCCCAACCAATGCACCACGACTGGTATAATAAAGGCCGTGGTATGTGCTATCCTGTCTGTGGGATGGTGCATACAAAAGATCCCTTGCTACTAATAAAAAAAATGTAGCGGGTTTCCTTTCTATGACTGTCAAAAAGACCATATGTTTGATATGTAATAGCCGATGATGAATAAATCAATGTGCTCTAGTGGTGTCGTTAAACAAGAGAAAGTTTATTTATTTATTTACGATATTTATTAAGTTGGCTATATTAATATTATGCTTTTAACTATACATTTAATATAGTTCTTATGTTACACTAAAAAATACCGTATAATGACGTATTTGATGTACTTTCGTGCGTGTGGTTAACTTGTAACTAGAAAAAAGGCATGCTATTATACTGCCAGTACTGCATACATAATATTGTTTTAGTTTTAAAGTTTGTTTTGTTTAACGACACCTCTATAGCAAATTGATTAATTAATCATCGGCTATTGGTAAATCTGACTTGTAGTCATCAGAGGAAACGCGCTTCATTTTCCTAATGCAGTAAGGGATCATTTATATGCACTTTCCCACAGACAGGAAAACACATACCACGGCCTTTGACCAGTTGTAATGCACTGGTTGGAACGAGAAAAAATCCAATCAGTTGAATGGATCAACCTAGGTCGTTCGATCCTGCGACGCAAGCACCTCAAGCGAGCACTCACTCGACTGGGCTAAATTCCGCCCCATATTTATTAGAGCTCGAAGCCGCCTCAGACGGCGGAGTCCTATTTTGTTTACTTTACACGGTAGTATTGAGTTACGTTAGCATATATATCAATATTAAAATTCAGAACATGTCCATGCATTTAAAAACGATGTATGCCACTTCAAACACCGTTTTGTGTTGTGCGATAAATGTGTATCTTACCTACGGTCACAGATACTTTTAAAATAATAAATAAATAAATAAATAAATAAATAAACCTTCTGATTATTCTGTTCAAAACACAAAACATCATG
Organism: Gigantopelta aegis; assembly: GCF_016097555.1. Classification (NCBI taxonomy): domain Eukaryota; kingdom Metazoa; phylum Mollusca; class Gastropoda; order Neomphalida; family Peltospiridae; genus Gigantopelta; species Gigantopelta aegis. The sequence goes on from NC_054704.1 coordinate 44,872,270, forward strand.
AACTGTATTAAAACAAAATTTAACTACAAAATTTAACAAATAAAACAGGCGTAAATACAAACTCTTTAAATTATGTGACATCAATGTGTGTGTTTGCTAAGTCGTACTTACAAGTCATTAGTTCGTAAGCGCCAAATAGTCTAATAAAATTATACGATACACCAACATGTTCGACAAATACGTTAGCCCAACTTGTAAAAGCACTAGCCTCAGACGTCGGGCTACCGGACTTATCGAACATAGCATTGGAGTATCGTACAAATGTTAAATCATTTGCCCGACGCGCTACTGCTTAAAACATAAAAAAAACAAAGGTCTCAGAGCTTCACTGATAAATATTAAGTAATTTGTGATCCATGTATAAAATTAATCTACCTACCAGTGTATTTTTATTGAAGACTAATTTACACAGCAAACAAAATAAATGTTTACACCAAAACAATCATGGCTGTACCTTGTATATATGAGTGACCGTTGGAGTAATACATAATGCTATCCATTCTGTATATTATAATGTTAGAGCATCTGTAAATACAGCTGAGAAGTTATAAATACAGTTGACAAACATTATCAAATCTATTAGATTCAGGAAGTTAGCACTTTTAGATTGTTGGATATAATATGATATGGAAAGAGACGGATGTTTTGCTTGAGCATTATATTCAGCAGAGTGTCGAATTAGCAGCTATTAGGTACAATTCGGTAATTATGAAACCAACTTACTTGATAATGGAATTGTTTGTAATATGAATTCCAACTTGAAAGCGGAAGACCATTTGAAACGGAAGGCCGGTCGTCTGTAAGAATATTGATTGAAAAATAAAGATAATAACAAAAACACACATGCACAAGAACATACATAGACATACACAGATCGATAGACATATAGATAGACAGACAGATAGACAGATAGAGAGACAGATAGATATATAGATAGATAGATAGATAGATAGATGGATAGACAGACAGACAGACAGACAGACAGACAGACAGACAAATATATATATAGATAGATAGATAGATAGATAGATAGATAGGTGTGTATGTATTTATTTATGTATGTATGTATATATAGCTAGATACATACATACGTACATACATACATACATGTAGGCCAATAAATATATATTGATATTGATCTATATTTTTGAATAGGGTGATTAAAAAATCCCACTTTTTAAGATGAATAGCGAAAAATGTATATAATGCAGAAACAATTATTTGGCTCGCGGTACAAACGTGATGTCCAAACATTCTATACCAATGAGAACTTGCTCGACATTTTACACAAACAGTTTATTTTATTATGTATAAATGGCGATATCATTTTATAGATGACTTACTTTTAAAATGTCTAGAGGTACAAAACGTGATGTCAGAAAATTCTATACCAGTGGGGACGGGATGTAGCCCAGTGGTAAAGCACTCGCTCGATGCGCGGTCGGTGTGGGATCGATCCCCGTCGGTGGGCCCATTGAGTTATTTCTCGTTCCAGTCAGTGCACCACGACTGGTATATCAAAGGCCGTGGTAAGTACTACCCTGTCTGTGGGATGGTGCATATAAAAGATTTCTCGTTGTTAATCGAAAAGAGTAGCCCATGAAGTGGCGACAGCGGGTTTAATATCTGTGTGGTCCTAAACCATGTCTGACTCTATATAACCGTAAATAAAATGTGTTGAGTGCGTCGTTAAATAAAACACTTTTTTTCTTTCTATACCATTAAGAACCCACTCATCATCTACCGTGTGGGCTACAAACGATGGCACCACACGGCTGGGGTTTTTTTTACACAGCCCATAATTCTTTTCTCTAGGATAAAATAACAAAAATGTCTTAGTGTTATTTTTGTCCCTAACGTTTTAAAATTTCCTTTTATGTCCACAGATTGCCACCCTATGGACTGTTCAGTTTGGGACTGTCTCTCTAAGAATGTCGACAGCAGTAGTGCAGACAATTTAATTTATAGAAGAGTTTTAAACGACAATCTAAGAAATAAAGACGTTTATTTCATCTTGGAACAAAAGACTATGGACTGTAAAAAAAATGGTGGGCTAATCGACCATCTTTTTTAAAACGTACAGTATATATTGAGATATATTGAGTATATGTTCTCACTGGTATAGCTTCTTTTTCTTTCTTCTGGGTGGGGTTTGTTTTTTGTTTTGGGTTGTTGGTGGGTTGGTTTTTTGGTTGTCGCTGTTGTTATTTAGTGGGGGTTGCTTCTTTTTTTTTTCTTTTTTTTTACATCAATTTTTGTATCAAGTATTTGAAAGTAATCCATGTATCGAAATGGAAATGTTTTCCGTCAGCACACTTGGTGATCGATGCCTGGTCACGTAGAGTGGGTTCCAACCAATACCCGTGGCCGTACTTTCTACTCACAGGTTCTATATCTATAAAGGAACTGTGTTGCTCTGAATTCGGATGCAGACCATCGACGCCATGAATAACATCCGGGTCAGCTCCCAAGAAGTGAGGAAACGATAATGTTCCTGATGAACCTGGAAAATAAGCAATGGAACGCTGGCTAAAAATAGCAGAACGTAAATAATTTACAGACAGGCAAACGGGTAGACAGATACATAAGCGTACGAGACAGAAGGGCAGGGGGGGGGGTAACTGCCCCCCCCCCACCCTCCCACCCAGTGCTGCAGCAAATACTTAAATTCGAGCAAAAACCATATAGATAATCGGGCAAAATGTGCTAACCTGAGACCTTTTTACCATGTATCTCCATCATCATTCCACCCGCAATATTAGCAATTGCGTAGTAATTCGTTTGTAACCCTATATAGTTGTTTGACAGTAACGTTAATATGAATAAACGTTGTTATCCAGATTCGGGCATTTTAGTTTAATTCAGGCAAAAACCAGCCTGCTCCCCCTACCAATATGGGAGCCCGTACGCGTATGGACAGATAGATCAACAGACAGACAGATATATATCATGTTTTAGTTACAGTGAAAGAATTACATATATTTGTAAAAACTGTTGTGGTTGTTCTTTTTTTGTCTTCTTCTTCTTTTTTTTTCTTCTTTTTTCTTCTTTTTTTTTGGGGGGGGGGGGGGGGGGGGGGTGTTGTTGTTGTTTTTGTTTTGTTTTTTTGTACTACAGCCATATTCTCACTGTGAATGTTTGCAAACGACACCTTAGCACATGGTTGCATTGCCTATTGCTTGGTATTTAACATATGCGACGCCTGGTCTGGAATGTTAGGACATTAATCCACTGCTAACGTGGGTTATTTATCCAATTAGCAGCAAATGAAAATAAAGCACCTGCGTTCTGTGATGACCTGTGCTATAACAGCCGCGGGCTGGGAGAGGAGGCATTGTGACTGAATAACAATTCAGGTGGGCAATAAAAAAACATGATTATTCCTGCTAACTCGGAGCAACCATTTTGTTTCGTTTTTGTGACGTCCGGTGGTATATCTTGGGGCGAAGTGACGTCAGCTCCGTCCATCTCCTCTTAGTGCAGCAGATATGTGACAAAATTGTGCCTTTTATGATAAAAGCATGCAACTTTGCATGATGCTAGGACATACCCTAGAGACAAAAATTAGATATAAGGACATTGCAGATTTGTCCACTGGGAGCCATGGCGGCCATTTTGAAAAATGGCCGCCATGACTAACGCAAGATCCAATGCAAGTGTCTGAATTTACCATATTTTGTGTCCTTTTTAGAACTAATTACACTGATTTATACATATGTCTATTGTACATGATGTAGAGGTGATATTTTATACAAATTTCAGGGACAGTTCCGGAATATAATTAAACAACGTTATTTTTTTCCCCCTCATACATACGTGTGCAATCATTCATGGTCATACTACAGCCGCCAGTAGTAGGGGTGTATAGTGGGTGGTTACACGTGCCTCTTAACAATGCTGACTGGCCTCGGTGGCGTCGTGGTTAGGTCATCGGTCTACAGGCTGGTAGGTACTGGGTTCGGATCCCAGTCGAGGCATGGGATTTGTAATCCAAATACCGACTCCAAACCCTGAGTGAGTGCTCTGCAAGGCTCAATGGGTAGGTGTAAACCACTTGCACCGACCAGTGATCCATAACTGGTTCAACAAAGGCCATGGTTAGTGCTATCCTGCCTGTGGGAAGCGCAAATAAAAGATCCCTTGCTGCTAATCGGAAAGAGTAGCCCATGTAGTGGCGACAGTGGGTTTCCTCTCAAGATCCGAGTGGTCCTAAACCATATGTCTGACGCCATATAACCGTAAATAAAATGTGTTGAGTGCTTTGTTAATAAAACATTTCTTTCTTAACAATGCCAGAAGTAACTACTGAACACTCCCCGAAGAGATCACACTAGGCCAACAGCTAAAAGCTGATGAGGAATGGCAGCCTTGAAACACTTCCTTTTCTACAACCATATCTAATGAGTTCTCTACATGCATTGGTAGCCCTAGGCAAGGTTGTGTTACCTTGATGTCATCCTTATTCATTTGGTGGTGGGAGTTCTGGTGCACAAACTAGCATCTGACCCCAACAGCGTGATGGCTGGTACATTGTCCTTTTCACATATTTTAGAAGGGTTGCCTTTGTAGGAGGTATTTGATCGAGTACTCTTTTTAGGAGGGTCGAAAAGCACAGGTGGCGCTTGGTGTTGTTGTTAAGGCACCAACAATTAGTGTGACTTCATTTGCTACTTTCCAGATGGCCCAACTTCCATCATTGCCCTTACTACCGAATGAAGACAGTAAAGCCATGGAACATGGGCAATAAAAGGCACCTGTCTGAACCCAAGACATGAGATATCTCATGGACAGCCAGGTATCGAAAATGCCCAGTACCAAAAGCCACCCAGAGTTCAGAGATATTGAACAGTTGCTATGGTGCCAAGACGCCAGTGTGTTCTTCACTGACAGCATCAGCTACATGAAGCAATATTCGTGTGTCTGCCTCCTCTTGGGTATATCGGGCTATACTGGCGACATCTCTTGGCTGTTTGCATAGGACATTTTGAAGATGTGTGCCAGGGCTAGAGCTGGGTGTGCAGGACGTTTCACCAAATTATGTATGAAACTTCAAACATAGTAGAAACTGAGATATTTTCAAAAATAATATCAATTATGACATAAGAATAATTTCGCCATATTAAAATAAAATTAGCCATGTGTCCAAATGACCTGACACTCTGTTTCCAACAGAACTGATTTCTTGGTAAGGTAGGAAAACAGTTCAGTCTTAGTAATCCATGCCAGGTTCCAGAATTTTACTCAATGGCTCCATGTGCCTTTTCCTCTCATGTTTAAAGTGCTTGAATTCAGACTAGTTAGGTTGTAAACATCCCAGATGACATCATTCCTTATAGCCTATTGTAATTGTGATACCAGATATGTGAGGAAGATCTGACCTGCATATTCATGGAAATTCCTAGTTTCAACATGTTATTTACAGCTTCACCATCAAGGATGCCTACCTCAACAGGAGGTCTGTTAATATTGCAATCTGATGTAATAAGCTCCTCTAGTACACAGTACACAAGGGGTCAGACTCAGTTTCACTATATGTGGCAGTGATGATGGCCAGGCTTGAATCTCGTGCTAAAACAACTCATCCAAGTTGCCAACCTTTACCTGACAAGCAACGTCAAGTCTGGGAAACTGAGCAGACATTTGCTGTTGTACTTTGGATTTATTTCGAACTGGAGGATGTTTGAAGAGCGGCAGAAATTCTCGATTGGTTCTTGGATGGATTTTGTCTCTAAAACATGCTGTTCTTTCACAAATATTCCATACTTATCCTGTCCTAACGTCTCAAATCTGCGCATGGTATAAACAACAGCATGGTCTGCAGTGTATTGGCCGTCTAGTTTCTGTAGATTATCATTACCTTCACAAAATGGATCCCTTCTATGGTATTTGTCAGTGACTTGACATCTCAAAGAAATGATTTCTGTGTTTGTTTGGTCTGTTCATGATGTACCGAATTTGCTGCCTTCTTCTGACTCATCTCCATGGATGACTCAACTATTAGTCGAGTTATCTCTGGTCCACATACCATCCAACACCTAAGAACTGTCGGATTCTCTGTCAGGCTTATAGCTCCACCATCACCTTTCACAACAGCGTTATGTTGGGTCTAATCAATGGTAATAGCAGGGAAAAGTCTTCTTGACCATCAACCTGATTTCTAAAATTCGGAATATAAAAGAAGATGACATTCTTTAAGTGTTACCAAATCTCTCAAATGGACTGGAATCCATCTGGCATAATTTGTGTGATGTAAGGCAAAGAAGAATGGGGCAATGTTGGTCAATGTATCAATGTACAAAAGAAACTTTGTCATCTGGATTGCAGGAACAAAGATCAAGACTTTCACTTCCAGCTGAGAACCATGAACCAAAACTAAAACTGGGGACTTGCTATAGCTCTGATACTTCACCGCTCTGATTGACATCAGATGTTTGTCTTCTACAAGTCTGCGGCTGCACCATGTAGGAGTATGTGCAGGCTACAAGCTGTAACTTGATGAGCTTTATGAGTGTGTGTTACATTTGTAGCTTTTAAGAAAGAATCTGCTATAACTGCAGAGGCAACTCCAGCCTGTACAAGGGCATCTGTCCAACCACTGCCATCAAATAGATCCCTTACCACCTTAAGGGCTGTCGTATCAATATGAAGAGCACCAAAGAAGGATTTAAGATGTATGCATGGAAAAATTGTAAGAAAAGTTAGGGGTTTTTTTAACGACACCACTAGAGGGCATTGATAGGCTATTGGATGTAGAACATTTGGTAATTCTGTTACATTTTTCAGTTAGTAGCAAATGATCTTTTTAATATACAAGTCGTGGCGCACTGGCTGGAACGAGAAATAGACCAATGGACTCACCGACAGGTATTCATTCGGAAACATTGTAAGAAGGTGCAAAATTACGACACAGTCATGACTCTTTTTTATTAGTACTGTACGTCCTGTACTACTTATAAAACAACAAATCATATATATTGTGAATGAAAGTAATTAAAAAATAATAATTTGTTCTCTATTTGAATTCGGTGATACTATAAATTGATAATTAAAATTCAGAAATGATTAATTAAGGAACAAATAAATGGGGAGAAACGCTACCCTTTCCCATAGACAATTCTCTCTCATTCAGGATATGCTCTGGGATGTTTAATAAACTACACCTCTATATGTGGAATGGACATACCTATAAAACAGTTTAATACGAACTTTGTAAATACTTGCACTATAATTATATAAGCTATTTATTGGCAAAGAACACATAGACACCATAGTTTCTTAATTATTATAATTTCGTTTGGCTCATACTCTAGATTTGTCGTTGAAATCAGCACCCCTACATGATGTGAAAAGGCATATTGTCACGGGGATTCTATAATTCCCGTAACTGAATAAAACACGATTATCAAAATATCTCTCCTAACTGTATATCTATTAGATCTCTCTGTAACAGGCTGTTAAACCCTAGTATGGCTCGTCTCTAGGTATGATCAGAGATACGATCTTATATAAAGTATATATTAATATAGCACGTTAGTTCTCTAGAAACACAACAAAAACACAATACACTTTGGAATCTGTATTAATCTACGCTGACAAATGTACAGCCGTAGTAGTTAATTAATAACAACAATAATAACAACCCAGAACTGATCACTTAATTAGTTAATCTCTAGGTGTCTAGTTACACAATATGCGAATCACTTCACCGTTACACCACACCCACACGTGTGATAATTGAGAAACGCTTCCAGGAGAAGTTAATTAATAAAGGAATTACAACACCATTCCTAACTGGTTAATTTTTAATTAACCCTTACTACTCGTTCAGTAACGTGTGAGAATTTAGGAACGCTTCTTGGGGAACTTAATTAATAAAGGAATTACAGCTCTATTCCTAACGGGTTAATTTTTAATTAACCCTTAACTACTCTTTCAGTAATCTTGTAACACAGAATTAATACTTATCACAATAAAGACAATAACCTACAGTGTACCTAGGTCGTCTAGGATGACTGGCTAAGCTTTATATTACCAAATACTCGTATAATGTTAGAACAAGAAGTCTACGATTTACTTCGTCAGATGACCGAAGACACTGTCTAAAGAATATTGGTATAATACAGTATTAAAATATTTAAAGTCACATCAATCACATCAAGGTTATACACAGAGCAGAAAATATATAATTACCAAAGTCCCGTCTGAACTAATATATTTCGTTCAGTGGACGACGTCCGTGATCCCCTGGAGCCTTCCTAATTCGTTCTCCTCGATATCTCTAAAACACTAGCTATTTATTATAAATCAGGATTTTGCCTGGGGGTACAAGGCGGTACCTCACGTATCATCTCATATTCCAACTCTACTAGAGTCGGTATATTTCTCTCTGATCGTCAGACTTACTGACGCCATCGTCGCCAAATCACGGTTGTAAAAACCGCACTCGCAGAGGTATTACGTAACTACTCGCCACATGGCCTCCGCACCTGGCTAAGGGTGTGTATTAGGCGTACCGATCGAGGACTGTCGCGCAGAAGTATTACGTAACAAGTTGCCCATCTGGGCTTAAGTGCAATTAAACTGCACACGGCCCTCTAACACAAGTAAAATCGCCACAGGCGAAAACAAATTTAAGAGCATGTTCCGTGACACATATATATAAATCAACGTCATTAATTGTGTAAAGAACAAAAAGTAAGCTACATTCAATCCCCTGCATCAAGTTGTGTTGTGACCATGGCGGCCATTTTGAAAAATGGCCGCCATGGCAACTACAGGAAAAATCTGCAATGTCCCTATATCTAGAAATAACTATTTTGGTATGTTCTTACTTCATGCCAAGTTTCATGCTTTTATCATCAAAGGCACAATTCTTCTACAATTTTCACCAATCTGCTGAACTATCTATATCTATGCACAGTGTAAACAAACGCTCTAATTTACGACAAGGCGCTTCGCCTTCATCAACCTGACTTGTAAAACAACATAAATGACTTGATAGTATAAAAAAAACCTATTTAACTAAATATATTTCAATTTGAATCAATAGAACAAAATGGAGTTATAGTATTTTTCTTTTTTTAAAAAAATCCAAAGAACTAAAGGCCTGTTGGTAGAGTACGTTCGAGCAAAAACGACCACTCACGATACCCATGTGATACTTTTCTTTGGGACGACGTACTTGGTCACTTTTGTGATTTTAGATGGGAAAGTCTACTTAATCAAGGGTTTTACAGAATTACTTACAGTAATAAGGCAGGACGGCTGATAATGTCCATTGCGATTCGAGGGGTATCCGTGCGGTTATCACACAATACCCTGCGATCTTAATAAAAGAGGCACGTCTTTTTAGTGTGTCTAGGCACAGTGTCTGGGGACCGTCTAAATATACACCTGCCAATCAGGAACCACAGGTACAGGCCAATGAAAGAAAAAAAACAGTTAACCAAGAAAACACTCCGATTATTATTTCAGTACATGGGCTAATTTATGTACAAAACACAATACAGTTATTTCCACACTTTGACAATGGTGGTTTATTTTGTATCGAAAAATAATATATAATTGTTGCTGGCTTACTGGGATGGCTATTATTACAGAACATTGCGATGCATCCGCAAAAATCAGGTATGGTTTGTTTCTTCAGTTCGAAAACTAATTCCTGACG
>NC_054704.1:44884436-45006936 GCF_016097555.1 Gigantopelta aegis
ATATCAATATTCTGCTTTGCATACTTCTTCCACTATTCAGTAGTGGGATGGGGTTTTTTAAAATATTAAATAATAAAAAACCCACCCGATATATCACCTCGCTGTCAGACGTCAGATCTGACCCAGATTGCATCTTACTCTTTCTTTGATATCCACGCTACTTTGAAAACCCTGTGCATGGTATATTAAGAATAATATTTAAAATGCCCTTGTTCGCTGACACGAACCTTTTGGTTGCTCGATATAAAAGCTCTAAGTAGTCTATTAGCTTTAAACGAGGCCATCTTTTGTGATACCACGGGCAATGGAGATATTGTACAAATGGGGAGTTTTACGTTGAGCTATATTACATGTGGCATGTGTATTGAGACCCCCAAATTAAAGAAAATTGGCTGTCAAGACAGATATCCACATTTCAGAGACGAGTGAAGACTAATTTCGTGCCTGTGACCGTGTCATTATATGATTACGTTGCTTTTATCACAACAGGTTTATTCAAAGTCTGACAGGGAAGTACTGGTACAGAATGACTGTCGATATAACGCTCTAAGTAAAGTAAAAAAATAGAAGAAAAGAAACGAAAAAGTTGACAGTACTGGTAAAATATAGAAGCCGAATTTACAAAAAGTACATTGTAATTATCGAGTGTAACATATACTGTACGACCTGAGTTTATCATAAATTATTAAAGGGACAGATCCTAGTTTCAATCCGTAAAAATTAACACTACGTTTAGTTAATGTACACACCTGTAACACATTTGGATAAAGTTACAACATGAGTGAAACATGAGTCTTTGACTTTGAAATGGTGAAATAACCTCTAAAAATAGACTAAAACTCGACTCCATAACTGTTATTTCTCAGGCGCACGAGCGTTTTTAAAACAATGAGAAATGCATTTTGTGATATTAAAAACACCAGGATGACCAAAAGCACTTCGAATGTACAGAAATGAATAACATAAACAATAAAATCTAAGTAAAGCATGATTTAAATTATTAAAAAACGGCATAATAGAAAACTATATGCTATAGTATTAAAAGAACTAGGGCATGTCCCTTTAAATATATACAGCTGACAGTCGGTTTGGGAAGTTACATGTGACTAAACTGGATTAATAATGTTTGAAAACATTTGGCCTTAGGCCCAAAACACACCGGGTCTGAGTCTGGGTCTGGGTCAGGGCGAGTATGGTACCAGTCGAAAATGAAACGAACTGTATCAAATGTAACAACATACATTGCGTCTGGGCTGGCGCGAATTACAGATCTGGCAACAGACGACATAGATCATGTAATATATTTTCACACTGCCAGACCCTGTGTCAACCCATATTACATTTATTTTGTTCTTAACAAACAATAGGAAAGATAGAATTCTCATAATTAGTGTTGGTGTTTATAGAACAAAATATATCTAAAGATATGAATGCAGTTAATATATACTGAATCCCTTTAGAAACGCACCACACAGTTAATCACCTAAAAAAAATGATTTATTGAAATTATATCACTGGGGAAATGTGTTTCAAAACACGTAACAATTACAGACACAGACGTCAAAATACACCAAACGTGGTCTTATGTGTCTGGCCAAACTTGAGACACCATAAGGTTTATGTATGGTTGTAATAATAAAACATTATATACCAGAAATAAAAAGAATATTTTTTAACAAATTTAAGAGACGAAACCCGCTAAAGTCGCACTGATTACTTTTTCAATTTGTATATGGACTTTCCTACAAAGAGATGGATAACTATAAACTTTGGACTAGAACAATTGACAGATATTCTGGGGATAAAAATAAAACATTGCAGAACACTCATAAGAGAATCAACGATTTGAAATGCTAAAAGGCGAGAAGGCAGACATAATGTTATTTATTATCCATATGGTTCAACATAACCGAGTTAATAATAATCATACGAAGTGTAATAACAAGTGTAATGACATAATTTTGGGACACGACGTCAAAACATGACATTGCTTCTCAAGTCCTAGTTCAGACTGTGCGTTTGAAATATGACGTCATTTTGTCATCTCCTTCTAGTTGTGGCTGAAATATTTTGAGTTGGGTCTTGTTATTCATAAAGAAAACAACAATAATACTATGGATAATAAAGACATGATTACACTCGCGTGTGTGAAGTACTGATTTTACGAAACTCGTATCAGGATTCATGTATTACCATCACTCTCGCCTACAGAAATCCTGACACTCGTTTCGTAAAATCAGTACGACACACAAGCTCATATAATAATCTCTATGTCTGAAACAGCTTGCGGTCTACTATGAACATTTATATCTAAATAATATTCGTACCATTTCTGCATACGCTGACATTCAGTACGCCCGACGCCATGCAGTGGTTAGAATCAGGACTGCAGAAGCCAACATTGTCCGGTTTTTCTGCCGGGCAGGCGAAGGTGTCCGCTGGAAGCAAATACCTATAGACGTCGATTCCTTTTATACTGTGTGTATACTGATACTTCACTAACAGAGATCTGTGGAGAAGAACACTGAAATTAATGACGTTGACTTTGCATTTTTTCAATCACCTTGAGTTCCCTTTTTGTCTAGCTGGCTAAGACCCTATAATATATGAACGTGTCAATCGCGATTTCCGCCCACCCACCACCCCCTTAGTTATTTTAGGCAGGCTAGGTGTGGCTCTGAAATACCAGAATAATATTACAGCTAGCTATACCTTATTTATCTGGACTGCGTTTTACAAAGCGATCTCTTCGCTCATCCACTACAAAATATTGTACGAGACCCCCTTAGAAATTACGTCCTTAGCGTTAACAGAAAGTCAGAACACGTAAAACGATGGTACGTGTGACAAGGCGGGGAGCAGGGGGTTAAGAGGTCAAAACACTTCTGCTCAAGCAAATTTACTTTTATTTCAATATGTTTTCCTGGGGAGCGTGCCTCGACACAGTCTAGATAAATTACTGCACACACACACACGCCTGTGTGGACATTTAAAAATAAAACAGATATCTTGGAACATATATGTACTTTTAAAACATGATAGTCCAGCCAAAGAGTTTAAAGAATTGTGAACCTTTTTCTAAAAGCATGAAACTTGGTACGCGCCTGCGCTATTTTAGTACATACAATTTAGACAAACTTAAAGTAATATAATCTTTCATAACCAGCAGTATGTGTGTTTTTAATATCTGCTATTATTACTCTGGTGTATCCTGCCCCGGATCCAGCCACTGGGTGTGTATGCCAGAAACCGGACCCGAGGTTGGCATGCCTGAACTTTCAGTGACGATGGACGTGTTAAAAAGTACCATGACCGTAACCCTGGGATATGGCGGTCATTTTTGAAAAATGGCCGCCAGGAATGGTCGTCTTTTTCCCTGTGGTTGAATCTGAGATGCTACTGTATCTAAACATATGAATTGCGGCATGGCAGAGATGTGGCCAAGTTTTATAGTTTTACGACCACATCCACCGCTACCGCTACTCAATGGGGAGGACATTGAATGAAACATATTCTGTAACTGCATACAGTATATATATACAAAAGGATTGGGCACAAGTTATCCAACTTACGAGGCTGTCTTTTATATACAATAATATGTTATAACAATATCAGTGACAGGAACTAGTTTTAAAAATACAGACATTCAAAACCAAATAAATACACAGAAACAAAAGAAAGCAAAACAAAGAAATAAAGTGAATGAAAGTGAAAGAGGAAAGAATAAGGGAAATGAAAGTACTTCGTTTTCTGCATTGATATTGAAGGGACATTCCTGAATTTGCTGCAATTTTTATCATGTTATCGACTAACAAAGACTGTTTAACGATTATAATTACATATCAAATATATATTTTTGCATAAAATATTAGTGGCTGTATATTAAACGTGTTTCTGATCTTTCTAATATTTGTACTAGGTTAAATTTCATTTTATTTCCTACGTACGAAATTATTTGAAGACAAAATCCAGTTTGGACTTTTTACAAATATTAAGACGACCAGAAACACATTGAATATACAGACACTGATATTCTAAACCAGAAAATATATTTAATATGTAAGTTTTATCATAGAAATATTTTATTAGTCGGAAACATCTTACAATGCAGCAAACTCAGGAATGTCCCTTTAAATACTTATAGACGGCTTCCGCACAACTATATAGTTACAATTTAATCGAACAATGTTTTATTTCTCAAATCGTTATGTTTGTTTAATATATTTCTGAACTTAAAGAAAAACATTTTTAATTAGGCCTAGCATCGACATTTAACGTGGTATATTTAGTACTAACTGCAGATCAACTTGTCCAAAAATATTTACAGAATATAAAAGAAGTTGTCTTTGCGCTCCCTTCTCCCACTCACCCCAGACCCCTTCCTGTCCTGGACGAAGGAGCCGATGTAAGTCCACATCTGCGCCCACGACAGGCGTGCGCTACAACAGTTTTCTCTGAAGGTGCACGTTAAGCCCTATGACCTGACCTGACCTGACCTGTCCTGTTGTTTTTGCTGGTTAAACAGTTTACATTCAAAGAAGAAAGGGGAGGAAATGAAACAATGTGTCTAAAATTCAATACTAAAAGTCATGGCATGGCCTAATAGCAAATGTTTTGTATTGATCAGTTTTACCTGCATGCCTGTGACGAATAGAATAGCATATCTTTTGACGAGTCAACAAAGGGTCCAAAGAACTCCCCATCTACAAATATAGTAAACATGGGGTTTATCAGGCTGACCAGCACACCCTTATGAAAAAGTAGAACAAAAGTAGGACTGAAAATTTTGAAAAAGTAGGACAAAAGTAGGAAAATAGAAGGAAAAAGTAGGATAAAAGTAGGACTGAAACAGTACGTAGCAACATTAATCATTAAAATGAATTTGTAAATCACAATGAAAGGTAAACTTGATTTGTAACTGAACATGAAAAAGCTAAACACAAAATTTCAACTCAATATCTTGAGGCATGGCAAAAAAACAAAAAAACGTCCGGAAAACTAATTTTTGTATCTCCTAAGTTCAAGGGCCATAACTCTGTCAAAATGGGTAAATCATTATGAAAGTCAAACGTTATTTGTAACATTACATAATAAAGCTGTACACAAAATTTCAGCTCAATATCTCAAGACATTGTCAAAAAAAAAAACCATACGGAAAACTATATGTGGGACAGATGGACGGACGGACAGGATGGACATGAAACCTATTAAGGGACTAATAACTCTAAACCAATGTAAGGCTCAGTATAGTAGAGCTACAACTCCAGTTCTCAGCTGAGTATTGAAGGAGTACACTACTTTAGACATGGCAAAAGTAACATTTGAGTGACAGAAATAAAATTTCATCTTACATTGACTTTCAAGGAATAAAATTTAATATGTTGAGATTATATGGTGCTACAAATTGGGAGATATATCTTGCTGCAGAAAAAAACACTTAACCGTTGACTTTTATAATAGCACAAGCAATATGCGCACTTTAATAGCAATTCGCGGCATTTTGAAACAAAAAAGTAGGAAAATTTAGATATTTTAAAGAAAAAGTAGGAAAAATAGGACAGCGACCTAAAGTAGGGAAAAGAAGGAAAAGTAGGGTAGCTGGACAGTCTGGTTTTGTGCTTATATACATGCAGCTGGGCTTGGGGTTGTTTGTTATGGCTACGTAAACAAAACTGACACTATTCAATTAAATGCATGTAGTTTAAAGGAAAGGAAGGAAGAAAATGGTTTATTTAACGACGCACTCAACACATTTTATTTACGGTTATATGGCGTCGGACATATGGTTAAGGACCACACAGATATTGAGAGAAGAAACTCGCTATCGCCACTTCATGGGCTACTCGTTTCGATTAGCAGCAAGAGATCTTTTATATACACCATCCCATAGACAGATAGCACATAACACAGCCTATGTTGTACCAGTCGTGGTGCACTGGCTAGAACGAGAAATAGCCCAATGGGCCCACCGACGGGGATCGATCTCAAAACTAACCGCGCATCAAGCGAGCGCTTTACCAGTGTTAAAGGAAATATTAATTAATTGAATATAGTGACAGATACTGGTGAGTGTTAACTTGGGTTATTGTTATAATCATGAACAATTTATTTATTTTACTAAATGGAATATCTTACCAGAGCCATTGATCATATTTGCATATTTTCCACTCCAAAAAGAAAGTGTTCTGTAAAACAAAACATTTTAACAGTTATTAGGACAAATGTGAAATATTAATTATAATAAATAAATAAATAAATAAATTATTGTTTCATTATATGGATGCAAATCATATCATATTTCTTTTCCTTTTTTATTTTTCAGTTTATTCAATCATTTCTCACAAACGTTTACTTGTTTACTTTATTTATTTATTTATCTATCTATCTATTGAAACTTGTACAATTTAATATTTGTAATTAGGAGAAGGCCTCATACGTTGGATAACTTGTGCCCAATCCTTTTGTAAACATTATATGCAATAAAATATGTTTTGAATCAATCAAATCAGGGCAAAGTAAGGCAGGGTAGAACTTAGCCACTAATTTGTGTACAGCCATAAATAATGAAACACATTTTATAGTTTTTATTTACATTTAATACATATTTAATATGAAAATACCATTGCTAAACCCTTACACACTTTGTCTAACCAATGAGTGATGAAACCCAATGATGCCATATGGGCTACGTTTTCTGATTTTTTACAAAGCATTTGTATGTGGATTTTCAAACAGACATGACAGCACATACATATGCTTACAGAAGATGACGATATAAGTTCTAAATTGAAGATATCAAGTGGTGAGTAACGCTGATAAGTGTTATCTGCATATCTGTTATCTTATGTATGCTATATAGGATATGGAGAACTGACTTATCCGCACTGATGAAAAACAAATAGGATGACACATTTAACTTAACCTACTTATATATATATATACATGTGATAAATTCAGTGTATCGTATCACTTTTACATTACCTGATTATCTAAGTTATTAGGGTGTTGTTTGTGCATTTTATAATTAATTATTTATGCCATAATCAAAATGAAGGGATAGGGGCCGGATCGTGTGCTGCCAAAAATAACAAAACATTGCATTTTTATATCCTCCGCCTCTTGCTTTTTATCGTCATCTCTGTCATCTCTGTCATATCTCTCTCTCTCTCTCTCTCTCTCTCTCTCTCTCTCTCTCTCTCTCTCTCTCTCTCTCTCTCTCTCTCTCTCTTTATTTTTTCGCGCTCTCTCTCCCTCCCTCTCTCTCTCTCTCTCTCTCTCTCTCTCTCTCTCTCTCTCTCTCTCTCTCTCTCTCTCTCTCTCTCGTTATAGCTCTATGTATCTTTATTTCCCTCTTTCTATCAATTACTACTAAATAAAACAATGCAATTGTAAAAATAAATACACTACAAAATAATAATTATTAAAATTAACTATTGTGTTTTATTACATATTAAGGTTGCTGCTTGTATCTCTGCTTACTTGAAATAATTCCATTTGTCTATGAATCCCGCGCGAAATATGTCATCAGATCCAGTGTACACGTTGTAAACACCATCGTCGGATCCATTCCACTGATAGAATGAAAACAGAATCACGTAGTGGATAAGTCATTTGTGCTGTACACAATTTTATTGACTGCGAAAACCATCAGACATTTCAGGTACACTAACAAATAAACCAGTTTGAATCATGAAACACGTTTATATTGGTTCAGATGAAACAATTAGCAATATAGTCTGATGATGGCTACCATTGTGATAAAAGCACATGTTAAGTGTTTACCACAAACATATTTACAAAATATCACATTCCATAAATCTCTAAGGTGCCAAATGTCTATTCTTAACATGTGATCAAGTTTGGGCCAACAAACACTTGTATATTGCCTTAAATGATTAACATATGAGGTAACAGAGGTAAAGTTAAAGCTTGTTTTGTTTAACCAAACCACAAGAGCATATTCTCTAGTAATCGGCTGTTGGATGTCAAACATTTGGTAATGTTTACATGTCTTGGAGAGGAAACCCGCTACATTTTCCCATTAGTAGCAAGGAATATTTTATATGCACCATATCACAGACAGGATAGCACATACCACGGTATTTGATATACCAGTCGTGGTGCACCATTTTGATAAAAGCACACGTTTACCATACACACGTTTAGAACGTCACATCTCATAACATTACATGATGCAAATTGCCAAATGTTTATTCATAACATTTCATCGAGTTTGAGGCTACATAATCAAGTATTGCTTTAAATGATTAGCGTATGTGGTAACATCGGTGGCCATTTTCAAAAATGCAGGCTGTTAGCCACGCCCAATTTTTGAAAAGGATCATCCCAACTCATTTTGTTCATCAGGTACCAATGACCTAGAAAACACATTAAAACTTTCCACGGAAAGTTGTCACGAATACTCCATCATTCGTACAAAATGTCAGCGGTCAAAACGTCAATGGACGAAATGTCCATAGTCGATATGTCAATGGACAAAATGTCAGTGTACAAAATGTCCACCATTAATGATTTTGACCGGTGACATTTTGACCACTGACACTTAAACCGTTGGCATTTTTTATCGTTGATACTTTGTCCTGCATACCATCTCAAGCATAACCTTAATTTTACGAAAATTCTTGACACCAGTTACTGTATCATGTGTACCTTGTACATGAGTCCAAAATTGGGGTCCAAAAAATGACTCATGTTGAAGAGGCCCATGATGTCTTGAGAGACGAATTTCAGCAGGGGGTCCTCGTAACCGTACAGAATGTCATGTACGCTGACCACCTTGAAGAGGTTCTCACCCGTAATCGCCAGCGCGTAGTTTATTAGTTCCTGCACCCACGGGTATTCAAACCGAACCAAGTAGGCCACGGACTGGAATCGACATTTGAAACAATGAAAAAATGAAACAATGAACGAATGAATGAATGAATGAATGAAGGTTTAACGACACTCCAGCACAAAAATACACATCGGCTATTGGGTGTCACAAATGGTAAGTATATGAAAATATACATTTAAAACAAAACTAAAATGGGTATTTCATATCGCAGTGTTTTAATTTAAAATTGCAATATCGGGATTTTTTTTCTTCTTCTTTTTTTCATCTTTTTAAAAACATTATTTAACCATTTAAAATATATAATTTACTCCTCGTTTTTCCCCCTGGATACCCCATTCGTTTACATCCTTTATCCTGACAGTACTTCGTGATATCATACCGTTATGACCTTGTCGAAACTTCCTTTGGACACTGTCTTGTGCAGAAATAGGAGCGAATGTGCTATCGGGTTTGTTGTCTAGATTAGACACATTCGTTTTACGATAATTTGCCATTACTAGTCTACTGACCTTGTTTCTGAGCTTTTCCTGCTTTGTTGGGTATGTCAGTTTTAAAGGGACATTCCTGAGTTTGTTGCATTGTAAAATGTTTCCGACTAATAAAATATTTCTACGATTAAGCTTACATATTACGTATATTTTCTTGTTTAGAATATCAGTGTCTGTATATTCAATGTGTTTCTGGTCGTCTTAATATTTGTAAGAAGCCGAAACTGGATTTTGTCTTCAAAATAATATTTTAGGAAATAAAATGAAATTTAACCTAGTACACATATTAGAACGATCAGAAACACCTTTAGTATACAGCCACTAATATTGTATGCAGATAAATATAGTTGATATGTAATTGCAGGCGTTAAAAAGTCTCCGTTGGTCGATAACATCTTAAAAATCGCAGCAAACTCAGGAATGTCCCTTTAACGTGTTTACATTTCTGTTCAAACATTATGCTCATATAGGTC
The DNA here is from genome assembly GCF_016097555.1 of Gigantopelta aegis. Lineage (NCBI taxonomy): Eukaryota > Metazoa > Mollusca > Gastropoda > Neomphalida > Peltospiridae > Gigantopelta > Gigantopelta aegis. The sequence goes on from NC_054704.1 coordinate 44,894,252, forward strand.
GACTATCATCTAGCCGTATTGTTTATCTCACATATATACAGTTTACCGCGGCTAGAGGACACTCGAACCAATATCCAGTGTACAAAATGTAAAATCCGTTAAACATATTGAACAAAAGAAGAAGAAATGAACACAGACAAATAATAGCTGAAATAGCGTCCTTCACACACTCAACTACACCCTATTCCTGATGATATTTCCCTGAGTTCGTTAACAGTTTTCATTATGAAAATGATTTATAAAAAAGTGGGGTTTTTTATAAAGTCTGTTTTGTTTAACGACGTCACTAGAGCACATTGATTTACTAATCATCGGCTATTGGATGTCAAACATTTGGTAAGTTTGACATAGTCTTAGAGAGGAAACTCGCTACATTTTTCCATTAGTAGCAAGGGATCTTTTATATGCACCATCCCACAGACAGGATGGCACATACCACGGATTTTAACATAAAAAATCGTGGTGCACTGGATGGAACGGAAAATAACCTAATGGGCTCACCGACGGGGATCGATCCCAAACCGACCACGCAACAAGTGAACGCTTTACCACGGGGCTACGTCCCGCCCCGAAAATGATTTAAGTATTTGTTCGCATATCATGTTTCGGCAACTTATTCCTCTATACACCACCTCCTGCACCCGTCCCATACTTCGTGGTTTCAAGTTTATCATGTAAGCAATACTTTTAGACATTAAAAAGAATAATAATATTAAATCACAAGTTAGGAATGTCATCTCACCAAATATGGAATATTGAAGTTCGTAAATGTCTCGTTGTCGTAGCCGACCGACATGTTTCGTTCAAAGTAGTACCACGTGATCTGTCGGTACGTGACGGTGTTGTTGTCGTTGTATTTGATGCCCACTTTCTCCTTTTCCAACCTGCATTGAGAAGATATTTAGGATTTTCTAAAAATCATTATTATTGATCAGGCAAACATAATTTTGAAACAAAGAATAATAAACCAAATATAATAAAAGTATGTTAGTACGACAATAATGCTGATTTGGTCTGGTTTTAGTTGTATTGATTTGTCCTGTCTATCTTGTCTTTTCGTCTGTCTTTGGTTTTTCGTCTGTCTTGTCTGTCTCAAATTCAATGTCATCTCGGACTCATCCCACCTCAACCCCCCACCCCATGGTTTGCAAGGACCTGACATGCAGATAATACTACATGGGTGGCCGTAAGATTCCATTTATCTCACAACGAGTTGTTTTAAAACGTATCTAACAAAGGAAAAGCGAGTTGGATACGTTTTTAAACAACCCATTGAGCTATTTCTCGTTCCAGTCAGTGCACCACGACTGGTTTATCAAAGGTCGAGGTATGTACTACCCTGTCTGTGGGATGGTGCATATAAAAGATCCCTTGCTACCATTATAAAAGAGTAGCCCATGAAGTGGCGACAGCGGGTTTCCTCTGTCAATATATGTGTGGTCCTTAACCATATGTCTGACGCCATATAACCGTAAATAAAATGTGTTGAGTGCGTCGTTAAATAAAACATTTCTTTCTTTCTTTTTTAAAACAACGAGCTGTAAAATAAATGGCATCTAACAGACACGAATGTTTTCTTGTGGGTTTTTTTACATATCTTGAGAAAGAAAAAAAATTAAAATTAAATTTAAATGCCTTTTCCAACGAAAATCTATTTACGGCCCTTATGCTCATAGACCGACCTCAGTGGCGTTGTGGTTAAGCCATCGGTCTACAGGCTGGTAGGTACTGGGTTCGGATCCCAGTCGAGGCATGGGATTTTTAATCCAGATACCGACTCCAAACTCTGAGCGAGTTCTCCGCAAGGCTCAATGGGTAGGTGTAAAACCACTTACACCGACCAGTGATCCATAACTGGTTCAACAAAGGCCATGGTTTGTGCTATCCTGCCTGTGGGAAGCGCAAATAAAAGATCCCTTGCTGCTAATCGGAAAGAGTAGTGGCGACAGGGGGTTCGGTCCCAAAAACTGTGTGGTCCTTAACCATATGTCTGACGCCATATAACCGTAAATAAAATGTGTTGAGTGTGTCGTTAAATAAAACATTTCTTTCTTTTTTTTGTTGCTCATAGTTAACTTGTGCGTCACAGACAATTCAATTTCAGGTTATCTTGTACGTCACGGAATGATGGATTCGACCGTTCTTTTTCTTCTTCTTTTTTTTTTTTCATTGGATGATATGGCATTGGTGACCTGGTCATCACCTAGGAGCAGCCAGTCGTGTGTCTTTAAAATGCTAATGCACGTACATGTGTAAACAAGTATGTGTTATCAAAAATAAAGAAAGATGTTCTCACCAACGGGTGTGTAAGAAATTGACTTTATCCACTGTAAAATACCTGTATGTGTACGGTCCTCGTTCCAATACAGATGGTTTGGCCCCTGTTTCAATCACTTCATCTGAGTTAATGACGTCAAACACGTAGAACTGCATGTATACTGGAATTGGCGCCTTCTTCCAGTATGGGTACGCGAATGTCCCAACTTTTAAGGGCATCAGCTAAATTAAAAATTCACAATGGTCTTACGTAGGTTTAACAGGGGTAAATCCAGGATATTTAAAAAGGGGTAGGAGCGCATCGTGGGATTGCTTTGAAATGGGGAAGAACGCTACCTCCATTCCATGCTAGAAAACAAATTTTAAAATGTTCAGGATGTTTTTGTGACATGCTTTATTAGTGTTGCTAAAATAGTGACTAATGCATTGTTTTTAATAGTACATTTCAAAATATTCCATATTTCTGCATTCAAGAATTGTATATATTCATGTATATTGTTTGCGAGTTGAAAAACACAATAACAGTAAATGATACTAGGGAACTATTCATAAAGGACATACGCACACAATTTGGGAATTTTTACACACACACACACACACACACACACATACACACACACCCACCATATCCTTTAATACATCTTTTGTACGTTTTGTCAATACCATCCACCCCTCACACCCCAATCGAAATTCCTCCCTTGAAAAGTACAACTAGGAACTTGAATTGCAGACATTTTACACCAATTAAAAAAGTGCGTATGTACACTGTGCTGGGGTGTCGTTAAACATTCATCCATTCATTAGTCAGCAAACCCCTCACCGTAATGTACACGTTTCGCACGTAATATTCGAACCTCACCTCCCCAACTTTCTGGGCGGGCGTACTTTAAGGATGGCCTATTGTTACACAAACATCATAGAAAAATATTCATAAATTATATAGCAGTAGATCATTTCTATTTTACGTTGACACTATTTCAGTAATTGATAGAACATGATTGGCTTTATATTTACATTTGTCAATCCCATCTCAATAATCAATATCTGATAAAACTCTGCAGTCGCCTTATTATATTCATTTCATTTCAACTTATTTTCGTGCTTATATCCAATTAAAGGTCAAGCACGCTGTCCTGGGTACACACCTCGGCTGTCCGGGCTGTCTGTCCAGGACAGTGGGTTAGTTATTAGTTGTTAGTGGTTAGTGAGAGAGAAGAAGGCGTAGTCGTCTTGCAAATATCGATTGAGTTGTTAAAACTCGGTCTGGGTGGGAGCCGGTACCGGGCTACGAACACTGTACCTACCAGCCTTTTGTCCTATGGCTGAACCACGACACCACCGATGCCGGTTATTATATTACAACTGATACAACAGGCGCGAATCCAAGGGGAGTCACAGTTGTCCCCTGACCCTCCTTTAAAAACAAAAAGATAACAAGCCTTATATGACCCCTAAATATTTTTGTATTACATTAGTCTAGGCTCAAAAAATTTAGTAAGCACCTAAATTAAGAATCTATTAAATATAAGCTAAATTTATGTTTAGTATATTTCATAACATATGATGCTAAGGCACTTACCGATGCAGATGAAAACTATGAACTAGCAGCCCGCTTATGGGTTTTAAAATGGAGAAGAATAGGCTTACATTTTGTGGGTGACTTATAACGAGTATAGCAGTAAAAACATTAATGTTGATGGTCCTTTCTAAATGGTTAAACAATACATATAAACTCCGACCGAGATTGCAGCTTTAAAGTACATATAACAGCGGTAGTCTCAAAGTTGCAAAATAGTCATTGTTCTTGTGAAGTGTAAGAATTGCATGCCCCTTACACACTCAGGGCTAAACAAAAATATTAAGAAAAAACAAGAAAACAAAATTAATAAAAGAAAATAAATTCAAATAATATCATTTTACTACATTTTTTTTAATTTACATTTATTAAAAGACCCAGTAATGATGACCGACAGGTTAATATCTAAGGCTGCATTATGAATTTGACAACAAAACATAAAATAAATAGGATTTAATATAATCCTGCCGTTAACAAACAATGGATTATTACTGTACATAGTCCTGCGCTACCTTTATTCTCTGTCAGGCGCGGGTAAAACGGGGGTGGGGTTGGGGTGCGCATTTCAATGTTATTTCGACATTTACGAAAATGGCTGGAAACGTTACTATAAAAACGTGACGTCAACAATGCTTTAACGGTTTAATATGCTTATCGGTGTCAAAGGTATAACACGTACATTCTTCTGAATATAATTTAAAATCAGAAATGTGCCATGTTTGACATTTATAAGCATATTTACTTTAAATGCAAAACGTATATGCATTTAATACTACCTTATGTAGTGATTCTTGGCTATATCATCACAAGTAAGTGTTTTTCTGTTTGATTGAGTATCAGGACCGATGAAGACGCAGGTGGGGGGTGCGTAGCCAGGTTGTTATATTATTGAGGGGCCACACTCATTGTGGGAGAGAGGGGATATGTGACTGAGGATTGATAATAATAATAAGAAGTTTAACAACACCACTGGAGCACATTAATTAATCATCGGCTATTGGATGTCAAACATTTGGTCATTCTGACTCGTAGTCATCAGAGGAAACCGGCTACATTTTCCCTAATGCAGCAAGGGATCTTTTATATGCACTTTCCTACAGACAGGGAAGCACAGTTGTGGTGCACTGGTTGGAACGAGGAAAAACACAATCAGCTGAATGGATCCACCGAGGTGGTTCGATCCTGCGACGCAAGCATCTCGAGCGAGCACTCAACCGACTGAGCTAAATCTCATCCTTGTTAATAAGATTGTACAAAAACATTTAATGTTCGAGAAATTAATTCAGATCAGTCCAATTCAGTTTATTGCATTATTATACTCGTACGAACTGTCCACGAGGGTGCTGGAGGTGCGCATCCCCTCCAAAATTTGAATTCCCCTCCAAAAAATCTCCAGTGTTCAGCAAATGAATATAACGCTCTTTTGTTTTCATTGGGGAACATTTCGTCGTTAAACATTCAGTTCAAATCAATACTGTTGTGTAATTGTGAATATTGTAGGTGTCATGGCCCTTTTTAATAATAGCACCCCTCTCTAGAAAAATCGTGCATCCGCCCCTGCCAGTTGTAACAATATAAAATAAATTGCATTCGCCAGCATCAAAGCCTTGTGACCCTTGTTTGATTTTACGCTGGATCCGCCACTGTATAACATTGGCTTATATTTAAATATTTATATTTATATTTATATATTCCATTATAAATTATAAAATAACTGATATAACAGGGGCCAATTAACATGCTTATATACACTAACTGATACAACATTGGCTCAATCTTTATATTTGGCAGTTAAAACCTTAATACAGATACAACATTGGCTCAATATTTACATTTGGTAGCTCACATCTTAACGATGATACAGCATTGGCTAAATATTTACATTTGGCAGTTTACGTCTTAATGATGATACAGCATTGGCTCAATATTTACGTTTGGCAGTTCACGTCTTAATGATGATACAGCATTGGCTCAATATTTACGTTTGGCAGTTCACGTCTTAATGATGATACAGCATTGGCTCAATATTTACATTTGCCAGTTCACAACTTAATAATGATACAGTATTGGCTCAATATTTACATTTGCCAGTTTACGTCTTAATGATGATACAGCATTGGCTCAATATTTACATTTGGCAGTTCACATCTTAATAATGATACAGCATTGGCTCAATATTTACATTTGGCAGTTCACATCTTAATGATGATACAGCATTGGCTCAATATTTACATTTGGCAGTTCACATCTTAATCAGTGTATCCACGAGTAATCGAGTACTCTGGCACGTCCAAGTCTAGCAAGACTGAGTCCGCTCATAGGACTCGAGTCGCCGTGGAAGGAAGAGCAATCTTATTGGGGTTTTTTTAAATCTATTTTATGTCATTTTGTCATATGCTTGCCGCCGGTTACATTATAGGACTGTGAGACATGGAAGGAAAACAAAAGCTGAATGTGTGGGATTCAATACAATGGCATGATTTGGTATTCATGTCCAGCGCTGGAATTAAGATGTATAGTGCTATTTTACTTTATTTCCTTAGTCTCATTATCATCTAGTATAAATGTTCGAGTAGAGTTTGACCATCGAATACTCGAGTCCAATATTTGGGACTCGTGGAGGCCCTAATCATAGTAATGATACAACGTTCACAACTTAACACTGAATATTTACATTTGCAAGTTCGATCTTAAATTTACACAATAACTTACACAACATTAGCTTATCGTTAATATTTACCTTCCCCAGTTCAAACTTGACAACTAAATGGAACAAAGTGAGAGAAAGAGCCCCAAGAAGACCGAGCACCAGGCCACAAACACCGCACCCAGCTGTACACTTCCGTCCCATCCTCCAAAAGTATTCTACGTTTATTCATCTGGTTCCCTGGGTGCGTTTTGTTTCAGTCTCATTATCACCGTGACCTGACAACAATAGCCAAGATAGCCTTTCTTACATAATACGGATAAGCAGGTCAAGGATGGGGAAATACCATGACTCCATTAAAGATAGGCTGCTAAGTCATGATCATTAGTGTAGACCATGGTGCTTTTGATAATTCGACCTTTCGAATTAATTAGAAACTTTTTTTCTTTTTTTTTGGAGATGGTATATATTGTTCATCATATTAACAAAAATACAAGAACTTTTTCTAAATATAAATTAATTAATAAATTAATTTAAATATAAAATAAAATAATATAATAATATGATATATGATATATGATATGATATGATATAATATGATATAATATGATATGATATGATATGATATGATATGATATGATATGATATGATATGATATGATATGTTATGATATGATATGATATGATATAATATAATATAATATAATATAGTAGTGGGACGTATCACTTTGATATGTACCAATATATTTTTAACCATATGGGTAATAAAATATAATATAATATAGTAAATTATAAAATAAAATATAAAATAAAATAAAAATTATTAAAACATGAAAAGAAGATTGCAAAACAAAGTAATAAAGGTCATTAAAAACTAAAAGAAACTTAACAGAAATAAAACACATAAACATTTTTATAGAGACGCAACAAAATCAGAAAATATAAGTATCCAATATGCATGTATATATTATACTTAACCACAAAAACGAAACGTCACATGTAAGTGAGATTTCAATGTTTGTTTTTAAATGTTCGAATATATGATTTGGAACATCTGAGAGAGTCCCTTTTTTTACACACATCGTCTGTGGTGTCTGGGTAATGGTTCCTCGTATTGACGAGGAGGACACAACCATTTCAATTACAGTGATATCCATGTACTAGTAAACAAATACTGAACTATTTTACACAACATATATTTCACTATTTTCTTTTTTCATTCTTTGTATACGTTTTGTATTCAGTATAAAATAGCATTGTTTTATTATTACTATTTCTTTTAAAAATATATTTACGATGAGGTAAACTAAATAGTTTGTGGAGACTGAGACAGACTGTAGATAACGAACAAAACATGCTGCGCGTTTTATAGTCTGCAAAACGACCTATTGACATAATGATCGAAGTGCAATTTGGCGAACCTATGTTTATCTTTAAACTTACAAGCTCGCCTCAGCCTGTTACAATATTATATACTGTCATAATGTTATTTACTAATGTAAAAAAAAAAAAGTTATTTACTAATGTAAAAAAAATAATGTATTTATTAATACAAAAAACAACAACAAAATAACAGACCAAGTTTTAATAAACGCGCGTTGTTATCATCCACGGTTAATGTTAACTGCCTTTATAAATGATACACATTCTATTGTTTTGAATATAAACTAGAATAATAATTCTTGGTGTTTGAAATTGTAAAAACAAAATTTGTTTAACGACACCACTAGAGCACATTGCTTTATTTGGTACTTTTTGACTCGTAGTCTGAGAGGAAACCCGTTACATTTTCCCATTAGCAGCATGGGATCATTTAAATGCACATTCACATAAACAGGACAGCACATACCATGTCATTTGATACACCAGCCGTGGTTTACTGACCAGGCGCGTGTGCGGGAATTTTAGCAGTGGGGGGGGGGGGGGGGACTAAACTGTGGCGACCGAAGTTTATAAGGAGGAGGTGGTCGAGTCATGTTCTCCCAGAAAATATACTGAGAAAAAATAATACTTGTTTGAGCAGTGAGGGTTTCGACACCCGAAACCCTCACTCTACACGAGCCCCTAACTGAGATGGTTCAATCTCACGACGCTAGATCCTGCGCTGCGTGTTAAAATGGATTTTTTGTGGGGGTTTTCACCGAAACTTAGTGAATATAGCCGAAGAAAACGTCACGATTCACCGAGGGGACAGGATTTAGCTAAGTCGGTTGAATGCTCGCTTGAGGTGCTTGAGTCGCAGGATCGAACCACCTCGGTGTATCCATTCAACTGTTTTTGGTTTTTCCTCGTTCCAACTAGTGTACTACAAATGGTCAAAGGCTGTGGAATGTGCTGTCCTGTCTGGAAAACTGCATATAAAAGATCTCTTGCTGCATTAGGAAAATGTAGCGGGTTTCCTCTGTTGACTACGTGTCAGGATTACCAAATGTTTGGCATCCAATAGCCGATGATTAATTAATCAATGTGCTCTAATGGTGTCGTTAAACAAAACAAAACTTTTTGTTCATCCTCTGACCACTATCATGCGGTTTGATGCACGTTAATTCGTGGAATCGGTCGAAGATTTCCGAGTGCTTTCTTACGTAGCCCTCCATCATGGCAGATTGTCTCTGGGTCTGAGCGCGAGTCTTAACTTCAAATAGATTGGAAATCCACCATTAGATTGGTCAACGAACATTGACTCTCTGGTCACTTTCACGATAGTCCTCTCTTCTATCAAACAAAGTAAAACAATATCTCTGTTCAATGAAGCTCGAGTGCCCTCTAGCCATCCCCTAACCGGGGAGGGCTAGAGGACACACGAGCTATGTTCAATAAAAAAGAATTAACTTTTTTAAAAGGCAACTGCCATCTCAAGGGGTGATGACCAAACCCCCATCAGCCCGCCTTAAATTAGATCCGTTCCTAGCCTTCCGTAATCTAGACCCGAGTATGGTATGTTATCAGATTCTTTATCAACATATGACCATGACATTTTGAAGATACCCATAATAACAGCCAGTATCTGATAGCCTGGCCAGCAGAGGAAATATAATCATCGTACCTATATAATCCCGTCATATGATTTGGTAGTGAGTGCTTCAAGCGATCTAGCATGTGCACGTTGAGTCTGTATTGATTTTCACTGCCTGACTGATTACTATCAGCATAAAAAAAACAGACAAACCTTTAACCACTTCTACTATTTTCTAACCCCAAATATACTGATAAGTGTTTTATCACGTCATACTATTCTACTGTCTATAAACAGTAGCGATGAATTAATCAAAGTAAATTTTTAAATACTGCAAAGCGCAAACATTAATTCTGAAAACACCACCCACCTTAGGTAAGAAATAATTTTAAAATAAAGTTAAATTAAAATGTAAAATAAAATAAAATAAAACAAGAAAAGTAGATTACAAAATAAAGTAACAGAGGTTATTAAGAACTCAAATAAACTTAACAGGAACAGAAATAAAACATATTCAAATGACATGGATCACAACAAAATGGTACACAAATATTCATAATCAACAAAAAACAAACAGAAAACTCCCTTGTATATCGAGTGTTCAAGTTCTTTATTGCTTTAAGTTATACAACTTATAAGCTTTATAATGAAAACAGCAAAATATAATAATACATACTAGTATTTACAATATCTGATAATGGTAGGGAGCGCTATAGTACTATCTAAAACATATTCATGCATGAACAATCAATACATATCTAAAATAAAAGAAATAAACCCTATATATATGCATGATAAATAATTACGTGAGATATTAAATATGAACACATTACGTGCGTAAGGAAACTAAAGATACACACACACAACATATATCTAAACAAAAAGAAACCAATAATAAAATCATATTAAATAAATAAATAAACAAATAAAATATCAGACTCCTGCTTTTTCCTAATCTAACTTCTCTCGTTTTTCTTCCTCATTATTTTCTTCTTCTGTTTCTTCTTCTGTTTCTAAATATATGCGTTTCTAAATGCAAACAATGGTAGACCGATTATTATCATTGCTGCTTCAAGTTGAAGCTTTTCTAAATTTTCAGGATCTATTACTGAACACCCATTCCAAACTTCAGATGCATATTCAAGTACTGGACGAATAAAAGTTGTGAATATTTACATCAGTACTTGTCGATCCAAAGATAATTTATATATCCTTATTACAGAGATCATACTTAGCTGAAGCCGATTTACATAATATATTTGTAATGTGATTTGTCCATTTTCCATCATTTGTGTAAGTCAAATAGAAATACTTATGTGTTTGTGTTATATTAACAGGGGTGGTATTATAATACAAATTGCTTACTTGAGGTGGGTTAATTTTAGTTTTTTAAAATACTACTACGTGAGTTTTATCAGGGTCGAAAGTGACTGGCCATTGCTTTGACCATTTGTGCAGTTTTTATACATTTTCATTAAGATTAGATTCTATAATCCGTATGTCATTTGATGGTGCTGTTAAACTAGTACTAGTGTCATCTGCGAATAATCTATTTACACAGTTAATAAGTTCATCAGCAATACTATTGACGTATACTAAAAAGAGAAATGGACAGAGCACTGAGCCTTGGGGGTATCCCGGCCGTTAATGTACCATAGTTGGATAAAGTAAAGTTTGTTTTATTTAACAACGCCACTAGAGCACATTGATTTTTTATCTTATCATCGGTTATTGGAAGTCAAACATATGGTCATTCTGACACTGGGTTGTTGTTGTTTTTTAGAGAAAAAAACCGCTGTCGCCACATAGGCTACTCTTTTACGACAGGCAGCAAGGGATCTTTTATTTTCACTTCCCACAGGCAGGATAGCACAAACCATGGCCTTTGTTGAACCAGTTATGGATCACTGGTCGGTGCAAGTGGTTTACACCTACCCATTGAGCCTTGCTGAGCACTCACTCAGGGTTTGGAGTCTGTATCTAGATTAAAAATCCCATGCCTCGACTGGGATCAGAACCCAGTACCTACCAGCCTGTAGACCGATGGCGTAACCACGACGCCACCGGGGCCGGTTATAGTTGGATACGGAAACATTTATAAAAATTAGTTGTGTTCTGTTTAATATAATATATGTAATGTCTTATCCATTCAGGTAGATGTTCGGTAATACCATAATGTTCTAATTTATAAATCAGGCCTTTGTGCCATATTCTATCGATTGATTGATTGATTGATTGATTGAATGAAATGAATGAATGAATGAATGAATGAATGAATGAATGAATGAATGAATGTTTAATGACACCCCAGTATAAAAATACACATCGGCTATTGGGTGTCAGAAAACGTAAGTACAGTAGAATCTCATTGGCTCGAACCCCCAACGGTCGAAGTTACCGGTATTCTCGAACCAAGAACAATGTCCCGATTTTTTTCTCTATTAAAACCTTTTATTTTGGTGCTGATTGGTCGAATACCCCTTGGGTCGAACAGAAGTTTTCTCTCGAACCAGTTTATTTATATGTATATGGAAACAGTATTATACTCTATCGAATGCTTTGGATATGTCAGAAAACAACACAAAAATACTCCATATCAAGAGATTCACAGTTTGATGTAGTTTTGCTGACTGCAGTTTATTTCACGGACTGGGTCAAATATATGTTATAAACGAAACCAAAAAGTGTTATTTTAGAAACCCTTCAAAAGGAGCACACAAAACACCCACACCAGGAGAGCGCCAAAGTTAGTGAGTGAGAAACTCGTTTAACGTGCTCAAATACCACGGACGTTTCGAACACGCCTGTCACGGGCTTAATCTCTGACATCGGCATTGACTAAGTCCGGGTTGGGGGGGGGGGGGGGGGGCAGAGAGGGGGTAAATTTGAGATGATGGGTGGAATTTGGAATAAGAATTTAGTAGTTAGGCCAAAATGAGATAGCTGATCCATCCTAACATGTCTGGCAAAAATATTAAAGTCCAAAAATAAAATTAGAGTGCTCGACCGAAAAGGTTTTAAGGTGATTTGAGCAATTTAGACGGGCATCCAAAAATAAAGTGCGTCGGACTGTTTACAAAAAAATAAACATAAAATTTTGAAGGACAGCAAAAAAATGTTAAGTCCGACTAGGCCTTTACCTGGAGGCGAAGGTTCTTGAAAAGGTTCGCGGCGGAACTCATGGCGTGGTGATGGGGTGATCGGCGCGAAGGTTCTTGAAAAGGTTGGCGGCGGAACTCATGGCGTAGTGATGGGGGTGATCGACTCGGTACTTCGGGAAAAACTTGACGAGGTCAACGTAGCATTCCCGAAGCAGTGCTTGGTATTCCTCAGTCAGGCTCAGCTTGAAAATCCGGTGGATGAGTGAATTCTCCATGGCTGATTTCAAGAGTTCGTGTCGATACACCCTGTTCCGCTCAATCTAATTAAAATTAGCTCCACTATTACATGTGGATCTAAAAGCAGCCAGTTGGAGCTCATGTCCACCAATCAAAACCTTACTTGCAGAATTATGCCAGTGATTTAAAAATAATTTGAAAACATTCCGAATTATCCTGAGGGTATACGATATGTTTCATGTGAATTACGAATGCCTTATTTAGACCAGTAAAACTAGTTTTAATCAGATTGCTAACAACACTGCGTAGTCTCCAATGTCCAGGTAACATTTCGTCTGTAAATAATAATTTAAATATTGACCAATCACACTTCGCCTTTTATAACGTTATTTGGGAGCATACAAATTCTAAAAATATCGGGCGAGTCTATTTTAGTGGCCGCAGTACAGCGAACCATACCAATACGTACGGGATGGGATATCAGTCTTCAATTTTACATTACAAATTATTTATTTATTTAAAAAAACCCAACTAAATCAGTCTTCAGTTTTACATTACAAATTATTTATTTTATAAAATAAAACATGTTTTACGGCATTCGTAATTCACACGAAACATGTCGTATACCCTCAGGATAATTCGGAATATTTTCAAATTATTTTTAAATCACTGGCATGATTCTGCAAGTAAGGTTTTGATTGGTGGACATGAGCTCCAACTGGCTGCTGTTAGATCCACATGTAATAGTGGAGAGTACTTGGTGATGCCTCGACCAGAAGCGGTCAGGCCCTTTATAAGGGCCCTATGGGCAACCTAGGGAGACACCACAGCATCGTAAAGGTCTAAAATTAACGAGCTACTCTCGATTCACTAATATCAAAACCTATATTAGCTCGGCCATTTACTTTTCGACCGACCGTTCAAAATTGCGCCAAATTCCCTCAATCAAAATTGCGCACCCTTTTCTCTTTGACATTTAACTGCTCCATTCAAATTCCATAGCACCACCACCACCCCCACCCGCCTGCTACCGATTTGATCGGGCTGCTGGTGCTCCCTTGCACCTGCCAGTGCAGGCGGTCCCTCCTCTCCCCTCCCCCCACCTGTCCTGTCTTGGACGGAGGAGCCGGCCAAGGCCGGCTCTTGTGCCCACGACAGGCGTGCGCTACAACAGCTTGTTCTGAATGTGCACGTAAAACCCTATGACATGACACATGACAATAGTGGAGCTAATTTTAATTAGATTGCGTTCCACTCCGATGTTATGTAGTAGGTGTTGCTAGTCTCCACATACTGCAACTGGTACCGCCCCTGACCTGATAGTGTTGGCCTCTAGCTTGTCTCCTTGTAGGGGCCGACTAGTTGAGAGGGAGGCGTAAACTCCCCCTTGACACAGTCGCGGTACCGAGCAGGCAGCTTTTCGCAGGCGATCCTCCAAGTGCTGGGCTGAGGTCTGGACGGGTCCTGTTCCAATAATTACCGCTTCATGGATTCAAGCACTGCGTCCGCCGCGACAACAACCGGTGGAAGGAAATGTTTTATTGATTAGGTCTGACCTGCAACCCATCACACTTGTGTAGAAGCTCTCCCATTAAGAGGAATGAAATGTTTTATTTAACGACGCACTCGACACATTTTATTTACGGTTATATGGCGTCGGACGTATGGTTAAGGACCACATAGATATTGAGAGAGGAAACCCGCTGTCGCTACTTCATGGGCTACTCTTTTCGATTAGCAGCATGGGATCTTTTATATGCACCATCCCACAGACAGGGTAGTACATACCACGGCCTTTGATATGCCAGTCGTGGTGCAGTGGGTGGAACGAAAAATAGCCCAATGGGCCCACCGACGGGGATCGATCCCAGACCGACCGCGCATCAAGCGAGTGCTTTACCACTGGGCTACGTCCCGCCCCACAACCGGTGGAGACGTGACTATCACTTTGCCATTTGCTTTTTAAATCCTATTTTTTACAGTGGTCATAAAAAAATGGTTTTGGAGTCAGATTAGTGGGTGTTTTTTTTTACTTTGTGCTTTTGGTATGGTAGTTGTATACACATATACTAGTGAATATTTAATCATGGCAAGTATACTTTGTAAACTTATCATCCTGTAACTAGTTTATATATGCTTTAATTCTAAAAGTCCTGATTACGAAAGCCATGGATTTTGATAAAAAGCTTGGCATCAGTGGTGTCACGGTTAAGCCATCGAACATAAGGCTGGTAGGTACTGGGTTCACAGCCCGGTACCGGCTCCCACCCAGAGCGAGTTTTAAAGACCCAGTGAGTAGGTGTAAAACCACTACACCCTCTATTCTCTCACTAACCACTAACAATTAACCCACTGTCCTGGACAGCCCAGATAGCTGAGGTGTGTGCCCAGGACAGTGTGCTTGAACCTTAATTGGATATACACACAAAAAAAGAAGAAAGAAAGAAAGATAAAGGGGTGTGTGTTACTTTGTCACCAACCAAACTCTTACACCCAATCTCTAGACAAATTCTGTATCCAATTCCATACTTCACCTGTACACAGTCACCATGACAACATGTGAAACGTGAATTTCAAATAATTATAGGTAAAATAAAATTCAAATAGAATTTGTTTCAATGATTTATTCAGAAATTAAAAGCAATAAGCTTTTGCATAATATAAAACGAAATAATCAAAACATGCACAGGTATATACATTTTAACACATGCTAAATAATTGTAAATAAAATTGACTATGAATGAATATCATCAATTAAATGATGTATGTTTATAACTAATGGCTATTCCAGGAATCATAATAGGATTTTCAAGGTGAATAAGTTATTTGGGGACAATTCGGCAGTAAAAAACCCTAGTAAAATACAAAAATAATGACAAATTATTTTATTTAAATTAATATGTGGCGAGTTTCAGATGTAAAAATATATATCCCCACCATATCCTAAGGTAACTATTCCTCGAATAATCCAAACATTAATTAATTCAAAAACATCTTTGACCATAAAAATGATCACCCCACCCTTAAAAAAAAAAAGCAGAAAAAAAAGCCACACCAACAAAAAACAAACAATCATGTATTTGATGTAAAATCTCGTCTAGTAAGCCCTTTCCTTATTTCTTTCTTTACAACTGCAAATGGTGGTTATCTAAATTCTTGGGGTTTTTTTG
The DNA here is from genome assembly GCF_016097555.1 of Gigantopelta aegis. Taxonomy (NCBI): domain Eukaryota; kingdom Metazoa; phylum Mollusca; class Gastropoda; order Neomphalida; family Peltospiridae; genus Gigantopelta; species Gigantopelta aegis. Next base: position 44,910,215 of record NC_054704.1, read on the forward strand.
TTTCCTTTTGGGGTTTTTATGTTTGTTAAATTAGTTGATGTTTATGGCTTGAAAGTAATAACTCACATTAAACTATCCTCCATAAGGTTTAAAGCTGGACGCCAAAAATTAATAGCAATTTGTTGAATTTGATCGGAAAAATTGTAGCCAAATTCAAGTAACATTTAGCTGAATATAATTATTTTGAAAAATAGACACACATATACAAACGACCCACAGTTTTTAAATTAGCATTTTGGCGAATTGATGACATATATTTGCCAAAGTCAACTTAATTTCGCATTTGGCGATTTGGAAAATGACAGCTTAATTCCTGCCTTAATGTACTGTAGGTCGATAACATACATATCAATCAAATATAAAGTATAACCTCAAACAAATATAAAATAAAACTAATTTACATACATAAAATTAATCTGTGGATTATATAATATTATATAAAAGCGTTGTTGTTAATACAATATAAAACAAAAATCATGTGTACAGAGATGAATGCCTAGTTCACTAGCAAAGTTCAGAAATAAAATAATTTAGTATCACAAGGTGCATAGAGTATTAAAATGTAATATTAAACTAAAACCAAACACAAGATATAAGAAGAAGAAAGAAGAAGAAATTGAACATTATGCAAACACATAGTTCATTTAAATAATATTATGTTACTGCATACAAGGCTTAGTGTTTCAGAAATGATCCATTGTGGTTGTGTGGGGTTGGAGACTCCAACACGTTTTAAAGGCACCGACTCTCAATTATTATATAATTTTAATTATTATATAAGGTCTAAAACAAAAAGTGTGCAATAAATCCAATGTGTTCTTGGTGGTTCAGGTATTAGTCTATACATTTTATAAAAACACAAAAGGTACGTATACATAGAGGAATTTTGTGCTCACAAACAAACTTAGCTTGCTGGACAAAAAAACACAAAAACAACACCGGTTGAAATGAGATTTGGAAACTGCTTGAAAAATTCGGACTGACATGCCTTTCACACTAGGGTCAGTGAGTTTAAATGGAGTGTACACCTGTAGTTTATAATTAAGTTTGGCAACCACAAGATAACACCAATGTATTAATCATTGGCTATTGGATGTCACATTTGTGATAATTCTGAAACAATCTTAGGGGAAACCTGGTACGTTTTCCCATTATATATATACATGTATACATGTACTTTCCCACAGACAGGATAGCACATACTATAATCTTTGATATACTAGTCATGGATCACTGGCTGGGACAGGAGAAAAAAGTAAAGTAAAGTTTGTTTTATTCAACGATGCCACTAGAGCACATTGATTTTTTATCTTATCATCGGCTATTGGACGTCAAACATATGGTCATTCTGACACTGGTTTTTTTAGAGAAAATCCGCTGTCGCCACATAGGCTACTCTTTTATGACAGGCAGCAAGGGATCTTTTATTTGTGCTTCCCACAGGCAGGATAGCACAAACCATGGCGTTTGTTGAACCAGTTATGGATCACTGGTCGGTGCAAGTGGTTTACACCTACCCATTGAGCCTTGCGGGGGACAGGAGAAAATGCAGTCATGAGAATGGTTCCACTGAGGTGATTCGATCCTACAATCAAATTGAATGAGGGAAGCACTCTCCCCACTGAGCTACCTCCCACCCTTACTGAGCCAGTGTAGATACAAATAAACAATTATTTAATTCTCTTCAATGGAAGAGTAGATTTAACAGGTTTTGCACGGGGAGGCGGGTATGGCGCTATGGAATTGAATGAAACCACGGTCAACAGGGGGTATGGAGGGTCTCCCCAAGAAAGAAAATTGGTTAAGTTTAGGGTTAAGAAAATCATAGTCATGATAAGAGTAATTAATTTTGCCAAAAAGTTAACTTAAAAAAAAAAAAAAAAAAAAAAAAAAAAAAAAAAAAAAAAAGCTAAATTTTTGGGTATGGCGCCATACCCGTTTTACCCTCTGGCAGAAACCCTGGGAGGTTAGAGTAAATCTTGAAGCATCATTAACATCAAGTCGACCTCGCCATGAAGAAAATGGGATGATTAAATAGTGGGGTCAGAATAAGTAAGAACAGGGGTCCAGATGAGACAATATGGAGAAAAGAAAAGAAATGATGTGCCACGGATGCAGAGATTTGCCTTCCAGTCAGAGCTCAAATTGGCCTTGTTTCATTGCTGCAATACAGATAGGTTATTGTGTTGATTAATTAATGACAAAGACAAGAAAAACTAACATTATTTCCTTCTACTCTTCATGTATTAGTTGATGCCAAACAGGCATTAACATTATTTAATAAAATAATAATAATAATAATTAACATGCATTGAGATGAACATACAACTATACACCAAGTTTCATTTATCTAAGATTTATAGTTTGTAAAATGGAGCTGGAGCTGAACAGGAAAACTCAACACTGGAACTAAATACAAAAGTTGATGCTGTCATGGCCGCCTTCAGAAAAGTACTATCTATGTCTCACATTCTGATTTCATCCAGGGGAGACAATTAATTATGGCATTATCCAGTGTTCAGTTTCTTTAGTTAAAAAATACATAAAATGTTTTTGAATGTAAGCAAGCATTTCATCCACCATATTCGATCATTTCTGAATCTTTGGAGAAAAAAAAGACAAATAAATTGTTAAAACATATTTCATTATTTTGTACAATAATAAGCATATTATTAACATATGGCAATCACAAATAAACTGCAACATGTTATATAATTTATTAATGCCTATTTTAAAATTAAATGCAATGTCATTAAATTAATGCCACAAAACTAGCTATTACAATATCATTTCACAGGGCCATGTACATGTACCTAGTCGGTGCTAGGCTACAAGGAATAAGGAAAATAAGAAAAAAAACAGGCATTGGGATATGCCAATAACTGAAGAGGTGAGTTACATAAATCACCTTTTAACTGGGGGAGGAGGTGGTAATACATTATCTTTAGAGTTGTGTGAGCTAGTGCCCCTCTGCTTCTAACTACTGTAAATAGTTTAGTTTATAAATGCACCAGGGTTTTTTACCTGGAGAAGTCCTTATATATTACCATGCCCTGATGTTATTATTGTTTTTACTGCACCACCCGGTATCTTAGGCTGGATATGGCCCTGTCAAATAATACGGAATGAATGGCTTACATTGGGAATAATTCTTTTAGCCAATTTTCTGATATATGCAGAGTATTTCTTTTAAAAACATTACAAACTAGCTAATTTAAACAAAATCTAATTAGCCAGTTTGCATAAAACTTAACAATTGGCAAGCTGAATGTCATCCATAAGCTACAAATAAACAGCGCTATATAATATTGTTTAATACGTGTTTATAAGATCATATACGAACACTGTAACACCACACCTTACAATACATTCCTACCAGTTGGTAAACTTGACATGGTTCATGTTAGGTGTAACAAGGCAACCAATGACTAAGAAAAAAAAATGAAAATAAAACAAATGAAAAAAAAGAAAAAAAAAAAAGAAAAAAAAAAAAGAAGAGAAGAAACAAAAAAAAGAAGAGAAAAACTTCACAACATTACAGTACTAAAATGTTTTTATGCATGTCCACCTTCCATTAATAAATAATCACTGTAATAAGTGCCATATGAAATGTAAGAAATTCGTCAAGAATTATATTAGACTATTCAAAACCCTTTAATATACATGTATTTTGCACAACACACATTCTCAAGCATTTGCACATGTAATAATCTCTAATCCATTCATGATCACATACAGATAATACAATCTAAAAATATTTATACCTCAGGGTTTCCATCAACTTAATTACTTCAAATTTTACTGTAAAAACATTCGACATCAAAAACAAACTACAAATATATATTATGAAAAGCTTGTGCGCATTTTCACTCCCATCTACAGGTAAAACCTGATTCAAGCTACTAAGAACTGTTAGAATAACAAGAAAAATGCATAAGTGAATATTATAAAAAAGAAAATATAATATTTGAAATCCCATAAAATGCTCCAACAAAAATAATTTACTATTCTAAAATTAGAGTGTGTTGTTATAATAAGAAACAGATTAATAATTTTAAACAAAAATAACCATATAAAATAAAATCGTAACTAAAGTATCTTGGTAATACATTTATTCTGGTGACCAGCAATAATTGCTAAAATTGCTTAACATACAGTTCTTTATTTATGACAAACTGATATAATTTGGGTTTCCAAAACTTGTGTCAACAATTGTTTTGCTAACCTGTTAATCAGACAACCCATGGATCACAGTTTTCTTCTCTTTTTTTTTGTGCAAACAAAAAATGTAGAACATCATATACATGGTTTAACAGCTGTACGAAATGCCACGAGTTAAGCTTTGCTTTTGGTGACCAGGGCCCGTGCTTAGAAAACTTTTAGAGTTCATACTCAATCTTTAATGACATCACACACATACAATTTGTATGGCGTTGTCATAACATTAGTGTCTCAGACTCTATTAAGAGTCTCGAGACTCAACTCTAAAGGTTTTATAAGCACCAGGGCCCGTGTTTATAAAACTTAAAAGTCTAGACTTTAATGAAGTTCAGACATTAACGTAATGCTGTTTGAATGGCGTTGCCATGACGTTAAAGTCTGGACTTTATTAAAGTCTAGACTTTAAGGTTTATAAGCACGGGGCCAGGTCTGGAATGCCATGATTTCTTTTTACAAGTCACCTTGAAGTAAAGACAGTTAACATGAAAAAATATAGATACATGTAATATGTAATGGGCATTTCATACAATTTTGTTATCAATGATTTTTACATTAATTTTAATACATCTTTACAAATAATTTACACTGAAATCATATTTTAATAAACTAAGTTTTCAAATTTTCTGAGTTAGGTCCATTAATTGGGTTTTTTCCATGGATTATAATAGCTTTTTTTTTTATTATTCTCCCCCCCCCCCCCCCCCAGTTCATACAGAGTGGTCTCAAAAAGAAATGGAAATATCAGAAAATATCCCTAGACATTAAAATGGCAATTATGGCAATTTGTCCTACACCATTAATCATAATAAATGTAAATGCAAAATTAGTATTCATTAGAAAAATGTACCACACTCCAGCACTAGGGTAAATGTTATTATACTTGTAATGTGTTCTTACAAGTTTAATATTTGAAAAAAGAAAAATCTGATAACAATTTAAGATTTCAATGTATTAGGATCCCTACTATTACATCTACATAAAATGACATGTATCTGCATCATGATTGTGGTTTTTAAACAAATATATGACAATTTAAGCAAAAAATTGATCAAATAATTAGTAATTTTCAAAGATGAAAAAACAAAACCACAGCAATTTAACAAACTGTTGTTTTAATTACCCAAATTAACTAATTGAATTGAAATATTAAACATAAAAAAGTATCAAAATTTTTATACTGTTCATGCAATGGGATTTTTATTTGATGTCAAATCACACAGTATAAGTCCCCATATATGGTATATTTTAATGTTTCTTATCAAGGGGTGTGTATCTGATGATTAGTTAGCATCATAAGCATGTCCAAATCACTGAATATGCCTTCCATTAAGTTGTGTATGTCAAATTTACCATGTTAGTCAGTTTTATTTCACATCAAATAAATCACAAAATAATTATTAACATACAAATGTAGGGAAGCTTTAACTAATGCTGAAATGTTATGGCAGTTAAATAAAATATAATAATATTATAAAATCTTCAGGAATACTGTATACATGAATCACCATGATAATAAAAGGTTATGATTTCAGTTCAGACACAAATTATTCAATTAATGTTAGTAGTTTACGAATTTGCTCGTTTAATTACAAAATTTAATTGTTCTGCCTAATAACTGTTGAGTGTAGCTGTGAAAATATTATACAGTAAAATGCCTTTTATAGCGATAAATCATCATTTTGCAATATTAAACAATTATGATTTTGTTTCTCTTCTGCAGTCTTTGCAAGAGATTTCAAACATAAAATTTGCCAAAAACAACAACAACACAAAGGCGATTTCCTCAATTATCACATTAGTCCATGTTAAACTTAAATCATAAAATGCTGTGAATATATGGAAGCTATAACTAATGCTGACATTTTATGGCAGTACAAATGTTTCAATCTTCTATGCAACATAGGAAAGACATCATTAAAATGTTATTACCTCCAATCATCCACCAATATGTCCCTTATTTACAAAGCACAGAATCAATGTTAGTAGTTTCACTACTTTGCTTGAGTTTAATAGCAATGCCACAACTTCTGTTCTTCCAAATACAATAATCAAATTCCAGTCACTACCTACCAATAATATAACTTCACAAAATAAATGGCTTCTGAATCGATAAATCATAATATCAAAAATTAAAGTAAATTAAACAAACATACACACCTGGAAATTTATTAAGCACCACCAGAATTGTACTGCAGGCAAAAACGTGTTTTGTTTCTGCAGACTAGGTTTAAACCAGATACTGAGAGTTTTTAGTTTTTTGACACGGCATGAATAACTTACTTATGAGAAGTACATAAGTGTGATTTCAGCTCTATAGTAATTTACAACATATTTTCATGGATATTTATGGTTTCTGCCATGTAATATTAAATTCTGGTGAAACGACAGTCTTACGTACTTGCTATCAATATCTTTCAATATATCCTATGTATACCACAGGTATCCCCAAACAAAAACCCCTAATACAAATACTATAGTTACATATATAACATTATTATAACATATCTGATGTTAATGTTTGGGGATACCTGTGCTGTATACACAGAACATTAATTTCAATGTTTTGTATCCATGAAATGGGGGGGGGGGGGGGGGGGAGGCTGGACATAGCTCAGTGACACAGCTTTCACCTGATGTGTGATCGATCTAGGATCAGTTTCCATCAGTTTCCATTGGGCTATTCTCGTTCCAGCCAGTGCTCCTCAACTGGTTTAACAAAGGCTGTGGTATGTACTATCCTGTCGGTGGGATTGTGCATATAAAATATCCCTTGCTGCTAATTAAAAAAAAAGGAGTAGCCAATGAAGTGGCAACAGCGGGTTCTTTCTCTCAATATCCGTGTGGTCCGTAACCATATGTCCTTAACCATATAACCATAAATAAAATGTGCTGAGTGTGTCGTTAAATAAAACATTTCCTTCCTTTCATGAAATGGTCACAATTTCTTGCAAATTGTAAGTCACATGGTCAAACCTAGGTGATGCTTAACTCATTTTCTGGTACACATAATCTGAGATGAGTGTAACTGGATCAAAACCCTACCAACAACGTAACATGGTATATAAAACATCAAACCGTAAACTGTATACTTTATTTCAGTCATCATACCCTTCATCACAGTTAAACCTACTCAGAGACTTGGTTTACAAGGTGTCTCCCTATCATCTACAGCAATCATCTCGACTGAAGAGTGGTCAGGCACTGGCGTTAAAGGCCACATTTTCGTTTCTTCTAATCACAGTAATTATTGCATAAGGTACACATACATTATACATACATCAACATTAAGAAATTGAACATCTCGAAATGATAGTGGAATGCAGAGTGTTGAATATGAAGAAAGCAGAAAACAAAAAAGAGTAGGGGAAAGAACTGAAATATTTAGTAAACATTTTTAAAAAGCATTCCCCCATCCAGAGTTAGGCCACCGATCTTATCGGAGGTCGGACTCTGGATGGGCGTGTTCCTAGTGGTATATGAGCACATTAAACTAGTTATTTATCTATCTATCTATCTATCTATCTATCTATCTATCTATCTAAAAAGCATTTAATACAATACATGCATAATTTACTACATTTATCTGTAAAACTGCTTTCAAAAACTTTTATATATCATTATTTAAAATGCAAATATAAACATCTTTAATAAAACATTACGGTAAAATGAAAATAAATCATTAAGTCTTGTCAAAACAAAAATCTCTTCTTTTATTCTGACATCTTGAAAATAACCAATCTAAGACTTATATAGTCTGGTAAAATTAAAACAAACATTCCATTTTTCTGGTAATCAGAAAATAACCATTCTTTTCGTTGTGGTTAAAAGAAAAGAAAAGAAACCTCCAACACATTTTTTTTTCCAGTTTGCTCCAATAAAAACAATCATTCTTTTACAATGGCCAAATAAAAATAACCATCCTTTTAGGATGGTAAAATGAAACTAACCATTCTTTTAGGATGGAAATACGAAAACAGCCTTTCTTTTAGGATGGAAATACGAAAACAGCCATCCTTTTAGGATGGAAATACGAAAACAGCCATTCTTTTAAGATGGTAAAATACAAAATAACCATCCTATTAGATTGGCCAAAAATGACCACCCTTTTACCACTGTTTGAGAAAATCAGAAGTTATCTCTTGACTGGGATTCATTGAAGTAGTGGTTGTTTTTCTTCTTGTAGAGATTCCAGAGGCGAGTGAGAGTCAGACTGTTAAAACAAAGAAGCATTCTGAGAGTACTGCTAAAGCAATGCATATAATATGTCCCCTACCAGGCCCAACAAACTTCCATATCTCCTAAATTCAAGAGCCATAACTCTGTGAAAAAATGGATAAATCACCATGAAACTACAGCACTTAGCTACATGTAGAACTTTTAGAAAAAAAACCCACCACATATGCCCCACTTTTGAGCTAGCAACAAAGCGCATTTTACAAGTGGTCGTGACAGCATAGAACATGTACCAATATATTAGTCTTTAAAGAACCAATATCAAAGATTGTGTTATATGCCGTCCTGTCATTGGTAAAGTACATATAAAAGATCACCTGCTACTATTGGAAAAATGTAGCAGGTTTCCCCTGAAGACGTGTTAAAATCACCAAAAATTTGTTATTCAATAGCTAATGATTAATCACTCAATGTGCTCTAGTGGTGTCATTAAAAAAAAAACCCTTTAAAAGTCAACTTTATAATAAAATATTTATTTATGAGCTGTGCTGTATAGGGTGAATACTACCAAATCAAATCCCATAGACAACAATAGTAACATATGTGGCTAAAACTCCTACCTGCAATGTATCAATCAACATAAACGCCACGGATATAAATACTACCACCCCTCACCCTTAAAGTGAATCAGAAAAAATTGGGGGTCAAGCTGCTCATTTCTGAAATAATGGGTAGCATCTATGACTAGCCTAGTTCCGCACAAAATTAGAGTACTTTTTTTTTACAGGTACCCCATACATGTTTCAAGCACAACGCTACTTGACACTGGTACTAGATGAAATAAAATTGGATAAATTTTTTGCCCAGATGAAACTATTTTTGTTTACAACCAACACACACATTTATCACCAATCACAGGACCTGTGGTGTTCACTTCTCTATCAAAAGTTGGGTGCACCTCGAACTTTGACCCAGCTGGAAGTTATTTGGTTTAGTACTACCTATATTTAAATCTATTTTACTGTATACTTTGTATTCTCAATAATGAGTAAAATGTGCTGTTCCTACTTTCGCTTTCACACAAGTGCTGCAAAGAGTATTACGAAATACCTATTAAGCTAAATGTTCCAAACTTTACCCGAAAACAAGGACACCGTATATTTGACATCATTCTAATATTATGACTACACACACTATAGAGACAATATAAAAATGACATCATTATTGAAGAGAAAAATCATACAAACTAAATTACAATTGAAGAAAGTTCATTCTTGTCCTTTTTTTCCTTTTAGGGGTGGGATTTAGCTCAGTCGGTTGAGTGCTCGCCTGAGGTGTTCGTGTCCCAGGATCGAACCATCTCGGTGGATCCATTCAATTGATTGGGTATTCTCTCGTTTTTAACTAGTGCACCACAACTGGTCAAAGACCGTGGGATGTGCTTTCCTGTCTGTGTGAAAGTGCATAAAAAAGATCTCTTGTTGCATTAGAAAAAGGAAGGAAGGAAATGTTTTATTTAACGATGCACTCAACACATTTTATTCACGTTTATATGGCATCAGACATACATGTATGGTTAAGGACTACACATGTATTGAGAGAGGAAACCCACTGTCACCACTTCATGGGCTACTCTTTCCGATTAGCAGCAAAGGATCTTTTATATGCACAATCCCACAGACAGAATAGTACATGCCACGGCCTTTGTTACACCAGTTGTGGAGCACTAGCTGGAGCGAAAAATATCCCAATGGGCCTACTGATGGGGCCCCATTAAGAGAGACCACACTACATCAGATATGGTCAAGCGGATAAAACGAAGCAGGAATACTAGTTAAATGAATTACCCGTTTACACAGCAGTCGTTTGAGACCGATGGCCAGCACACACACAATGATGAACACTCCAAGAGTGATCAGACCGTACTGAACAGCTTCCGTGATCTTTATTGGCCCCATCACCTCAGACTTGAACTTGTTGGCACTTTTGTCGTCAATTTTGGCATTCTGGAAAATAGTTGTCATTGGATAAAAATGGCACTTTTGTTATCTATTTTAGCATTTCTCATAACATACTTTCAGAATTTGATAACTTTGCAAATTATATGTAAATTAATCGAGGTCACTGCATTATGTTTATTGACATTTAAGCAAACTTACTATGGTGACACTCCATAGCTGACATATGCATTCATAGTCATCAAACAAAAACATTTCAATAGCAACTTTACACTGAAAGCTGTCCAGTGTTAAAGGGAGACTAAACTCCAATATGAGCCTTGTGTGTTGGAAAGATGCAAACCCGGACGACCAACACATACTGACACTTTAAAGGGAGTCTAAACTCCAACATGAGCCTTGTGTGTTGGAAAGATGCAAACCCGGACGACCAACACATACTGACACTTTAAAGGGAGTCTAAACTCCAACATGAGCCTTGTGTGTTGGAAAGATGCAAACCTGGACCACCAACACATACTGACACTTTAAAGGGAGACTAAACTCCAACATGAGCCTTGTGTGTTGGAAAGATGCAAACCCGGACCACCAACACATACTGACACTTTAAAGGGAGACTAAACTCCAACATGAGCCTTGTGTGTTGGAAAGATGCAAACCCGGACCACCAACACATACTGACACTTTAAAGGGAGACTAAACTCCAACATGAGCCTTGTGTGTTGGAAAGATGCAACCCTGGACCACCAACACATACTGACACTTTAAAGGGAGACTAAACTCCAACATGAGCCTTGTGTGTTGGAAAGATGCAACCCTGGACCACCAACACATACTGACACTTTAAGAAATGAAAAACGCGTAATTTTAGAGTTAATAAAAAAACGTGATTGACTGGATACCATGCAATATACACCTGCCAATCAGGAATCACATGTGCAGGTTACAGAAAGAAAGGACCAATAACTCCAATTATCATGTTAGTATGTGGGTTAATGTATGGACGAAATATAATACAATTATTTCGACACTTTGACAGTGGTGGTTTATTTTGTATTGAAAAATAATATATACTTATTGCTGGTTTACTGGGATGGATATTATTACAGAACATTGCAATGCATCCGCAAAAATCAGATACGTTTTGTTTCTTCAGTTCTAAGACTAATTCCTGATGTGACATGTTAATTATTACATAACCACCGGCTCACCAGAGGGCGTATTCACTGGGATGGTACAAAATGGCTGTGCCCGTAATATATAATAGCCGTCGCATTTAACTGTTTTATTAATTAACTATAAGATTATACTTGTTGATATTAAGAAATAATGTGCATTATATATCACTGAATAGGCATACCAGTTCAAAAGCCTTGCATTAGCATTCCTTTAAGAAAACTATAAACAAGTTTATTTTTATATAAGATTATCCAAAATGACGTCGTTAAAGTTTGATGTCATTTCTATTCAAAAAGACATCGCATGATATATTCTTACATCATTTGAATATCGAATAATGGCTGACTGGAATTAAAGTTGTGTACACAGTATACAAACACATGTTGTATTAAACTTGAGATATTATATGATAAAGAGATTATTACCGTTGTGTGTTTCAGTATCGTCAATATCATATATTAGGAATAAAAATAATGTATTATGCTCACAAAATACAATTTTTATTCCTAATCTTTGATTGACTAAATACTGAATTAAAATGCTATTTTAAAAGTATTATAGAATAAATAGAATTCGCTACTCATATTTTTTAATATGTAAAATATCAACTTTGTTTAGTTAATTGATATTAGTCTCGGTAGAGCCTTGACAAATACTGATTAACACTGATATTTTCTATATTAAAAAACATTGTGACGAATCCTCTATATATGCATATGTTTTGTTGGCATTTTTCTCATCTATTTCAGCATTCTGGAAAATTTTAGTGATTGAATAAATATGTCTGAACCACATTTGGTTGACCTAGCATTACTATTTCTCAGAAAATTACAAAAACGTAATAATATAAACATGCAAAGTAAATGCAAAACAATCCCACTACCCTCAGAGACCATACGCGTACGAGACGACTGCCCACCTCATGCTGGAGCAAAACCTCAAATTTAGGCAAAATGTGCTAACCTGAGACCTTTGTACCATGTACTTCCATTATTCTACTATCAAAATTAGTTGTAATCCATGATGTAAAAATGTGTAGTAGTTCATTTTCAACTCTATATAGCTGTTGGTAGTAATGTTAATATGAATAAATGTTGTTATCCAGATTCTGGCATTTTCGTTTAATTTGGGCAAAAGCCAGCCTACACAAATGGGAGCCCGTACGCTTATGTCAGAGAACTAGCATCTACATAAATATCTTCAGCCTCTTGGCTAACTGCCTAACTCATTTATAGAGCTTTTGAGAAATATTAATTTTTTTGGTTGTTGATACAAACAGAAATGAATTCTTTAAAGATTATTTGAACAAGAACATATAATTTGACAAACATTACTGAATTTTCTGTCTGTATTTTTGTTCTAATTTTCTTTGGTAACGTATACTAGATAAACATTTATCTGTAATGGAACAAACTGTTCATAGTTGGATATATTTACCTTTATGAATAAAAATTAGATCTTGTTTTGAAAATGTCAGGGAACTCTTTGTCTAACCATCACCAAAAATATTTATAATGCATCCCATGACATTCTCTCCCATAGATCATTATTACATTATTGTTGAACAGCCTCTCTAAAGAGATGGGGCCTAATTCACAAAGCTCTCTTAGACTCTGCTAGCCAACAAAGCATCCTCTTTGCAAGTCTTTTAGCATTGCACAGCGAGATCGCAAAGTTGCGAGAGTTTAGTTAATTAGGCCCATGGTCACAATACACACACTAGTAAAACACAAATCTTCTCACCTCATTCAACCACATCATTGGAAATATGATGGGTTTTTTAATTTGTAGAGTTTCCCTGAAATGAAAAATAAAATAAACATTAACATTTTCCAGGTTGAATTTTAGTTGGGTGTGGGGTGTGGTGGGTTTGGGGGAGCACATGTGTTGCCTTTAGTTTAATAAAAAAATTAGGCAAACGTTTCCTTCAAAAGAGGGGCATGAAGGCAACTTATTTTCTATCAAATTTTTTAGACAAAAATTATTTCACCCTAGCTACCGGATGTGCACAGTGGCAAACACCATGATTGTTCTTGGATGCCTGCAAGTACAATATGGATAGAAATTTTAACGATGCACTCACCATTTTATTTACGGTTATATGGCGCCAGACATATCATTAAGGACCACACACATACTGAGAGAGAAAACCCGCTGTCGCCACTTCATGGGCTACTCTTTTTGATTAGCAGTAAGGGATCTTTTATATGCACCATCCCACAGATAGGGTAGTACATACCACGGCCTTTGATATACCAGTTGTGGTGAGAAATAGCCCAATGGACCCACCAACGGGGATCAAGCCTAGATCCTAGATTGATCGCGCTGTACCACTCAGCTACGTCCCGCCCCATAAGTACAATAAGGGCTATCGTTTACAAATTTATGATTATGTTAGTATGTAAAGTTAAAACCAATAGCCTTCTACTATGGGAACAATTCCTGACTTTAATCAATGGTTGTGCCCACAGTAAGCATGTTTCAACACTCAGGCTATAAGTATGTTAATACCTACCAAATAAACAAACCAACCAATAACCACATTCCATTTATGCACAAGAAACAGGGCATACTGAATGTAATACATAGACAGAATCACATATCAGTTGTTTAGCCATGTTATTTATTGCACAAGTTTATAGTGCGCAATAATATTATACTATGACACCATGCACTATAAATGAGTGCAATAAATAACATGGCAGAACAACTGGTGTATGGTTCTGTATTTATTACATACCACCTTTCTATATTATGGTTAACAAAAGTTTAAATAAATAACACAACTTACTTCATTTGGAAAGTTGGTTCATTTTATTATGACATTCTTGGCTAGGGACATGACGTCATTCAGGTAAACAGGTACATGTACTACGCATGTGAGATTTTGAACCCACATGTTTACTAAAACATTTTTTATTGCACGGTCAGAAATGTCAGCAGTGTTCTCGCTGAGTGAAAATTAAAGGAGGGCAGCCGCGCAGCACCAAACCCTTAAAAAAAAATAAGCAAAAAGCAAAAAAAAAAATGACTTTGTGGAAAGACATACTCCTTATTTTGCCCACAAAAATAGTTTACGAAATACAAGCGCACTAGTTTTTTCGGTCTGACGTTCACGAGCAGTTCCAGTTTTGCTGAACCGATCAAACTTTTAATATTATTATTTTAAGAAAGATTTCAAGATATACGAAAAGCAATAAAGATGTTTGTAAAGTGATCCCTAATGTCGAATACATTTTTTAAAATTTCCATCTTCATCGAATGAATCGATCGCTGTGATAAAATATTACTGCCAGCTGATAAAAAGTAGTTTCGTTTTTGAAAAGGCGGTGTTTATATTATTTGGTATCCAAGATAAATGATTTTAATGATAAACACTACCACTTCCATTGTTTTTATAAGCGGTGGTATCCCCCAGAACTGAAAAGTTTACAATATTTTATAAAGAACTGCTGAATAAACAGAATGACAGAAAGTAAAAATCATCAGTTACAACCAATTATATCTGCAATTGAGGACAAAATATCAGACGATAGTTAGTGGAAACAAAAGCCAGAATGACCGTTCTGATCATGTGACAAATTTGGCGCCAAATAAGTGGGGGTTTTCAATCGGAGTTTGCAGAACCCATAAAAAATTTAATGTTTTCATTGCTCAAATAAAATGTAACTTTTATTGTGTGTATTAAAGATACAAATGGATATAGGTATGGGACGAAATAAAGCTGTTAAAAACACTGTTAAATTATGTTACAGTAACTGTCGTAAATGTTTCGTACTCAACACAGCTTGTTTCCTTTGATGTCCAGTGTGCAGACTGATCGTTGTGTTTTTTATGTGTGGAAAAAAAAGTGTGCATTTGGAAATAGCGGAGATAAGTGCTGGAAAATATAGTAGGTGCTGGAAAATAAAGAGGGGCGCAGAAAAATAAAGGAGGGCGGAGAACATGAAAGGAGGGCGGCAAAATGCAATAGCAGGGCGGACCGCCCCGCTTAAATGAAGCAGCGAAAACACTGTGTAGTAAGATTTAATGGGTATGTAATAAATTAAATAACTAAATTAAATTCTGACTCCAAAGATACGAAGGCAACATGTTATACTGCAGGTACCGTACTCACGTGATATTGTCAATCTTCTGTATATTAAAGTTCAACTGTAATTTCTTTGCAGCATTCATTACAACTCCTGTCATCTGCAAGGACACCGATTCACCAAATGTCACATACAAAATTACTTGTGGTTTAGCAGTATATTTGGGCTCTAAATGGAATTCAGGCTCCGTATTCATAAATGTACTTAAGTCAAAGTATGATACTTACATACATACTTTAAGTATGTCGATAAGTATCATACATTGACTTAAGTACGTTTATGAATACGGAGCCTGGGCCCTATTATTTAATTATGTTTTATACATGGACTTGGCCCCAGAAATGCTCTATCCCTTCAGACCCTGACTAAATCCCTGATAGCTCAATTTGACCCTGCACCACACTGTACACAAACCAGATCGAACATTTTGGTATACATATAAGGTACATATATTAAGCAGTGTGCGATTTTGGTTAACACAATTTAAGTGTCTTAAGGACTCCCTATTTGCAAATCTTTAGAGCCCACCACCAACTCAGCGAGCCATGCCATGTGTCTCCAGTAGAACAGAAGATACACTAAATGTTTGGCATGAAATTACGGAAAAGATCGCTATTCATGACTGTGGTTTCCCAGGATTTTTAGATATATGTTGACTATGTCATTTTAAAGAACCAATGTAATTTTACAAATTATTTTTACGAGCCATGCGTGGCTAGAGAGACCTATATGATTTTTCTGAGCCTTGGGCTCCCGGACTCTCCTCAAAATCACGCCCTGTTAAGAATATATCAAGAACTATTGATTGAGCAAACTATTAAAACGATGGAATGCTTTGCAGAATTTTTTGGGTTTTTAAAAATTTCTGTCACCACCAATAGAGTTTTATTTTCAAAGTGTAGACATACTTACTGGCTCAACATCAAGAAATGTCTGGTGTTTTTCAAGACTTGGATGCATTCCCTTGACCCCATACAGGACAGAGTCATCAGCAAAGAGGAAGTGAGGCGAGGAAAACAGAAATGGGGCATCTGCAAATATAAACAGACTAAATTCTGCCACATGTTGGAATGCACCAGTCTGCACATTTGTTTTTATGTGGGTATATACTGGGTCCAGTGGAGCAGTTCTAATTTGGACAAACATTCAACAATTCTATATTATAGTCTCTAATCTATGTATTCAAGCACTTCAGCTTAATTATAAAGGAGTGGGTGCCAGCATTAACAAAGGTTAATCTGGGTCTTTTCCAAAACTGAAAATAAAAAAAAAGAAGAAAGATTTGTGTTTTTAACACAAGTCAAAATGTATTCATATATCTGTATGTAAAAATTACATTATTTAACATTTTTAAAATTGTATCTTTGCATAAGGCAGAGACAAAAGGAAGTTTTAATAATATCATAAATGCTCCCAAGAGACATTATCACTCTTAAGAGGATTGCCACTCCCAAAGATTGGTTAGGCCCAATTTCCATTAAACATGATTTTGCATGTGTGTTTATTAATAAAATGCATATACATATATTGATGCATATTGATAAAAATCAATCAATGAGGTATTTTCCCATGCACACCTTTTTCACTCAGTGATGTCATGTTTGCTGGCAGCTTAATTAAGAAAACAATTGTCCAAATCGGTTGTATTAATTGTTTGGGATCATGGATAACAATATAAGAAAGAGTCGGGAAGAACAAGACTTTGATCAACTTTCTAAAAGAGAATGATCTAATTTATAATGGGTGTTGTAGGTATCACATAACAACACATGGAAATACATTTCCTGACAAAGATTCCTGGAGGGGTGGAGGCCTTGGCTGTAAGTAAGTGATATAATAATGCTTAGTATGGTGTTCTTAAATAATGCAGATATGGAAATGAATGAGAAACTGCATTAATAATAAGCAAGCCTTAATCGTAGACAATTTAAACTTACACAAGACGGATCTCACTGGAAATTAAACAGTTATGAAGACACACACTCATGAACCACTGTCCACACAGTGGTAAAGAAAGAAATGTTTTATTTAACGACGCACTCAACACATTCTATTTACGGTTATATGGCATCAGACATATGGTTAAGGATCATACAGATATTGAGAGAGGAACCCCACTGTCGCCACTTCATGGGCTACTCTTTTCGATTAGCAGCAAGGGATCTTTTATATGCACCATCCCACAGACAGGGTAGTACACACCATGGCCTTTGATATACCAGTTGGGGTGCACTGGCTGGAACTAGACATAGCGCAATGGGGCCACCGACGGGAATCGATCTCACACCGACCGTACATCGAGCAAGCGTTGTACCACTGGGCTACATCTCGCCCCACCCAGTGGTGACACCTACCTTGTTTGCACACGCTTGCATTGAGAACACCACCGGGGTTACAGTCAGATGTGTCAGACAGGTTGGCGAATGGCGTACAGAAGCCAATGTTGTCAGGGTTACTCGTTACATTGCGGAACGAACTGGGCGGGACAACATATCGTAGCAGATCAATATCCTTCAGTTTGTAGCCATATTTGTAGACAATTTCCAGCGATCTGCAAACAAAAGACATTATTAAAATGATACGAACTTTGTGCCCAAAACAAAAAATGTTGCTTTGATTTGACAACTGGTTAATGGTGATAGATGTAATCCTAACATTTTGTAATGGCACTAAATTAAGGTAAAATTTAGTTTCTAAAAATCGTAAATTTATAGTGTTACTCTATTGGAAATGATTCAAAATAGAATAATTTCATTAAAAGAGTTAACAGAAGCAAGTAAACTTAGTTCTCAGTGTTCTTTCTGGGTGCAAATTAAAGGAGGGTGGCCATGCGGCATCACGCCCTTCAAAACAAAACAAACAAACAACCAAAACCCATCCGAAAAGCTTGGTTACCATATATCGTTGTGTGTTGGTTGGTCGACTTTGTGGAAAGACATACTCATTATTTTGCCTCTCATTATCTGATACAAAAAAGTTGATATGAAATACAAGCTGACTCATGTTGTGACAGTTTTTGGTGTGACATTCATGGGCAATTCCGGTTTTGCTAAACCGATCAAAGTTTTAATATTATTATTTTAATAAAGATTTCAAGATATATGTAAAACAATACAGATGTTTGTAAAGTGATCCCCTAATGTGGGATTAAAAAATATTTGTGTTCATTTTATTTCCATTTTCATCAAATGAATCGATCACTTTGATATCGCCAATTTAACTGATAAAAAGTGGTTTTGTTTTTGGAAAGGTGTATATTATTTGGAACCCAAGATAAATTATTTTAATTATAAACACTACCACTGCCGTTGTTTTTATAAGGGGTGATATCCCCCCCAAAAATGAAAAGTTTATATGTTATACAGTATTGCTGAATAAACAGAATGACAGACATGACAGAAAGTAAAATTCATTAGTTACAACCAATTAAATCTGCAATCAAGGACAAAATATCAGATGATAGTTAGTGGAAATAAAAGACAGAATGACCGGTTTGATCACGTGACACATTTGGTGCCAAATAAGTGTTTTTTCAGTCGGAGATTATCCTGTCGATAACAAATAAAATGTTTTCATTGTTCAAATAAAATATAACTTTTGTTGCATGTATCAAACATACAAATGGATACAGGTATGGGACAAAATAGAGGTTGTTAAAAATACTGTTAAATTACGTTATGGTAACTGTCGTAAGCTATTGAAGTTTTTTGTCAGTTGCTTTTTCATACACACAACGTGGCTTGTTTCCTTTGATGTCCAGTGTGTAGAATGATGATTATTTTTGTGTGGGAAAAAAGTGTGCATTTGGAAATAGCGGAGATAGGTGCTGTAAAATATAGTAGGGTGCGGGAAAATAAAGAGGGTTCTAGAAAAATAAAGGAGGCAGCAAAATGCAATAGCGGGGTGGGCTGTCCTGCTTAAATGGAACAGCAAGAACACTGGTTCTTTAATGAAAACTCAGAACAAAGTTTTTCTGAAATGGCCTAATATAAAAAAATATTTCAGCAAATAAACTTTGTGTTTACGTCCATTGGCTAGTGGGGGATATTGTCATACTGGTCTGCTATAATGTTTATAATCTGGGCCATTTGCAATATATTACTGCTAGTTCATTAACACAATTTAAGCAGAATTAAATGTTTCACCTAATATTATAAACGTTTTTGGTGCACTGTGATGAACATCCATAGGTGCAACTATAAAACAAGTTTTATCGACCTAGGACTTATAGTCTGTGAGAAACTGAACTAAATGCAAAACTTTAACACAAAAGTTGATGCCAATAGAAAAGTAATACATGTACCTACAAGTATATGTAATTATCATCCATTAAAGGCTTTTGTAGGAGATATCGCTGGCACTATAATTTGCGATATCTCCTGTGATATTCTCCCAGGAGATATCACTTCTTTTTGTTACGTCACTGTGTATGTTACAGTGCTAAACCTATCATTAGTGACATCACGCCACTGTTGTTCTGGTAGTTAACGAGTCTACCGCTGCCAAATATAGTGACATTCAACCCACATTACTGACATTGTTTACAATTGTTGCAAACGAAAAGAATGATAATGGATGATAAAAAGAATACCCCCCTCGTGTCTTGTGATATCATAATTTATCAGCACTCTTTGATAAAAGTATAAAAATCCTCGGCAAGCCTTGAATTTCATACTTTTATCAACTCGTGCTGATAAATTATGATATCACAAGACACGAGGGGAGTATCCTCTATACATGTATGTCCCCATTTTAAGGCATTTAACTTCGTAAAGGCAAGCCAAAAACAAATTGTACAAACCTGCAAACATCAGATGCATACAGATACAAAGGACGTGATGAATCCACAAAGGGTGGGAACAGAGTTCCATCTGTAGAAAAAACAAATTCAATTTTGCATTACATAAAAGTTTTAATTTGATATTTAGTAAAATGCAAGTTATACATTGTATACCAATGTCTGTGACAAAAAGTGCATAACTGAACTATAATATTTAACTTTTGTCAAGATGGTAGTTTTTGTTTCATTGAAAGAACTATAAATAAGGCAGATAAGAGTCAAGAACCAACTGGCCTCGATGGCATCATGGTTAAGCCATCGAACTACAGGTTGGTAGGTACAGGGTTCGCAGCCTGGTACCGGCTCCAACCCAGAGAGAATTCTTAAGGGCTCAGTGGGTAGGTCTAAGGCCACTACACCCTCTTCTTTCTCACTAACCACTAACCAACTAACAACTAATCCACTGTCCTGGACAGACAGCCCAGATAGCTGAGGTGTGTGCCCAGGACAGAGTACTTGAACCTTAATTGGATATAAGCACGAAAATAAGTTGAAATGAAATGAATGTCAGGAACCATGATGGTGACTAATTCAATCAAATGTTTGTTTTCCTCAATTTCCACTAATATGATTAATTAACGAAAATAAACATTTTACTTCTTGAGAAATACAAGTACAATGTAGCTTAAGATGAGTTGTGTTTACACTTACTACAATTATCACTAATCTTCAAATAATGAAAGGAAAGATTTTATTTAACAACACACTCAACACATTTTATTTACCGTTACATGGCATCGGACATATGGTTAAGGACCACACAGATATTGAGACGAAGCCCGCTGTCGCCACTTCATAGGCTACTCTTTTCGATTAGCAGCAAGGGATCTTTTAAATGCACCATCCCATAGACAGGATAGCACATACCACAGCCTTTGATATACCAGTCGTGGTGCACTGGCTAAACGAGAACTAGCCCAATGGGCATCGATCCCAGACCAACCATGCATTAAGCGAGCACTGTACCACTGAGATATGTCCCGCCCCTCAAATAATGACGTTGTTTTGTTTATCAACACCACTAGAGCACATTGATTTATTATTCATTGGCTGGTGGATGTCAAACATATGGTAATTTTGACATAGTCTTAGAAAGGAAACCTGCTACATTTTTCCATGAGGGATCTTTTATATGCACCATCCCACAGACAGGATAGCACATACCACGGTCAAATAATGAATGCAAACATAGCTGATTTATTTATCACTGTTCAACTCCTTTGAGATATTATTCCTCTCTTTACCGGAACAATCGTTATAAAAATCATGTTAAATAGGCACCTCATTTTGATTTATGACATCTATTAAGACTAAATAAAACGTCTTGCACTGAAAATATGCAATATTAATTAGTGTTTGCATGTTTGGTTTGTATATCAACAATAATTTTTAAAAACATGCAAATTAACACGATACATTTAATAACAGGAATACCAAGGAATTAGATGTCCCGCCTACCATGACATCTGTCAGTGAACTGTGATGAACATCTGTCAGTGCAACAGTTACTATAAAACAAGTTTCATTGATGTAGCACATATATTTTGTGAGAATTGGAGCTAAACACAACATTTCATCATTGAACTAAATGCAAATGCAAACCTTTTTCTTGCTCTTTTTTCACATGCATTGTAAAAAAAATGTTTCACTGGCTTACAGTTGAAAACATTTTTTTTTTAAATCACTTACCTGAACCATTTAACATATTAGCATATGGAGTTGACCACCAGTTTAAGGAACTGAAATAATAAATTAAAAAAAAGACTTATACATAATTATTAAAAGGAAGGAAGGAAATGTTTTTTTAACGATGCACACAGCACATTTTTATTTACGGTTATATGGCATCGGACATATGGTTTAGGACCACACAGATATTGAGGGAGGAAACCCGCTGTCGCCACTTCATGGGCTACTTTTTTCGATTAGCGGCAAGGGATCTTTTATATGCACCATCCCATAGACAGGATAGCACATACCACAGCCTTTGATGTACACTTATTAAAAGCATAATTAATGTCTGCAAATGGTTAAATCTGACATAGTAATTCCCTAAATAATGGCATAATCGCTGTGCTTGTCTTTCACAGAAATAAACGCATTATGATGTGTAATCCAGTCCAGCTGTGTTTAAATATAAAATAACACTTGAGTTGCCACCTTCAGCCTCAAGTTAAACTTGTCTTCCAAAGGAATGGAAGCTGCAAATCTGCCTGTCAATCCACAAATCATAACCTCTGACTGAACATCTTTACACAACTACAAACTTTCTATTGTTATTTGATTTACTGGATTCTGACTGGATGATATCTTTGAAAACAAATGTTTGTAATTGGGTTTTTTTATTCATTTTTTAATTTATCAATGTATATGATTTTAATAAAATCACTTAAAGGGACACACCCTAGTTACAGTTATTTGTTAACCATTACGGCGTTGTTTTTCGCTATTAAACCCATTTTTAACAAATAAAATTGCACTTTACTTACATTTTATTATTTAGAATACACATTTCCATTCACCTGAAGTGCTTTTTGGTAATCCTGATGTTTGTAAAACCACGAAATGTATTTTTTGCATTTTTTCACAAGACGTGCTATCGAGAAAAAAACGTTAAGCAAGCGAGGTCCAATCTATTTTAAGAGGGAATCTTCCTGTGTAAACGTCACTGATGTTGGTATACCACGTGACCGTTATCATTTTGGTTTGGTTTGTTTTCTCATGCACGGTTCGCACAATCAACATCCGATTTGTTGTTGTTCATTTGTGAGATTTTTCTTCACAGTTCGTGAACATTTTCAGTAACAATAAAGTTCAGACAAGTAAGTGTCTCAATACAAAATGTTACAAACCCTTAAAACCAATAATTTCGCTAAGTCTTACGATATCTGGAGAGGGGATACAACCAGGACAGAACAGTTGGAACATGTCCAGGAGAGGTGAAAAGAACGCACCCCAAGTCTGTGCGCACTCTGTGAAATTTGTTGTGACGTAGGCATTGTTGTGCTTCGAGTGACATTTACCGGTGACATCAGAATACTAACTTTCAAAATTATTTCAAGCAATTGGGACATGGGGATTCCCATGGTATTTATCTATATAAAACCTGCTTTTTCACTCCATTTGATAAAAACGTGATCTAAGTGTGTTACAGGTTTGTAGATTAACCAAATTATAATTTATTTTCGCTAGATGGAACTAGGGTGTGCGGCTTTAATTCGGCTATGTGCTATTAAACATGAAATGATTCCTGCAAAGGGAAAAACAAACGTTATATACAAATGGCAAGAAACAGTAAAGTCTATGAAATGGATTTTCATTTAAAAAAAAAATTGAATCAGCTTTCTCTATGGATGTAATTTTGCAGTTGGGATTACAAGGCAACTATTTTCTTACGAGTAATGCTTGGCGTACACCTGCTGATTAATGCCAACTTGACTGTCAAGCCGGCAGTAGTCTAAAAATGTGCACACACCATCTGAGACGACAGTCTAATCAGGGCAAAACTGTTGCATCTTTGCCCTGCACACACCTACTGATTAACAGCAACACAACTGTGGAGTCGGCATTAATCGGTAGGTGTGTGCCAAGCATAAAGAACTGGTATAAATTAAAATATCTACATTGTTTACTGTTTGTTGAATCTTGAGGCTGTAACAAAATTCAGTCACAAATTTATATACTGTAAATAAACTCTATTTACCTAGGAGTTATGTAAAACTTAGTTTTTAAAGTGTTAAAGAACCCAAATTCTCTTTTTAATCTAATTGAACCATTACAATTACCTGAAAGCAAAACAAAACATATTTGATCAGAGTTTATACCAGGCTAGGTGGCTGGTGAGACAATATATGACTCAACCAATAAAATGAACATGGTATAACTTACCTGTTATAATTCCAAGTGGCAATTACTCCAAACTTGTCAACATCATCGGATCCTGTGTAAATGTTATATATTCCATCATCTGTCCCATTTTTCTAGCAAAAAACAAATTAATAAAATAGAGTAATATTTTTTTTGCATTGCAGGTAAGGTTTAAGCACAACTGTTAAGTGCAATATTAGTATTATCATTGAATTATAAATTAATATTCCAAGTCAAAGCCAACCCTGGAACCATGTAAATTTAACATAGTTTAATGTAAAATGTAATTTTGAAAGCATATAAATAATCATTTAGGTTTTATTGTATTTTTAAGTACTTATGCTATAATGTATTAGCTAATTAATTATAATTATGCTATAATACATTAGCTAACTTAAATATTTCTGATTTTTTTTTTTAAATCTGGATTTTTATATCATAAGGGTAATAATAATGTAGCTTCCCTTTTTATCTTTCGGTGAACCATTCAAAAATGCGCCAAAATTCCTTAAGAAATTGCACAACATTTTTCTCTTTTGATTTAATCCTATGGGATATTCAAATTTCAGTAGCACCAGAATTGCCCCCGCCCACTACCAACCTCAGTCGGACTGCTAGTGTTCCCTTGCACTTGCCAGCATGGGCGGTTCCTTCTCCCACCCGCCCTACCGTTTTTCTGTCCTGGATGGAGGAGCCGGCCAAGGCCGGCACCTGCACCCATGACAGGCGTGCAATACAACAGCTTGTTCTGAATGTGCACGTAAAACCCAATGACCTGACCTGACCTGACCTGACCTGACCTAACTACATGTATAATTATGCCTACACACACATGCAAAAGATGGGGAAAGAATAAGAACATAGTCAAAAAATTTAATAAATAAGACAAATTCACTTCCACATTTATATAATATAAAAAAAAAAATTCAGTAAAACATATTTCCTGAAATACCTTTAGAAACATTCATTAGACAAAATAAAAAAATTGCATGAAGCAAAATAAAACATGCAAAAAATGAAATATGGCAAGCCAAGGGAGACTACTGAAAATATCAAATAAAATACTCAATAATTTATAAATATAGTTTTAAATAAATGGGTTTTAAAAATAATAAATTACTGTTCTGTGACATCATATCCTTATACAATATTCCTTTAATTTGTGAAACTAACAATCATTGCATTATTTTAGTTTCAAATACTGCAGTTCACTAATTGTACAGTTATTTGTAACAAATAGCTTAATTAATCAATACCACACATATTCATTTCAAAATTTAATCTAGATATATATCAGATATGTAATATGCTGCCACAAGGCTTAAAACGTGATGTTCCCAAGAACCCTTGACTAAGAACAGAAAGTTCATCATATTTTCTGGTTCAATCTATAGTGGTTTCCAGCCTTCTTCTACGCACTTTGCCATCATTATGTTTTATTGCAATTACCACAAAGAATTATGGATGGACATTATATGCAAAATTTTTACATACAAAACTGTGACATCATATGTTTAACCTTTAAACCTTTTCCATTATTTAAAACTGAATTTATTCTAGTAGTAAATGAGAAATTACTAGGCAGCAGTGGGTTTTTTAAAACAAAAATTAATACTTCTAGTGGAAAACCACAATTATGCTTCTTTAATAGAAATGGTAAATAAAATACATTTTAAAAATGTATTTATCTATACATGTAGTGTGTTAACAAGTTATAATTTTTTTTACATATACATAGAAACTGTTTGAGAAGGACCTCTAAAAAACATTTGATAAAATTTCTGCAATAATAAATACATGATCAAACAGTAATCACAAAATAGATTAAGATACAAGACACATGTACTTACCTTATAAAAGAGACCAACATGGTCATCGAAAGGTATTGTCTTGTGTGTCCAATTAAAAATGAAATCTTCAAGGTCTTTGATCAAGGGATCTTCATAACCCCACAGTACATCATGTACAGAAAGCGACAGAAACATATGAACATTGGGAAACAGATCCAGAAAGATTTGAAACGCCTCTTTGACTGCGCCATATTCGAAGCGAATCATGTTCAATACAGTCTGGAAAAAGAAGGAAATAACACATACAGTGTACAGTGTTTTTGGTTTTTAACAGGTTACCAGAAAGTATTGCCAGAGTTTTATCCATAATGTTTTGTCTGATGTGATTAAAAAAATTAGCACAGTAATCAAACTTGTTGGGGGTTTTAAGGCCACTGAATGATGCAATAAATTGATTTATTAAAACAGACATAATTATTTAAATATATATATATTAGCACAGAAATTGTGAATTTTGGAATTTTCCGTGCCTACAGAATGCCTGGATAAATCCCTGATTGCCATCTGCTAGTTCAATTCTATATCCACCTGATTTTGGCAATAAAAAAACTATCCTGAGTTTAGGATATATTCAGTGTGTTTCTGGTAGTTTTAATGTTTGTAGTAATCCAAACTAGATTTAGTCTCACAATAATGTCATACATACATGTGAAAAAATACAATATATACTAGGGAGAAAATGTTTTATATAACGACGCACTCAACAGATTTCATTTATGGTTATATGGCATCAGACATATGGTTAAGGACCACACATATTAAGAGAGGAAACCCGCTGTCGCCACTTCATGGGCTACTCTTTTCAATTAGCAGCAAGGTATCGTTTATATGCACCATCCCACAGACAGGGTAGTACATGTGCACCGGCTGGAACGAGAAATAGCCCAATGGGCCCACCGATGGGGGATCGATCGCAGACCGTCTTTTTAACAGATGATTATTCTCATTGTAACATGTTTTTTCTGCCATACCTGCATGATCATCTACTTTATGCTTACGACAAGAACCCCAGCATGTATTCTATAACTATGTGTAGACAGAGAATAATTGGTTACTGTCTTAAGATATCAGCTTTTTCCTGCGAGGATGTGAGGTTTTGCACTGCAGCCTTTGCCCTTCAACCTGAGCAGTATAAAGTCAATATCTTAAGACAGTAACCAGTTATTTTATTTATCCTGCATTTTATATTCATGTAAAACAGTAAGAAATGGGTTTAACAATTATGTAATGTAACACAGAAATAATCAATTAATGCACACAATATGTTTGATCAACAAGTCTTAGAATACACAAAACTTCCAGTGGAGTCACTGCAGGGAAGGCTCTCTGGGGTCAAAGCAATGTTTACTTTCTTAATGTGTTTACTGTATCAAGTACCTTTAGGGCACATGTTGTGTTACACATTATTCACAATCTAGACTACCCCAGCAAATACTGAAAGTCCTGTACACACACTTTCACCAAGTCACTCCCATCTCGATTAGTGGTCTGTGAGTGGTATATCAAAGGCACTGGTATGTGCTGTCCTTCTTGTTGAATAAGTACATCACAAGATACTCTGTTATCAGTTATTGTAATTATATACCAGAAGGTTTTCTCTCTTTCTAAACTATTAATCTCCAAACTAAACACTTACATGCCCAGAGCAGTATGCTTTAACCATACTTACTGAATTATACATACCTGGAAGAAATTTGTTTAAATCACTGTAACCAGAATTTTAGTTAAAGGGAGAGTAATCTCAAATATGAGCCGTATGTGTTAAAAAGATGCATATCAAGACCACCAATACATACTGACACTGTAAGAAATGAAAAACACGTAATTTTAGAGTTAATAAAAAAACTGGAGGCAGCCATTTTCTTTTGTTTTCGGTGCTTCCGGAATTCTAGTTTGGGACGAAGTGATGTGAGCTCTGACCAACTCCGGTATGCACAGTGTAAACAAAGGCAGTCATTTACAACAAGGCGCTTCGCTTTAATCCACCTGACTTGTAAAACAACATAAATGACTTGATAATATAATAAACTATTTAACTAAATATATTTTAATTTGCATTAATAGAATGACTGGCCTCGGTGGCGTCGTGGTTAGGTCATCGGTCTACAGGCTGGTAGGTACTGGGTTCGGATCCCAGTTGAGGCATAGGATCTTTAATCCAGATACCGACTCCAAACCCTGAGTGAATGCTCCGCAAGGCTCAATGGGTAGGTGTAAACCACTTGCACCGACCAGTGATCCATAACTGGTTCATCAAAGGCCATGGTTTGTGCTATCCTGCCTGTGGGAAGCGCAAATAAAAGATCCCTTGCTGCCAATCGGAAAGAGTAGCCCATGTAGTGGCGACAGCGGGTTTCCTCTCAAAATTTGTGTGGTCCTTAACCATACACATGTATGTCTGACGACATATAACTGTAAATAAAATGTGTTGAGTGCGTCGTTAAATAAAACATTTCTTTCTTTCTTTCTTTCTAATAGAATGAAATGGGGTTATAGTATTTTTCACTCTTAAAAAATCCAAAGAAAAAATGCATTTTATTAGGCCTATTGGTAGGGTACGTTGGAGCAAAAATGACCACTCACAATAAGTGATAATTTTCTTTTCTTTGGGACTACATAATTGGTCAGTTTGTGATTTTAGATAGGAAAGTCAAGGACAGGCCCTAGTTTTTAATCACTAACACATATTATTGACTATTATAACCGTCTTTGATAATTCGAGTCATACTTTACTTAGATTTTATTGTTTAGATTATCAATTTCCGTAGATTCGAAGTGTTTTTGGTCATCCTGATGTTTTTAATATCACAAAATGCATTTCTCATATTTTTAAAAATGCACGTGCATCTGAGAAGTAATAGTTATGAAGTCAAGTTTTAGTCTGTTTTTAGAGGGTATTTCACCATTCCAAAGTCACAGACTCATGTTTCACTCACTTGTAACTTTATCCAAATGTGATACAGGTTTGTAGATTAACAAAACTTATTGTTAATTTTCACTGGTTGAAACTAGGGTATGTCGCTTTAATCATGAGTTTTACAGAATTATTTACAGTAATAAAGCAGGACAGCTGATAATGTCCATTACCATTATAGGGGTGGCCGCGTGGCTATTCCACAATACTCTGTGATCTTAATAAAATAGGCATGTATTTTGTTTTGTGTCTAAGACACCTTGACCGGTGACCGTCTAAATATACACCTGCCAATCGTAAAACACAGGTGCAAGCCACAGAAAGAAAAGACCAATTAACTAAAAAAACACTCCGATTATCATTTCAGTACGTGGGTTCATGTATGGACAAAACAAAATACAGTTACTTCGACGCTTTGACAATGGTGGTTTATTTTGTATTGAAAAATAATATATACTTATTGCTGGCTTACTGACATGGATATTATTACAGAACATTGCGATGCATCTGCAAAAATCAGGTATGTTTTTGTTTCTTCAGTTCTAAGATTAATTCCTGATGTGACACGTTAAATATTACATAACCACTGGCTCGCCAGAGGGCGTATTCACTGAGATGGTACAAAATGGCTGTATATACAAGTCATCACATTTAACCATTTTATTAATTAACTATACAATTATACTTGTTGATATTAAGCATTAAATATAGTTGCATATGCCTACCAGGCCAAATGCCTTAATTGATCCTTTTTCACCCAACTTAAGTGATTTGCATGAAATTTTGAAAAATTGGTACAATTTGAGAACCAACAATGTAACATTGCACATGAAATTTTGATTGATCGTCCACATAATTTCAATGTTGTGCTGAATAATCATCAACATGAAATCAGGACATTTTAAACTAGCACTATTTGGTGTCTAACATACATGCGTAGGGTTATTTTAACACCTGAATGAGACAGCAATAAACTGGTAGTCGCCACATAGGGTCCTCCTACCAAATAATCAGTAAACGATCTTTCATATTTATTTTCACATAGACAGGACAATACATACCATGATTTTTAATATACCAGCACTGGTTGATATGGAAAAAGAAAACAAAGTTCACTGAGAATTATCCATCCTACGACCCACTGCATTACAGGCAAGCAGTCTACCACTGACTTAAATTCTATTTCTGGACTATAATAGAACAATTAGCTGTTACGGAATACCTGTCGTGGACAGAACTCTGGCAGTCAGGGGTTGTGCCCACCACAGGCGTGCTTGAAGAGTTCTCTGATAGAAGCATGCCAAAAATTACCCACACCCACTTAAGGAGCAACTGAGATGGTCCTAAATTGCTTTAAAAATGGTTGAAGTGGAAACTATCATACTACCAGTTAATATTGGGGTTATTTTATAAAGTGTTGGTCCTAACTTTTTTCTGGGTAAAAATGATCCAGAATACTATCATCATCAACTTACGACTAGCAGAATGTTCAAAGTAGTAAATCTGTCTGTTTCTGGACCACACGACATATTGCGATCAAACACATATGCCCTGTCTTCCATGTATGTTACAGTGGCATTTTTCTCTATGAAATCAATCTTCTTTTTTGTTCGATATTCTCTGGAAAAAAAAGGGATACGTTTTAAATACTTTAATTGATACTTTTATGTATTATGAAAACAATTTTTTTTGTTTAAAGTTGAATCACTGTATCCTTATCACTTGCATTGGGCTTCAAAACATGAACTATGCAGTAATAAAATTTATCTTTTAAATTCCATATTAAACATAAAATAGTCTAGTCATGTCATCAAGAATGAACAAAGAATAAAAGCATTGATAGAAACTGAAGTCCATGTACATTTGAAGAGTTAATTTCCAAAGCTCAGTATACACCAATTTTCAAATCTAGTAATTAGCAGTGAAGGTACATCAGGAAACATTTTGTTCAATATCACGTCGCGATTTACTACACAATGTCAAAAAACTAAACAATACTTGCTAATCAATTTTCAATTGACTAGAAATATCGCTAATCAAAATTTTGGAAACAAAATAATCCCTGTACATGTATATTGATGTTAGAACAGCTCAGCAATACAACAATAAAAGTTCTATCAAACCATTATCCGAGCCCATTGATGAGGATCTAAAAGCTGTGTTTCATGTTATATATACGCTATTTCACATTGCAGCAATATCATGCTTTTCTCAAAATAATGTAAATGGATATATCACGTTTTGGAAATGGACTCTTCATTTATTAACCTGTATGTGTAAGGTCCTCTTTCTTCCAGCACAGGTATGGCACCATTTTTTATAATCTCATCAGGGTTGACAACATTGAACACCCACACTTGGAAGTAAATTGGTGCAGGGGGAACAACCCAGTCTTCGTAAGTATCAGATCCATTTTTCAGTGGTATATGCTAAAGGAGACAAAAACTTTAATCACCACTGAATAACAATTGTAACTTGAAGAAAATTAATGTTTCTACAGGGCTTTAGAATCACATCAGTCATAATGTTGAAAAACATTAAAAACGAAAGTATACCCAAATTAATGATAAAATATAAACTACTAAAATAATTCAAAATGCATTTATGAAGACCTCCAATTTTGCAATTCTGAAACCAACATGCCCACTAGTTATATGTATTTACATTTTTGCACTAAAAAATTACCCCAATGTGTTTACTGCTTAGGAAAATACATCTAAAGGTCTATACTTGTCAGGAATGGAATCTACTTGTATAGTGTGGTAATGTTTACACTAACATTAAATTAAATAAAAATCTCCTCAAAATCCATAAAACTTAATAGGTCCTATAATTTATCAAATTATGTATCTTTCAAAATAAATTATCATCTAAACTGGAAGTACTAGAAAGAAATGTTTTATTTAACGACACACTCAACACATTTTATTTACAGTTATATGGCGTCAGACATATGGTTAAGGACCACACATATATTGATAAAGGAAACCTGCTGTCGCCACTTCATGGACTACGCTTTCCGATTAGCAGCAAGGGATCTTTTATATGCATCATCCCACAGACAGGATAGCACATACCACAGCCTTTGATATACCAGTCGTGGTGCACTGGCTGTGATGAGAAATAGCCCAATGGGCCCACCGACAGGGATCGATCCCAGACCGACCGTGCATCAAGCGACGCTGTACCACTGAGCTACGTCCCGCCCTGGAAATACTAAACTTAACATCTAATTTATTTATTTACTGTCCTAATATTTTTTTTTTATCTAAACCTGTTAGTCATAACGAAATCAAAATAATAAACTAATAAACATATCAATAGCAATAAGGGGAGGGCTATAGGTGTCTCGATCTAGTGTGCTTTAAAAAAAGAAAGAAAGAAAAAGCATGTTTAATAATCAGCACTGATTTTTAAATAACTATAGTGGGTCCAAATGTTTGACTCTAACTGCATTATAATACTGTCATACGCGTGAGAGGAGACTTCCAACAGGAAGCCACTGGCGTTTCTGCGCAGAATGTTTCTCGCAGCTTGGCCTATTCTTACGCTACATCGTTATCGACTTGAGCTCGGCTTTTGACGTTTTATTCTTTCTCGGTTGACTGATAAAGCCCAATAACCTCTTTTATCTGCGTATGGATCATTTGCTTGAAGACATGAATCAGCACACAGCCAATTACAACAAGAATGACGCCTAGGACTCCGCAGACTATCGAACAGATAAGAGATTTCTTGGCCATTTTACGTTGAGCAGGAAACCTCGTGACAGTCCAAACTCCACTCGCGTAATAAACAAAACAAAAGGGGACGATACTCTATATTCCATTTCGAAGTGATGGGTTGCATACTACTAAAAATGCGAGTATTGTGCTAAATTTAATTTATTTTTGTTTAACGACACCACTAGAGCACATTGATTTATTAATCATTAGCTATTAGATGTCAAATATTTGCTAATTTTAACATATATTCTTAGAGAAAAAGCCCGCTACATTGTTCTATTAGTAGCAAGGGATCTTTTATACGCACCATCCCATAGACAGGATAGCACATACCACAGCCTTTGATGCACCAGTCGTGGCTGGAGTGAGAAATGGTCCAATGGGTCCACTGACGGGGATTGATCCCAAACCGACTGCACATCAAGCAAGCCCTTTACCACTGGGCTACGTCTTGCCCCCTCCCCCCATCCATAATGTCAGGAAGCTAACAATGATACCAACATTCAACCCTTTATTAGTGACTTTTAATCCCACACAATATTTTTGTATTTTATACAGAACTGTTAGATGTGAATTAAATTATCGGTAGATCTAAAATGGTATGTGTTCCTTCATTCATTTCATTTATTTTCATGCTTATATCCAATTAAGGTTCAAGCACGCTGTCCTGGGCACACACACAGCTATCTGTCCAGGACAGTGAGCTAGTTGTTAATTGTTAGTGGTTAGTGAGAGAAGAGGGTGTCAGTGGCAGATCCAGAAAATCCATTTGGGGGGGGGGGGGGGGGGGGGGGGCCAGTGACATGAGGTGAAATGCCAAAGGAACTTTGGGGGAGATTTGGAAGGGGATTGTAAAAAAAATGTAAATTAATATATAATAAAATTATAACCATCGCAAAATTTAGAGGAGAGGGCCCAGGCCCCCCTAGATTCACCTCTGGGTGTAGTGGTCTTACACCTACCCATTGAGTCGTTAAAACTCGCTCTACCTGGGAGCCGGTACAGGGCTGCGAACCTGATACCTACCAGCCTGAAGTCTGATGGCTTAATCACAACACCTCTGACAGCAGTGTCATGTGTTCCCTTTTTTTTCCCCATCAGTGTTCTAATATTAATAAATTGTGTCAAACTGGTTTTAACATAAAAACAAAAGCAAAGTATTTTCAATGCATGTTTAATTTATTGGTTTATATTTTACTGGTAAGCAGTTAAGACATACTGGAAATGTGACTAGGCTTGCACATATATACACACACAATACTCATATTTAAATAATAATAATAACTAAATTTTAGATCTCTGAAAGACAACCCATATTTACTTTCAAACTATAATGTATTATACACAACGTCATGTCTCAATTAAATATAACAAGGCCTAAAAAAAAAAATATGTCCATTTCTGGTTTCCAGACCTACATGTACACTAATTTTATGTAGCGACCTTGAAATGTTTTGAAGCAAAAATAACAAAAAACTTCTTTTTTTTTTTCTTTTTTTAAATCATGATCCTTGATTTTTTGCAATGAGCAAACTAGATTCAGAACACCTCCACTGATTAGTTTCTCGCTTTGATTTGATTAAAAAAAAGAAAAAAGTACCTACATGTACCTACCCTATTTTTTTCAAGGATGAAACCTGAAACATACGTATATTTTTTTAAGGCCTAATAACACAGCTGTCTTTTTAAAAATTATATATAGATACCCATCACATTACACATTAACATAAAATATTGTATATTAAATTATTAATGTACTTTATACATACTTCCACTGAAGATACTTGTTCAATAGATTTCTATCATTCTATGCACAGTATTAGTTGTAATCCATGTACAAAATGTGTCGTGTCTTGGTTGCAACCTTATATAGCTGTTTGGCAGTAATGCTAATATGAATAAATGTTATTATTCAGATTCATGCATTTTCGTTTCATTGGGGCAAAAATCAGCCACTCTCCCCCCCCCCCCACCCCAACCCCGCCCTCTTTACAAAAATGGCAGTCAATATGCCTATGAATCTAACAACAATTAAAACATTTAAAAAAATTTTTTAGCAAGTCAAAGAATTTGACTATGACTACAATGTATGTTATAAACAGATCCAGGGGCCTAATTCACTAAACTCTCGCAACTTTGCGATCTCGCAGTGTAATGCTAAAAGACTTACAAAGAGGATACTTTGTTGTCTAGCAGAGCCTAAGAGACCTTTGTTAATTAGGCCACAGGACTACATCTAGAGATGTATGGGGGGAAATAACTAATTACTTTTCAGCAAAATTGTATTAAAAAGATGATAAATAATATCATGGCCTGTTTCCACTTAAATGTTTCATTTTTACACACATAAAACTTGCTAACAAAAAACATTACATTTGTTATAATAGTTCAGGGCCGTAGCTAGGATTTTTTGTTGGGGGGAGGGGGGGGGGCAACTTAGTAGTTAATAGTCCAAATCTCCTTGAATGGTTAAGAAAATAATTTTATTTAAGTTTCTATAATTTTACCCCCCCCCTGCCCTCCCCACTTTCCCCGCTAGCTATGGCACTGTAGTTATAATGATAAAGTTTCCACTAGAGCAAAGTGTTAAAAATATACATACTGCAACACAACATAAAATGTTTTGAATGTGAAAAAACCCAACTTTCTGGTAAGTTTCATGATGCACACTCTTTTATTTGGCCAATGGGATTCCTGGATTTGGATCAGGCCATCATGATTGCATTAGCCATCCTGCATTTATGGCTACAATAGAAATAGCTGACTGGTGCCTTCAACACCGCATGTTTTTGGTAGGTCATTTCACGACACATGAGATTCTTAGATGGAAACAGGCCTGGATCATTACAAATATAAACATGACCAAAAAAATGGGGAAGTGCATGGAATCCAGCAATGTATTACTCAATACTTCAATGATTTCTTTGTATTTTATATACTTTGATTTACATGAACTGACTAATTAATTGTCTTTGATAGACAGACATTTACATAGATTTATACATAGATAGATATGATAACATAAAAAGCCAGACAGAGAGGCATACATAGAAATAGAGAGAGACAGAGAAAGAGACAGACAGACAGATAGAGAGCGACAGAGACAGAGAGACATAGATAAAGACATTCTATTATAAAATATAAATACAACTGCCTGAATTCAAACAGTGAAAAATACTGGCAAACATGGACAAGCTTAACTAGCACAAGAATAAGTTCTGTGGATTCATTGAGCTACCTTTCTATTTACAGTACTTGTACATGTTTTGACAGTGCATAACAATACAGCTGGGTATTACGAACATGAGTTTTATATTCAATTGTTTTCCACATCATTGGCTTTATAATATATACATGTTGTTATGGAAAACAAAAATCACAACCTTCAAGATCATATTCAAAACATGAATTTTCTATTCACATTTTCAGTTACTTTACAGAATTTCATCTGTAATCTGTATCCACTGTAACCTGAATGTTTTAATTTTAAAATATATATTTATTTAGGTTAGGCTAGGTACATGTACCTCCCTAACCATATTTTGATTTTTAAAATGACATCATATACAGTGGAACCACATTAATTTGGACAGTATGTCTTTTTCCTACAAGTGTCCAGAGTAACGAATTTCCATGGTACTGAATCATACCTGAATACTTATTTGGCAAATCAATAAAAATAATGAAGCAAATATTGATCAGATCTGTTAAAGAAAAATAATTCTCTATTTAGATTTTATGCTCCGCAAGGCTCAATGGGTAGGTGTAAACCACTTGCACCGACCAGTGATCCATAACTGGTTCAACAAAGGCCATGGTTTGTGCTATCCTGCCTGTGGGAAGCGCAAATAAAAGATCCCTTGCTGCTAATCGGAAGAGTAGCCCATGTAGTGGCGACAGCGGGTTCCCTCTCCAAATCTGTGTGGTCCTTAACCATATGTCTGACGCCATATAACCGTAAATAAAATGTGTTGAGTGCGTCGTTAAATAAAACATTTCTTTCTTTCTTTCTATTTAGATTTCAAGACAGCAATTAAATTTTTGAAGTTATTTCTTGAATTTTTAAATTTATTTTTACCAACATTTTTCTTTCAATTTAAAGTCTGTGTTAGTTGTTTACTGGTGTTTAGCCTACTGGCTATGGTTGAATGAACTTGGAGCAAGTTGTACTGTTTTTTTCAAATTAAATAATCTGTTAAAAGAAATTACATCTGGTCAAATGAAGCAAACTGTCTTTATTTTTTACACTTTGTTTTGAATAGTAAAAAGTAAAGTAAAGTTTGTTTTATTTAACGATGCCACTAGAGCACATTGATTTTTTATCTTATCGGCTATTGGATGTCAAACATATGGTCATTCTGACACTGGTTTTTTTTTAGATGAAACCTGCTGTCACCACATAGGCTACTCTTTTACGACAGGCAGCAAGGGATATTTTATTTGCGCTTCCCACAGGCAGAATAGCACAAACCGTGGCCCTTGTTGAACCAGTTATGGATCACTGATCGGTGCAAGTGGTTTACACCTACCTATTGAGCCTTGCGGAGCACTCACTCAGAGTATGGAGTCGGTATCTGGATTAAAAATCCCATGCCTCAACTGGAATCCGAACCCAGTACCTACCAGCCTGTAGACCGATGGCCTAACCACGACGCCACCGAGACCGGTGTTTTGAATAGTGACCATCCGGTACCGGAAACTGAATATCCAGATAAACGAACACATTTACAGAATGTAGAGTTCATTTTGTATTTCGGCTGTCCATAAGGTGGGGCTTTCAGACTATTGGAGTCCAAATGATTGAGATCTCACTGTATTACAATACATGGTATAATTTGAAAAAAAAATCCCCAAAAAATCAGTATTTCAATATGTCATCAATGTGAAAAAAAGGATGAGGATTGGTATCAAAATAAAAATAATACACAGCAGCCATGCAAATATGATAATAGAGAAATGATGCAATTAAACATACAAATAATATACAGTGAAACTTCTCTAAACCAGACATCCAAGGGACCAATACGTTGTCAGGTTTATAGGGGTTTGCATTGATGCAAAACTCTTTCGTATGTTTCCGCTGCTGTCCTATTCACATTCGGCTTTATATACATTTGTATGTATTGAAGATGAATCCAACTGTTAAAAATCCAATAAAGAACCGTTTTATGATTTTAACCTTATCACCGAATGATAGTTCAATACGGTGAAGTATATCTGGACATTCCATATTTGTAAATCGATATGGCAACGAAATGCTAACATCTGTTTGATACCAAAAAACCCACATTACTTTTACTTACACTTTATTTTGCTAAATAACGGTTTTAAAACAAAATCAAATTCAAATTCTAATATAGAAAGACAGTGGATTAAATTCATTGTTCTTTTATCTATCCTTGAAGCAAACTACAAATATGTTTGTTATGGATATCAAAGCTGTCACTTGATCATTAATTGCTTAATTGTTATTTACCAACTATAGCCAGTTATATGTAACGTAACATCTAGTAGCTACCCTGGGCATGAGTATATTGCACCGGCTATGTTCGCAGTCAGGTAATCCGATTGTCTGGTTTTCAGAGGTACAAACTGCACTAAATAAAGAGTTTGGGACTGAATTATCTGTCCGGTGTTCAGTTTAAAGAGGTTTCCGGTTTAGAGAGGTAAACTTTAGTGTTAAAAGATGCGAAAATCACGGGACCATGGAAAATGTCTGGTTTTGAGAGAATTCCTGTTTAGAGAGGGTCCAGTCTTGAGGGGTTTCACGTGACAATGAAATTATAGATGGCTATTACCATGTGCTATAAATATTATGTGACCTAAACAAGATGATACTAAAGCCTAAGACTATTTTTTCTCACTTTTTTCTTACATGGGAAGTGAAGTGTCAATTTTACTAAAACTGTGTCAAGATGTGACCTAGATTGTAAATAATATTTAAAGGAAATAAAACGACATATTGTAGGAAGAAAAAAAAGCTGTTGAAATATTACAAATGCATAATAATTTTATAAATATTGTTGCTAATTGAAAAGAACCAATTTAGAAAAAACCTTACAAACACTTTGCATGTACATGTATTACAAAGAGCGTAGATTTGATAAATTTCAAATATGTACCAATTAAATTAAAATATACTTTCATATTCCACTGTACCATTTATTGGTTTTCTATAATACAATTTCAAGCCTTGTAAAGTTACTTTCCGACATCAGTATAATACACTATACTTGAGACTGAAACTAAGTTATTTTTAAACAATTGCATTTCATTAACGTGTTGAAATAATCATAATATATTTCAGTACATCTGTATCAGGATGCAGAATACAGGGAATGAATGAATGAATGTTTAATGACACCATAGCACAAAAAATACATCGGCTATTGGGTGTCAAACAGAATACAGGGAGACAATTTCACTATTAGTGATTATCATTCATGAGGAATAAGTTTGGATTAAAAATATTATGCAAGCACCTGGTCAGCAAAATAAATATTTTTAAAAACCACACATTAATAACAATCATTTATAAAATTATAAAATGTGCTATTATATTCCAAAACATAAAATATTTTCTACACAAAACAATGTTTTTCACAAATATTTGTTTTATCATTCTTGAAACTGAGACAAAGCGATATTATATATTTTGTAAACTCAGTCCTAGATTTTTAAATTTATTATGATTAATCAATACTATACCTGTTAGTAATCGTACAATTTTTCGCTTACTACACAAAACAATTTAAAGAACACAAATGTTTTTATGGCATATATGTTACTAGGTAACCATAATTATGAAAAATATTTTCAGTTACTTAGAAACAATACATCATTATTCTTCCATTCTTCAATACTGCCATTTCCACAGTACATCACAATTTTTAGATTCCTTAAATTGTACAACAGGCTATATTTAAAAAAGTGATTTTGTTGTTTGCATTTTTGGCACATGTAAATGAATCACCGAGTTAAAACCAGGATACTGCTAACAACAGTTTAGACTAAAACCAAATGTAAATTAAAATAAAAGAATATTGAAACATCAGCCAGAAATGTTAAGTCCATGTCAATACTCTTTACAAATCCTATTTAACGGCCATAGTTCATACAAACGATATACAGAATCAATGTTTGTTTCTTTTGAAAGTCTAAAGTCACACACAGCTTGTAAACAATATACACATGTAATTACTTTTAAAGGAACAGACCCTAGTTTCAGTCCATGAAAATTAACACTAAGTTTTGTTAATCTACAAACCTGTAACACATTTGGATAAAGTTACAATTGAGTGAAACAAGAGTCTGTGACTTTGAAATGGTGAAATACCCTCTACAATTAGTCTAAAACTCAACTCCATAACTGTTACCTGTCAGACGCATGTGCATTTTTAAAAATATGAGAAATGCATTTTGTGATGACCAAAAACACTTCAAATGTAATTAAATGGATAATCTAAACAATAATATCTAAGTAAAGTATGATTTTAGTTATCAAAAACGGCTCTATAATAGAAAAAATATGCCTTAGTGATTTAAAAACTAGGGTATGTCCCTTTAATAACAAACAAAAGCAAGAAAAACTCATTTAACTTATTGAAAGGCTTTGCTAAACATCTGTATCACATCAGTACAAAGAGAAAAATCCATCTTTATTTATCCACACACATGTAAATGAAAACAAAGTTATTACTTGATTTCTATTGTCATTAAAATGTATGTTTTACAAGCATCGAAATAAGTCAAGAATGGTTGATCAGGTTACCAAGAGGTACCATATTTTCCGGCCTATTATACACTGGTGTATAAACCGCACCCCTTGTTTTTAGACCAAGTAACTAAACGTCAAGGAACCTTACTTTATTCTTAACAAATTTGTTTTTTATCAAACCAAAAGCACCACAATCTAAATTCTGATCAATTGTGTGCTGTTTAATTATAAATTACACACAGAGATATCATTGCAACGAGACCAGTGATATGAATAAGAAAGTACTAGCGTATTTGTGAAAAGATTCTATTAGGAACTGTAAACTTCATAAATGTATGGTAATCTATAGGTAACCTGTGAAATAACCTAGAGGTAACCTAAAGAATAATCTATAGATAGGCCTATCCTAAAGAATAATAACCTACAGGTAACCTAAACAGTAACCTATAGGTAACCTAAAGAGTAACCTATAGGTAACCTAAAGAATAACCTATAGGTAACCTAAAGAATAACCTATAGGTAACCCAAAGAATAACCTATAGGTAACCTAAAGAGTACCCTATAGGTAACTCAAAGAATAACCTATAGGTAACTCAAAGAATAACCTATAGGTAACCTGAAGAATAACCTATAGGTAACCTAAAGAGTACCCTATAGGTAACCCAAAGAATAACCTATAGGTAACCTAAAGAGTACCCTATAGGTAACCCAAAGAATAACCTATAGGTAACCTGAAGAATAACCTATAGGTAACCTAAAGAGTACCCTATAGGTAACCCAAAGAATAGCCTATAGGTAACCCAAAGAATAACCTATAGGTAACCTAAAAAGTAACCTAAATGTAACCTAAAGAGTAACCTAGACGTTACCAGCCCTGTTATTTATGGTAACCATTACAGGGGTTACCACAGGTTGTTTATTTCAATGCCTGTTTTATATTGCACCACAATGCGTAGTAGGTTTTTTTACGTCTCTCCATCTACAAAACATAGCAAAGCAATCTTTTGCTCTCCTGATAATAATTCCAGGTGAGACTTCAAATAAGGATGGTTATTCAACATGTCTCAACAACAAGCAACATAAAATACCAAATAATAAAGTTATATGATGGAAGGCGAGTGTAGAAACACCTCCCACTTTCCATCTTTGGGCGAGTATGAGACAAGGGTGAGCGACTGCTCGTGTCTGATAGAGAGGCGCCTTCGGACAATTTCACAAAGCTTTGTAAGTTTATGTCTGCGACTAGCAGTTATACCAGGCATACATTTACAAGTGTTTGACATCTATTGCACTAAGAAAATTACAGCATTAAGGAAAATGGTGCATTTTAAGGAAAAAAGTAAATGAAATATGTGTATTTCTAACTATATTTGTTGTGCTATAACAGTAATAGGAATTGTGGTTTAGTCGTAGATTTACATTTAGGTACAAAACCAGGTTTACGATGTTTAGTGAAATTGGACCCTGGTTCTTATTAATACTACACGGACATGAAAATAGTTTCATATTATTGGAACGCTTAATGTACACTACACATAAACATGTTACTCAGTTTATTTCTCTGTTATTTCTTCAAACAGACAAATAAACTGTCAGGGTTTTTTTCATTAGAAAATTCCAGTTTAGATGTTTAAAAGCACATAATGTTGATGCAAAAATATTAATAATTATAACAATATTATTTGCCAATATGCTGTATTCTACATCATAACAAAGCAATATGATTGCATCAATATACAAAATCACAAACAATAAAATAGCATTCGTTCATCTCAACAGAAAAGCATTCAGTAAATGAAACTGGAGACTTGTCCCCCTAGCCAAACATCACTTTATACTGTGTCATTCTTCTATTCGTTTTCATTTCTATTTCATCCAAAATGCCCGGGTTCATTATCTCAGCATCTGTCCCACAATATCACCCTCTAATCAATTAAAATATAGATCCTGAGCCATTACAATCTGGTTCAATTTTTCTTCTTTTGCTTTCCGTTTGTGGCATAACTAAAATTAAAAGAAACAAAAATAAGAAAGCTGTACACATTTGCAAATTTATATCAAGCTAGAGTAAAACCCAGGGGCAGCACAGTGGTAAAAATAGTGGTACGGCTTGAGGTTGCCAGACTCTCCTTTCAAATTCACCTATGAAGACAGATACAACAAATATAACCCATAAAAGAAAAAGTGGTACGGCCATGCTGTACCTCTTTGAAAAGTGGTATGGCCATCGGTCGTACCATCTGCACTGCTCATGAAAAACTGTTTAATGCAGGCTTTGTTATACATGAATATTTATTTAAACATTGTTTATTGATATTAAATAAAGACACTGATTAAATAAGACTGAATATCTCCTACTGAAAATATGTCTTATAAAAATATAGTTTGTAAAAACGTGGATACTAAAGCAGAATAAATTTAGAAAAACATAAATATTTAATATCTCGTAAGCTTTGATTTTTATTTTAACGAGAGCACACTATCCACTCAGTACTAGATATTGTTAAGAGTCACAATAATATGTACCTGCAGGTTGAAATTAGAGAATACTCAACGAGCTACGTGT
The DNA here is from genome assembly GCF_016097555.1 of Gigantopelta aegis. Taxonomy (NCBI): domain Eukaryota; kingdom Metazoa; phylum Mollusca; class Gastropoda; order Neomphalida; family Peltospiridae; genus Gigantopelta; species Gigantopelta aegis. The sequence goes on from NC_054704.1 coordinate 44,953,316, forward strand.
CCGAGGCAATACCGCTTATCTTGCACGAGTGATTTGATGACAACATCAATTCACGAGTGCAAGATAAACAGTATTGCCAAGTAGCGAGTTGGGTATTCTATTTATTACCCATTATCAATCTTGATCATTTTATGAAAGATTTTCAAACGATACTGTTATTGAAAGCAAGTTTGCATTGCGTCATAGCTGTGATGTACGTATCGCTGATGACGTAAGTTAGTTGTTGACATGGATACAAAATAGTTACAGTTGTTTGTTGTTGCCCAACAGTTGTGATGTCAAATCCTATCATTAAGCTCTGATTATGGAGTCAAAATGTATCTAGGGGAAGAAATGGGGGTTTTCTTTCCATAGGAAAATATCACTTTTCTTTCCCCACTTCTAATAATAGTTATTAGTAATAATTATACTTACTGTTCTTTTTTGAAGGAATGACTGGATAAACGTTTCAATGTCAATTTTTTCTGAAAATGCAACATATATTGAATTACAGTATGAATAATATTGGAGTTTATTAAATTCTAAAATTTTAAAGCATTTCTTTGTGGAGGATAAAAGTAATAAAACATGAAAATAGAAATAAAACAAAGGGCCATTAGGTTGAGAACAATATAAATGTGTAAAGATATGTTAAACAACATGGAAAGTCTTGTGTCATGAGATAAATGGGTAAGTGGATCGCATGGTAGGTGGATGGTTTTGGATGGTTTTATGGATGGATGGATGGATGGATGGATGGATGGAAAGGTTTGTTTTGTTTAATGACACTACTAGAGCACATTAATTAATTAATCATCGGCTATTTGATGTCAAACATCTGGCAATTCTGACATATAGTCTTAGAAAGTAAACCTGCTACCTTTTCATTAGTAGTAAGGGACAGGAAAGCACATACCACAGCCTTTGACCAGTTGGACCCAAACAGTTGAATGGATGCACCGAAATGGTCCGATACTGCGACACAAGTGCTTCAGGCAAGCACTCTACCAACTGAGCTAAATCCTATGGATGGATGGATGGATGGATGGATGTGGATGGATGGATGGATGAATAGAAGGATGGATGGATAGCCAGATGGACAAAAGAAAGACAGATGGATGTATATATCGATGGATAAACATAACGCAGTGTGTTCCAGCAATTGAATCTAAATGCACCTGAACCATTCACTCATTGACAAAATATTAACGGCATATTTACACACAGACAGATCAACTTCCATACCGCCCACATACTAAAAACCTACTATTCAACAAATCTTCTGCTATTTGTTCTGTTTCTTCCTCTGCTTCGAGAACGGCCACTTTGAGGTTTGTCTGGATGTGGGTTGGATCGAACTCGTCTGCCAGCGTCATGTGACGTTCACAGTTCATCTCCAGAGATTCCTTCACCTCATCCAGCTCCTGACACTGCCCAAGTTAAAGTTAAAAGTTTGTTTTTCTTTAATGACACCACTAGAGCACATTAACAGGAATCTTTAAAGCTACATGTTCTCGTTATATCATGATAATGTGGATTCAGGGATAGCTCTGGATGAGTAAAACATTTCGCCAAATCATCTTAAAAAATGCTAAATCACTGTTATTTCCACCCAAAAAACCCATCAATTAGTACATGAAATTTGTTTGTCAAATCAAAATAAAATTCGCCATTTGTTCCTAAAATTCGTAATAGGCAAATCTGGTGAGTAGCAGAGCTAGCCCTGGGGTTAATCAACACATATTAGGAATAAACAGGCCTGACAACCAGAACAAGTTGTGTCCAATGTCATGTTCTTATGAAATGAAATTTTAACATTTAAAAACAAAATCTGAAAAATCCAAGAATAATGCAATTTTATTTATGTATTTACTCAAATTATAATTATATCCATGTAATCCCCATTGGAAAAAAACCTAAGTTAAACAAGAATTCTGCAGAACTAAGTGTCTTCTCTACCAATTAATTTCAAAACGTTTTTTTCACATGCATTGTGACAAGCATCCATAGGTGCAACTGTTACATAAATTTCATTGATGTATGACTTATAGTGTGTGAGAATTTGAGCTAAATGTGAAATTTTAAACACTGAGCTGTTGAAAAAGTAAATTATACTTTAGACAGGTTTCACTATATTTCTAATCTTACTTTCTGGAGAATGGCATTCTTCAGTTCCTCGAGGTTCGGTCGCTGCTGTAAGTTCTCCCCTACAAGCAACAGCGGGGCAAAATGTGAATAACAGTTACCTGGCCTGGTGCTTATAAAACTTTCATGGGCCCTGATTTTATAATTGATGTTACTGGCCTATAATATACTAAGAATAATCAATGAAAAACACAACATCATTTAAAGTTTGTTTTGTTTAATGACACCACTAGAGCACATTGATTATTAATCATCGGATGCCAAACATTTGAAATTTTGACACCCAGTTTTAAGAGAGGAAACCTGCTACATTTTTCCATTAGAAGCAAGAGATCTTTTGTATGCACCATCCCACAGACAAGATAGCACATACCATGGTCTTGATATACCAGATATGGTGCACTGACTGGAATGAGAAACAGCCCAATGGGTCCACAAGCAAGGTATGTTTAATCATAGATACCCCAAAATTATTAAATTTTTTATTATATATGAGTGGAAGAAGCTATTGATGACCTATTACATTCAGCTCAGCTCATTTTGATCAAATATCTCAGTCTATAATTTGTGCCCAAATTTAAGGATTTGCTCCAACACTGGGGTGCAGAGGTAATTGTCCCCACTGCTCCTCCCCACCCCCCATCTTGTATGCTTATGTTACAGAAGCATCTTATATCACTTCAGTTAAGAAGACTCTGTTTCACATCTTATATATTATTAATGTTAACACATGACTGAGAAGTGGTGTGTAGCACTCACTTGCAAGTTCCACACACTGGGCCGACAAATCTTCTCTTTCTTGGGCAATCTGTGATAACTGGGGAAGCTCTCGTATTAGTTCTAATATTTTTTCTTCATTATCCACGAGCTCCTGCAGTTCAAACAGCCTGTAATAGAAAGAAAGAAAGAAATATTTTATTTAACGACGCACTCAACACATTTTAGTTATGGTTATATGGCGTCAGACATATGGTTAAGGACCACACAGATCTGGAGAGGAAACCCGCTGTTGCCACTTCATGGGCTACTCTTTCCGATTAGCAGCAAGGGATCTTTTATTTGCGCTTCCCACAGGCAGGATAGCACAAACCATGGCCTTTGTTGAACCAGTTATGGATCACTGGTCGGTGCAAGTGGTTTACACCTACCCATTGAGCCTTGCGGAGCACTCACTCAGGGTTTGGAGTCGGTACCTGGATTAAAAATCCCATGCCTCGACTGGGATCCGAACCCAGTACCTACCAGCCTGTAGACCGATGGCCTAACCACAATGCCACCGAGGCCGGTAAACCTGTAATAGAGAACAGTGTCAAAATTTTAAATCACAATCATCCATAACCAAAGATACACTGTCCAGATAGCAGTGATGTTTCAGTCAGTGATTATAATCAGCTCAAACAACCTGAAACTGTGTGCTGTAATTGTTTATATGATGCAATTAATAAACAAATATGCCGGGGTTTTCATTTGTTTTCATGAAACATAAAGAAAACAGATAGTGAATATTAGGTATTAAAGTTAAAATTAGCAATATGTAGGATCAATCAAGGTAAAAATTACAACATGGTTCTATTAATTCATAATTTAGGTAAAGTGTATATGGACTGGTTACATATCTGCAAATTATTCTTAAATGACTGACCGGCCTTGGTAGTGTCGTGATTAAGCCATCGGACATAAGGCTGGTAGGTATTGGGTTCGCAGCCCAGTACTGGCTCCAAACCAAAGCGAGTTTTAACGACTCAGTGGGTAGGTGTAAAACCATTACACCCTCTTCTCTCTCACTAACCAATAACAACTAACCCTCTGTCCTGCACAGACAGCCCAGATAGTTTGTGTGTTTGCCCAGGACAGCGTGCTTGCACCGTAATTGGATACATGCACGAAAATAAGTTAAAATTAAATTAAACGACTGAAGAAAATACTTACTTTTTATCTTTTAGAGATGGAAATGCTTGTAATACATCAGGCAGTTCGTGGTCTCTGTTAGTATTACTCAAATTACAATTCTGAAATTATATATTTTTAAATCTTTAAGAAAGTTTTATATAATCAAACATAACAATATTCACACATGTAATAATTAGTTGTTAATTAATAGAGTACAATAGTGTTAAAGCAATATATGTCCCTTACCGACCACCAACATATTTCCGTATCTCATAAATTCAAGTGCCATGACTCTGTGAATAATGGGTAAATCGCCATGAACGTTAAACTTGGATTTGTAACAGTATATGATAAAGTTATACAAAATTTCATCTCAATATCTTCAGACACTGCAAAAAAAAGTCTGGGAGAACTAAATGCAAAGGCCATAAGGCATAACTCTGTCAAAAATGGATAAATCACCATGAAAGTCAATCTTGATCTGTAACAGTACATGATAAAACTATACACAAAATTTCTGCTCAGTGTCTCAAGGACGTGTAAAGAAAACCATCCTGAAAACTATATGTGGGACAGACAGATGGATGGACAGATAGACAGACAGGACAGAGAAAACAAATGCACAGAATACCTACATACCCTAAAATTAAAACTTTTCTGGCTGTACAAGACTCATTTGTTCAAATGTCTAAATATACACGTACTGGTATTGAAGGCGCTGAATCCAACCCAGCTGCCATGCCATTATAAGGCACTCTGGGGGGAATGGTGGGGGGATTTGAACTGGAGACAATGCCAAAGTTACTTCTCGGTGTGTAGTTAGGATAGCCCTGTGGCATCATGGCAGAAGATGGTGGAATTCCAGGATACATTGCAGAGGGAGTCTGGTCTAGCCTGCATGACAATAAAAATCACAGGTTCTGAGAACAGTGAACACTCAAAGAAAGGTCAGTACTAAAAAGAGTTCATTTGCATATAATTTAAATATTTTATCCTTGGTTCACCAGTAATTGAAGATGAATACAATGCTACAAAACAGGACTGAATAATCAATCTTGTTGTCTGAACATTAAAAACATTTCTGATATGTGAGGCCATACTTGATTTTGAATGACTTAAAGGTAATGTCTCAAAGACACAGTGCATATTTCATTATTTTTACATTCCTTTCTGATTAAATAATTACTACATTAATCAATCTCACACATAATCTCTGCATAAATAACTTGGGAATATTGAAATTGTAACGTGGTTGCATGTTATGTAAACAGTCGCACTCAGTCCAACAGATTTCCTGGGGTTTTTTAAAATCTTATGAAATCAGACAATCCACCAAATCTGGCACATGGATTGTTGGCAGCTAGATGGGGCTGTCACAAAGACAGCAAACTTGTTGACAACATCTGCTTGGAATGTTATGGACATTTTCACCTCAAATGAATGTGCCCATTTCCACTGGTCGTCTTGTACATTTGTGTTCTACTTAAATTATTTGGCTTTAAAAATTTATTACGGTAATATAATTGAAGGTATGTTTACATTTTAAAGCAAAAATAAATAAATAATTTTGGTGGGAAGCCGCCTTTAACTAAATTTGAGATAGCAAATTTAGTGGCCGAGTTACATTACAGATGACAAACTGAAGGCAGAGTTGTACAGATTACTTGACTTGACATTTATATACACTGGTCAAAAAGTTATTGGATGTCAAACATTTCATAATTCTGACACACAGTCTTTACAGAAAACCTGCTACATTTTTCCATTAGCTACAAGGAATTTTTCATATACACTGTCCCACAGATAGAATAGCAAATAACACGATCTTTGATATACCAGTCATGGGTACTGGTTGGGATGTGAAAAAGTCCAAAGGGTCCACCAAGATTTGATCCTACAATCCAAACACCTCTGGTAAGTGCAGCTAATGGTCAACATCATAAACTATTTTCTAAACATTTCAAATAGTTAACAATAGCTTAAAAAACAAAACAATCCCAGACCCACCACCTATATATGGCTATAACCATAATTCATTTATATACTAAAATACCAATACCATGTGGTCAAGTGGTGTCCAACCATTCCTTTAGAAGTAACAATGACTAAGCTCTCAAATGACCAATTCTGACCAAAAATGTTTAAGCAATCAAATGTTCCAAACATATTAAAGCAGCCAATAACACCATAAACATTATTATTATTATTATTATGAAATATGGAAATAATTACATATGGGGTAGAATTCTTGGTGGGTTTCTTCTAAATTCCTCAACAATGGCTTGTATGGCTTGACCTAAATCTGAATGCATGGAAAACTGTAAAGTAGAAGAAAGGGATCTTATGATAAGTCATATATCTTAACATTCTTTATTAAAACAAAAATAATTACAATGATATTTAAAGCTGTAAGCAGTGATAAAACAGACCCAATGTTGCTGATACAGATATATGAAAGCAAAAGAGACAGAAAACAGAAAATTGCAATTTCAATACATGCATTTTGGAACTTAACATTACTCAAAACCTATAATGGGCCCTTGTGCTTAGTTATATATCTGCTATATTTTAATTGCTGAAATGAATACTACATGTATATTGGATGCAAAGGAAGTACTAATTCATATCATTTCCAAAAAAGCCAATAGAATTCAGTATATCACAACACCGATAACATAAGAAGACATTCTGTCTATTTTCACTGATGCCACCTTGGTTGCTAAAGATGGATTAATCTGTCATTCAGGGCTCACCCTGTACACTGTATAGAAATGAACAAATTGCTAATTTGGCAAAGTGGCTACAACATTTATTTTTTTGGCTAATAAAATATTCCTTAAATTAACCATATTTTAATCATTTTCACAGACATATTCTATATATCTGAAAATTGGCTAAAACAAAATATGTTCCAATGCGGGCCCTGGTCATTATGACAATCTGAGAAATAATTACAGTGTTAATATTGGAGCAGCCCACGACTTTCATCTGCACATCAACCCATGGATGTGTAAGGTGCGGTTGAACTGTAACGGTAGGTTTTTCCTGAGGGAATGACACTGGCAGGGTGCTGAAATACAACAACAGAAATCAGTGAGACGGAAAACAAATTAAAATTTGTTTTGTTTAACGACACTACTAGAACACATACATTTAGATTTATTAATCATCGGCTATTGGATAGTAATTTTGACATACAGCTTCAAGAGTAAAATTGCAACCTTTTTCCATTAGTAGCAAGGGATATTTTACATGCACCATCCCACAAACAGGATAGCACATGCCACAGCTTTTGATATACCAGCCATGGTGCACTGGCTGGAACGAGAAAATCAGTGAGAAACACAAAAGGAATGTTTGCTGATGACATTTAACGACATGATTAACTACTTTGGAATAGACAATCTTAATAGAATAAATAGTGAACTGAAAACATCTAGGGTTAATTGGTGACTATTACTGTATTAAGTGTCAAACATAATTGTGAAATTGATAAAAATCAATGCACAACATTACACTTGCATACAGGGTTGTGCATGCACACTGATCACAGAAAATGTTACATCGTTATATAGAGATTATTAAACGAGCTTGTGTGTCGTACTGATTTTATGAAACGAGTGTCATGATTTTTGTATTGCCCATCGAGAGCAATATATGAATCCTGACACAAGTTTCATAAAATTAGTACGACTCACACGCGAGTGTAATAATTTCTTTATTATCCATATTATTATTGTTGTTTTCTTTATAATAACAAAACTCAACTCAAAAAGGTTTGAGCCACAACTAGAAGAAGACGACAAAATGACGTCATATTTCACATGCAGTCTGAGCTAGGACTGGGGGAAGCAAAGTCATGTTGCTTCCCAAAATTACGTCATTACACTTGTTATTACACGTGTGCTTCATATGATTATTATTAACTTGGTTATGTTGAACCATATGGATAATAAACATGTATATTAAGGCTCAGAATGGATAGGAGGCAGGCAGCAATATGCTTCCTAATAACCAGTTTTACATGCAGCTTTTCAGGGCTAGCTGTGGGCCAGCAGAAAACTTCGCCAGATTATCAATTAAACATCCACATTTTGTAGATACTCAGTTATTTGGTAACAAAATATTAATTAATAAATGAAATTCTTTTGCAAAAATTAAAATAAAATTTGCCAGTTGTTTTTCAAATTCACAATTGGCAAATTTGTCAAGTGCCAGAGCTAGTCCTGGCTTTTTGACAATACATGTATGTCTGTACTTCAGATATATCGAGATTCTCCATTTTTAGAATCTTATCCAGTTTTTTCAGCTTTGTCAAAAAGTTAAAACTATATGTCTTAAGTTTGAGATTAATTTCTAGAAACACTTCTCATTTTCTAGAATTTGCTTCCATCATGAAATCAGCATTGCTTCCCACTCCACAAATTGAATTTCAAACTTTATATATATACTCATATGCTGCATTCAATAAAGTGTACACATGAACAGATGTTTTAACTTACATAATAAGTGTGATGTTTGTAGAACCACTTGGAACTGTAACCCTGTATTCTTCATCTCGTACCACTTCAACAGTCCTGTGAAACAAATAAATAAATACAAATGACTGCATGGTACATGAAGTACACGTATACATGTAGACATCTATGGGTTTTTCTTCATTTGTTATAACAGGGCTGTATTACTAGAATGGAATACACATGTTAGGAATTATAGTGGACCATGATCAAAGCACTCTGACAAAGTGAACTGTAGTGAACATGCATTTATTGTGAATCTGTTCCAAAATCGTTGAAAATGTGGCACTTTAGCAAAATGTTCTTTATTGTTATACCATAGGAAGACCAGTCTCAATGAGCATAAGCATTCAGTTCTGCAGCATGTCAATATTTATAAACAGACAACTTATTATCCAAATAGCTACCTTTTTATTAGTAATAATTTTCTATGCTTCAAATGAGCACTAAACTGGCTGCTATGTAGCAAAGTTTCCAGCATGTGCCTCAAGAACTGCTACATGCATCAGCCGTAGATATTGTTAACTACATTATTACTGTTTAACAATATTATAATATACATTGTCTCCACTTCAATTGATATATTATTAAGGACCCTTGGTACATAATCAACCTCACATGGCAAACGAAAAAAGTCAAGCCCCATACCGTGACTGACAAATCATTATTCTAATATATGTTTTCTTATGTTTTTCATATAGATTTATAAAATTCAAATGAAATCTTACAAGTATCTAATAGAACAATCTATTCAAAACACACTGGCAACATACTTTCAACGTAAACAAGCAATTTCTAGGACGTATTGACCTTTGACGGGCTGTTTCTGTTGTCTATTAGTCAGTCAGAAAAACAGAGATTGCCCATTGGACTGGTAATTGCATTTTTTAAAACTCTTCTGTCACAATTGGTACTCACATTTCGTGATTGGGCAAGTACTTTCTGCACCCCTGTATTGCTTACACTTTTTCAGCCATAACTTTCCCAAACAAAATCAGGGCTTCTAGATTATGGTAGCCCCACTCCCATGGCTAGTGATATTCAGTGTTGGGCTAGTAAACAATTACTATAACTAGCCCGACAGCTAGTGAAAAACCCCATTGTCAAATGCTGCATTTACATATTTTGTAAATATGAATATCCTGCTCCCTCTTTCCACCCCAATCTAAGCATTTTTAAGCTCAATCTCCCTCTTTAGGTGACATATCTGATTATTATTAGTAAAAGTATTTTTTTTTAAAGTAGGGCTAGTGAATTTTTAATCATGGCTAGTACATTTTTAAAATTAGTGATCCCATGGCTAGTGGATTTTTATTAAATTCTAGAAGCCCTGCAAAATTGTTCAGTATTTTATCAAAATATGTAATGTTGTTCACAAAATATGTAATGTTGTTCACAAAACATGTAATGTTGTTCACAAAACATGTAATGTTGTTCACAAAATATGTAATGTTGTTCACAAAACATGTACTTATAATAATCTATAAAAAATTGTTTAAATAGTTTACAGCAAATTACAAAATGAAGTCCTTGAGAAACAATGTTAAAAGGCAACATTTTTCAAAAAAGAATCTAACAACTCTGATATCTTGCGATCGTGTTATAAGTTGAACAAATGAATGGTTATAATGAAAAAGTTGTTTGGTTAAAAAATAAAGATGCATTCTGAGTTTTAATAAATATATAAACAGATATCCAAAAAAAATGTGTTAAAAAATAAAAGGACCACATATTGTTGGCATGTACCATCCATCTATGTAAAATAGTTTTTAAAATTAAGTTTTCTTTTAAATTAGTCTTTGAAAATCATAGAAAAAAGGTATTAAGAAATGTGCCATGTTTACAAGACTTAGTGGGTTAAGTTTAATCGTCTTTCTTTGCTTGTTTTAACCTTATTGTTACGAACACATCTGTGAACATGACAATTTTTTTTTTACTTTGCCCACGCAAAAGTCAAAGATGTCAAAAATCTTCAAATGTTCATACTGCTGCACACAATCAATGCAACCACTGAGACAGGTCCCTAACCGAAACTGGGAAACAGATACTGAGACCAAATACAACATATGCTGACGTTCTATGAACTTAATATACGGGTACAGGCTAAAACGGAACCGTGCCAAAACGGAACCATTTTCTTTGGCGAAAACGGAACCTATCATGGCTAAAACGGCACCATATATAAATATATATAACTTATCTTATTTTTAATTTCAGGATTAGGGTTAGGGTTCAGAGCGATGAATAGGGGTTGGGGGGGGGGGGGGTGTGAATTCGGAAGTCTTTCCATTTTGATGATGTAGACTGGCCACACTGGTCAAACAGATTAGTTTTTGTAGTAGTAAGCATTAAGACGGATCTGTATGGTGGGGTTAATTATAACAACAATACAGGAACAATACAACAAGGAAAAGTGTTGTCTTTATTGAATGTGTAAAAATTAAGAAATGCATACACAGCTCACGTTTTCTTCCAACTTCCGGTGGTCTCTTTGTTTTGACTTATTTTATTGAGAAAAATAAAAGTTCACAAGAGCTCTCCTCAGCAAGATTGGCGCCTAGCTCTTGTCAGAGGCGGCTCCCAATGGGAGCGTGCTTGAACAGTTATCTGATGGAAGCACGTAAATAAATTTACCTGACCTGAAGATTGTTTGTGCAACTATGGTTACTATCAGAAGTGACACAAAAACATTTATTTTTTTCTTTTAATAAATAACTTTTCATTTGAGTTAAGTCGTTTTGTTGGGTTTTTTGGTCTTATTTACTATTCTTCAAATAAAATTCAATTATGGTGCCGTTTTAGCCATCGTAGGTTCCCTTTTAGCCATAAATTTCGGTGCCGTTTTAGCCAACGCAGGTTCCGTTTTGTCCAATTTGGTTCCGTTTTCGCTTGGTGTCGTTTTGGCACGGTTCCGTTTTAGCTATAACCCGAATATACTATGTCAAGACACAGCAGATAACCAAGCACTTATCGCTTGATTGTCTTTTTTAACAATCACAATAAACTAGAACTAAGAAATAGTGATTTAGAAATATCGTAATGACTCATAGTCATATCAAATCTGTTGTCTCGATTCTTTTAACTTTAAGATCAGATTCATTGAGATTCAGTAGATTACCCAAAATTTGTCTTCCGCAAGCTTTCAATTTGTTTTGTTTTTTGAGTTTGTAAATTTGTAGCAGTTGGGTTTTTCGTCTTGCCTCCGCCAAAAAGTAATCGGTGCATCGTGATCCTGATAATTAACTATTACGAATACATAAATGAAATTTCACATTTCAGAGAAGTGCACTTTCACTTCTACGGGAAGTCTAACTACGTCATCAAAATATGTTGTTTCCGGTCTATGTGACATTAAAATAAATACTACTATATGCTATATTACAAGTCGTAGTTACTGAGACACTGGCACACGCACGCGCGCACGCACACGCACAGTGTCACGCACGCACAGAAGAAAGAAAGAAGAAAAACAAGAAAAAAAACCCACTAATTAATGACGGTTTACAAATTGGCAACAACGGCTCAAAATGAAAGTTTTGTTTTTGTTTAACGACACTACTAGAGTACATTGATTTATTAATCACTGGCTACTGGATGTCAAACCTTTGGTAATTTTTGAAAGCCACTACATTTTTTTATTATTACTAGCAAGGGATATTTTGTGGATCGGCACGTATGCGCTGTCAGCCTGGGATCGATCCCCGTCGGCGGGCCATTTCAAGAGCTACTTGTCGATCTAGCCAGTGTACTACGATAGGTCGTGATGGATGGATGGATGGATGGATGGATTCCTTGCTACTAATAGAGAAATGTAGGGAATTTTCTCTCTAATACTATATGTCAAATTATTAAATGTTTGACATCCAATAGCCGAAGAATAATAAATCAATGTTCTCTAGTGGTGTCGTTGAACAAAACAAATTTACATAGCGGCTTTTAGAAAGTAGTTTTACTGTTCACCTTTATTTTATACTGGTACCTTTCTGTCTTATTAAACTAAAGCGTAGCTTATTAGGGTATTAATCTAGTACTATATTTTGCGACTGCGCATTAACAAACAGGAAATAACACCAGAAGAAAAGAAGAGATGCAACTTTTTGTGGTGATAAAAGAAGAAAAAACCCCAGCTGTTTTTGCAGTAAAGTCTATTTCACACTCGTAGAAAAGTATGCCTATACGTGTATTGTTTCTATACATCCCATGATATGTGGTTGTTTAATTAAATGACTGGTTTTTAATGAAATTGTAACCAAATGTTTGTCTAAACTGAGACTGGGTTAGGGTTATTTATTTATTTGATTTTGTGTTAAAATTTATTTTACTTTTATTTATTGATTTGATTTTTTTGGTGGGAAGACATCCGACCATTCCAGTATTTAGGATTAGTTTCTTTATCTTTAGAGCTAACCTAAACTGTTTATTCCTGCCCCAATAAATGTCCTACTGGTACAACTTATATATCAAAGGCTACGGTATGTGCTACCCTAGTTCACCAAGGTAAACATCTACGGTCCGTTTTTTAACATTTTGACATTTATTGGACCCGATGTTTACAATGTTAATAGCAAAAACAAGCGTGCGATTTCCGCCCAGATTTCAGGCGGAATCGATACAACCATGGAATTAATTATTTCTTGGCGAAATATGAGATGTACTAACAAATATAAACACTTACTGTATAAAGAAAACCTCCCGACTTACGTTTTACGTATAAATAGACAGTTTGTCCAAATAGTAATCCTGCATTAATCCAATTGTCAGTTACGAACAAAATCTCGAATATTCCCGCCGGCCATTATGAGCATATTTAAAATGTGATTGAAAACTGTTGGCGGAATCGGATTATTTTTATTATTCGTCTCTGGTTCACGAGTTTCTTCCACGATAATAATAATAATAATAATAATAATAAATAAACTAATTAATGAATAATATTTTTTTTAAATCAGTTAATAAATAATAAATTAATTAATAATAACAACTAAATAATATAATAAATAATTAATTAATACTTAATAAATAATAATATAATAGTAAATTACTGAATAATGTTAGTAATTATAATAAATAACATAACAAATAAATTATTGATTTAATAATAATAAATTAATTATTGATTTAATAATAATAAATTAATTAATTTAATTATTAACTAAATGAAAACGTGTTTTTTTCATTTATAAATGTTTCCATTACACACACGCACACACACTTATACACACACAAGACAGAGGGGGGTTGGGGGAGACAGACATAGAGAGATGAAACGGGGTAGCAAGAGATCACACATTTGCTTGTTTCTTGTTGTTTTCTTGTTAATGTGCATTATTCGTAATTAATGTGCTTTATTCGTAATTTAGTGTGCTTACCCATGTTTAACACACACTGGTATGAGGCAGTTGTCTCAAGCAGCAATTGTCACCAAGTCACACTTATGAATTAATTACATTCAACAACACAGTTAATATTCAAATGGTTACGTAGGAATCAAAATACACATCAGTTTAGCCAATGTGCAGACAGGCACAAGGCAGTTATCACAAGCAGTCACAGTTATACATTAATTATTACAATAAATGTTCATCTGGTTACTAGGCAATCCTCAACAACACAGTTCATGTTAAATTAGTCAAGTAGGAATAAATTATCACGAACAGCAGTTGTCATCAACAGTATGAATGAAACACATCAGTGCAATACAACTGTTGTTGAGGATAACCTCGCAACCATATGACAATGTTTTGTAATTAATGCATAAGTGTGACTTGATGACAATTACTGCTTGTGATAACTGCCTTGTACCTGTCTGCACATTGCCTAAACCGATGTGTACTTTGATTCCTACTTAACCGTTTGAACATTAACTGTGTTGTTGACAATTGCCTCACAACCATATGAACATGTTTTGTAATTACAATGCTGTGCAGATTTGTTATGTAACTACATATGACTTATAGTACAATTTTTGAAAGTAGTTAAATTAATGTTTCAAGGAATAAATTAGATGGAGCTGACAATCATTATAACATTTTAGATTTACATGTATAAAATATTTTCAACAGCCGGTTTAACTTTCAAATTGTTTTTCCCCATTTCTTTGTGTGTCTATTCACCTTTCCCCAGAACTTGCTATAAAAGATTAATATAAATATTATGAAAGATTAATGAAACTATTATAATCAATGATTTTTTAGGTTGTGGGGTTGGGCATGTTAATTACAAGACATTTATATTATATTTTTTTTTTTTTTTAATTAAATAAAAGTCCTAAAATAACTAATAACCAGTAATTATAGCTAAAAAAAAAAAAAAAATTAAAACAAAAAGAAGAGTAAAAATTAATAATGAATAAATAAATAAATAAATAAAACCCTTAAAATAACTAATGACCTACAATGATAATTAAACTAAGATTTTTTTTAAAGAAAAAAAAGAAGAGAAAAACCTTTGAAACACATGTAAGCAATGGCCTGTAATAATAATATTTAACAAAAATACTAATAATTTTTAAAAAAGTAAATAAATGAAGGCCTTAAAATAAGTAATGACCTGTACTGACAATCATTATTTTTCTAATAATAATAAAAAAGAATAATACACCCCAAAACTTGAATGTGATATTATTATTAATAATGCATATAATGCAACCCACACAAAGCACATATATAGAAACATAAATAACAAAATAAATAATCAATTCCATTCAGTTCAACAATATTTCTTTTTATTGCTTGATACGAATAATTCTCGTTCCGCAATATTTTCATTCCGCATTTTCGATGTGCCAGGATAAAAATAGCTTTCAAATGTTTAAATGTGTCATCTTCAAACATCTAATCCTGGAAAGGTTACCAAAGGTATTGTACTTAATATTTTTGTCTGAAATTTATTAAAATATGTTGTTGTACGTGTTGAGGCTCTTAAATAAAGCACATATGGCTGATTTTATTAAATCGTGATTGCAAATGGAAAATTCGATCCAATGGATAAACGTTACGGCACAGCAATAAACATCACAATAATAAATATAGTGCCGGAGACGTTTATCTTGATGAACTAGTGCTACCCTCTCTGTGAAAGTGAATTTAAAAGATCCCTTTCTGCTAATTGAAACATAGTGGGTTTCCATTGTGTCATAACAACTAAATATTTAATGGATCAATGGGTTCTAGTGGTGTCATTAAACACAACAAATGTCTTTTAACTTTATTCAAGTTATGTTACTATGTAGATGCTGAAATAATCCTTCAAAGAATATGTCACCTATTGCTGTACAGTGAAACAGGATTTCTACACCTGAGATAATGTACAGAGGGTGTAACAGTCTTTTCCCTATATATTTATCAATCCAATTACCTGCAACTTTTAGCCAAAGAAACTTTCATTGCAAAATTGCATTGCAGAACAATTTTAAATCTGCACACCCTAGTTCCATCCAGCGAAAATAAATTATAATTTGGTTAATCTACAAACCTGTAACACACTTGGATCACGTTTTTATCAAATGGAGTGAAAAAGCACATTTTATATCGATAAATACCATGGGAATCCCCATGTCCCAATTGCTTGAAATAATTTTGAAAGTTAGTATTCTGATGTCACCGGTAGATGTCGCTCGAAGCACAACAATGCCTACGTCATGACAAATTTCACAGACTTGGAGGTGCGTTCGTTTACCTCTCCTGGACATGTTCCAACTGTTCTGTCCTGGTTGTATCCCCTCTCCAGATATCGTAAGACTTAGCAAAATTATTGGTTTTAAGGGTTTGTAACGTTTTGTATTGAGACACTTACTTGTCTGAACTTTATTGTTACTGAAAATGTTCACGAACTGTGAAGAAAAATCTCACAAATGAACAACAACAAATCGGATGTTGATTGTGCGAACCGTGCACGAGAAAACAAACCGAACGAAAATGATAACGGTCACGTGATATACCAACGTCTGTGACATTGAAATGGAAATAGCCCCTCTAAAAATAGATTGGACCTCGCTTGCTTAACGGTTTTTTCTCGACAACACGTCTTATGAAAAAATGCATTTCGTGGTTTTACAAACATCAGGATTACCAAAAAGCACTTCAGGTGAATGGAAATGTGTATTCTAAATAATAAAATGTAAGTAAAGTGCAATTTTATTTGTGAAAAATGGGGTTTAATAGCGAAAAACAACGCCGTAATGGTTAACAAATAGCCATAACTAGGGTGTGTCCCTTTAATCATATCATGTCATTCATTTAAAGGAGGGGACAATCAAGACATTTGACCTGGTATGCGTATTCAACGATATATAATGCACATTATTGCTTAATATCAACAAATATAATCGTATAGTTAATAAAACGGTTAAATGTGACGGCTATTGTATATAACGGGCACAGCCATTTTGTACCATCCCAGTGAATACGCCCTCTGGCAAGCTGGTGGTTACATAATGCCTAACATGTCACGTCAGGAATTGGCCTTCGAACTGAAGAAACAAAACATACCTGATTTTTGCGGATGCATCGCAATATTCTGTAATAATAGTCATCCCAGTAAGCCAGCAACAATTATATATTATATTTAATACAAAATAAACCACCATTGTCAAAGTGTTGAAATAACTGTATTATGGTTTGTACATAAATTAACCCATGTACTGAAATAATAATCAGAGTGTTTTCTTAGTTAATTGGTCATTTCTTTCCGTGGCCTGTACCTGTAGTTCCTGATTGCAGATGTATATTTAGACGGTCCCCAGACACTGTGTCTAGACATACTAAAAAGACGTGTTGCTTTTATTAAGATCACAGGGTATTATGTGTTAACCGCACGGACACCCCCTCTAATCGTAGTAATCGATCAGCCGTCTTGCTTCATTATTGTAAGTAATTCTGTAAAACCCTTGATTAAGTAGACTTTCCCATCTAAAATCACAAAACTGACCAATTACGTAGTCCCAAAGAAAAGAAAATTATCACTTGGGTATCGTGAGTGGTCGTTTTTGCTCGAACGTAGCATACCAATAGGCTTAATAATATGCATTTTTTTCTTTGGATTTTTTAAAAAAGAAAAATATTATAACTCCATTTCGTTCTATTGATACAAATTGAAATATATTTAGTTAAATAGTTTATTATACTATCAAGTCATTTATGTTGTTTTACAAGTCAGGTTGATGAAAGCGAAGCGCCTTGTTATAAATTAGAGCATTTGTTTACACTGCATAGAGCAGACGGACTGAGCTGACGTCACTTCGCCCCAAGCTATACCACTGGACGTTACAAAAACGAAACAAAATGGCTGCCCCCAGTTAGCAGGAATAATCATGTTTTTTTATTAACTCTAAAATTACGCGTTTTTCATTTGTTAAAGTGTCAGTATGTGTTGGTGGTCTGGGTATGCATCTTTCCAAAACATAAATCTCTTGTTTGAGTTTACTCTACCATTTGAGTTTAAACTATCATTCAGTCTCTCCTTCTTTTTTTTAAACATCAAACTACGTTTAGGAATATATAAAAAAAAAAATCCTCAGCAGCTTATTTTTATGATTTGTGAAAGAAAGCAACAAATTCTACATTTGCAGACTTCATTTAGGAACCTGTGACCTGAATGGCCACAAATTCATCTGTTTTATTGTGAAAAATCAATGTTGTTCCTGAGGCCATGATGTTGAAGATTCCATACTTTTTATATTATTTTGCCACCTCAAGAACAGACAATGCTAGACCTACTTGGCTAGGTTAAATCACTTAAATATCAACATCTTAAATATTTTAAGAGTTCAGTTTGTTAACGTTGTGCTAAACTTTATCACTTAGAAGATGCAGGAGGCACTGTCATTAATATTTAATGCTCAGCGAGTCTGCTGCAGTGTTGTTTAAGTGCACATTTAGTTTAAATAATATTTTATTTTGTGGGTGGTAGTAGTTACTTTCTAAATGGCAAGATCGAACAAAATGCAACATTGGACTTTGGAGAAAATAAATTATTTGTGAATTCAGTAACTGGTGGTATGATGAGAAAGCTACTTATGTCTAGTTTCCAAAACTGTTTACAGTTCTTAGCCATTCAAAAGTTATGCCTATTTTAGTTAGTTATTTTTACTTCAACAATCTTGAGTAACTTTTTTGTCAAAAATAAATACCTTTTTAGAAAGATGGGGCATTTCATGGTATTTGGTCCATAACTATGAAAATAAAAAGTATGACATTACATGGAAACTTTACATCATATGAAAGTAAACGTCATAAGGGTCTTGAATATATGTAAAATTTAGGCAGGTACACTACACCAGGGAGACTGTAAGGATTTTTTGCCAAAACATAAAAAAAAAATTGTGACAAGATGTGACATTTAGGGTTTTTTTCAATATCTTTATTAAAAATCCACAATGAAAAAAATCTTTACTATAGACATAGATACCTTCATACACCTTGTAACTTACTAGACCGTAAAAAAAAAGTATTTAGAAGATATATTAAACAACTTTAAATAGCAAAACGTACTTAATATATTTTGCTAAATTTTTCACTTTTAAATATTAAAAGTAATTAGTAGTAACTAAATAAAAAATGAACTTGTAATTCCCGCTGTTACCGAAAATATTATTTTTCAATTTTTTTATGCCGAAGCAAGTGTTTTCTTTTTTTCAATCCATATGATCAACTAAAAGTTTGGAAGTATTAATAGCTTATAAATGTTTTTCATTTTTTTTAAATTATTATTGTATAAATCTAGTAATGTTCAGAGGAACATAAATTTGTGCCATTGTACATCCAAATAGTTTGTGTGATAAAACCCACTTGAAAAATGTCATATGCATATGTATATTTTAATTAAATAAGCTAAAATCGTTTATGTAACATGAACATCTGCAAATCAAAGGAATTACAGCTACTAATTGGACCAATAAAATGTCTATAGGAGAATGAGAGGTGTTATAGCCTGATCACTTTGTAATTGTCTTATCAAATGGCAGACTAAGAGTAATTAATTTACTTCACATGTTAGTGTTACTTAAAACCCAGGGGCAGTGGGGGCAGTTGTAATAACTGTGAAATTTTAAATAGCAACAAGAAATATATTTTTTAACTTTGTATTTGCTTAATACACATATTCCTTATTCCTTTTTATAAGCCCAATTCATTGCCTGTTCAATATCATTTATATTAAACTGTTCTACAGTCAAAATGCCTCTTGTTTGTTCAGAAAACTAAAAGATGCTACAGAGAACACCAAAAGAAAAATAGATATGGTCATCATGTTAAAAAAAAGAACACAATATGGATGTTTTCATTCATCCACCAGTTATCTCCAAATGTACATAGTATTGGTAGTTCATGATACTGAACATATCAATGAAACTGATGTGTTGATTCATGTTCATCATCCAACTCCAGTGTCCTCAACATGCACATACAAATACATGAAACTTGAAAGTTTGGATTACATTCTAAACATAATCCAGTTGGATCAGAGAAATTTAGAGATTTTTTCACACTAGATAAAAATAAAATTTGGCACACTGTTATTGGTGTTGATGTATGAGATACAGTGAATACTAAACCAGAACATTTAAAGTAATATATATTATAGGTGTTCAAAAATTGTTTGGATAATTTCACCTTGATTATATATTTATAAACATTCATACAGCACTTGTAAAGCTGTTAATGCTTCAATACAGGCAAAATATGTACAAGTTTGAATATCAAGATAAAAAAAATATATAACAATGACCTGTGAATTTATTTTTTATTAAAAACATAATTTCTGAATGATGCATTTGATATTTATGTTATTTATTTATTTATATGTATCTTAGCTTGATTCAGTAACACTAGTTCCAATATTGGATACCTAGCACAATTTTTTTTTTTTTTAAATGGAGTCATTTTAAAAGCATATATTAGACAATTGATATGGAGTTACATTAAATATTTTTATGCAACAGTGTAAAGGAACCCATCAGCTACAATACCCAACCAAAAGTAAGTTGATATATATGATAAAAACTTAATTCAATATAAACAATTGTATAAAAGTGGCTAACATGTCTCTCCATTACCGCATGATCTTGTAAGTAATTGTCATTGTGTGTGTGTATATATATATATATATATATATATATATATATATATATATATATATATATATATATATATATGTATATATACTTGGATATACAGTGTTCAGTTGATCCAAATCAATATATCAACAAACCACTGATCAATGTTAAATTTTAATTTTACTATCTGTTTATTGACATATAAATTCCATTTGGACTATGAAATGGACTTTTTAAGAATGAATATGTAATGTCACTAAATGTGCGGTCTGTTACTTTTTAAATGTGTTCCTCTATCATCCTATGTGTTGAGTGAGTCATTAAATAAGACCCTTCTTCCTTCCCTCCATAACCCTGAATTTATTTTTATTAAAAATATGTTTATATTATTGTTTTATACTTATCTTAGCTTGATTTCTGTTGTACTATTTCCATTATTGGATACCTAGTACAGCAAATATAAATTAAAAAATGGCAAGTCATTTTATGCCATTTACCTTTTAATTTTATGTCCCACTGTTAACAAATTAAAAAACAAACATTTATGATACTTAAAACATAGTTGCATTAATTATTTTTATGTAGCAGTGTAAAGGAACCTATAACTTATCGGTACAAAGCCAATCCAAAAGTAAATTGCTACATAGACAAAAACTACATTTAATATGAGCTGTTTTATATATAAAAATGGCTCAAATGTCCCTCTGTTACCACTTGATGCATTGCCTAATGCATTTGATTAACATAGATGGCTGCTGAATGATAAGTACTGATGTCGTACAGAAAATCAATAATGAAATGTTTATAGTGTAATAATGTATGGAGGTAGTACTAATCCAAATAACTTCCAGCTGGGTCAAAGTTCGAGGTGCATCCAACTTTTGATAGAGAATTGAACACCACAAATCCTGTGATTGCTGATAAATGTGAGTGTGTTGGTTGTGAAAAAAAAAGGTTTCACCTGGGCTAAAAATGTATGAAATTTTATTTCATCTAGTACCACTGTGTCAAGTACTTGGAACATGTATGGGGTACCTGTAAAAAAAAGTACTCAAATTTTGTGTGGAACTAGGGTAGTCATAGACACTACCCGTTATCTCAGAAATGAGCAGCTTAACCCCCAATTTTTCTGATTCACTTTAAGGGTGAGGGGTGGTAGTATATATATTCATACACTGCAGGTAGGAGTTTTAGCAAAAATATGTTACTATTGTCGTCTATGGGATTTGATTTGGTAGTATACACCCTGGATTTCTGAACATTAGGTAGATTTGCTACATACATTTTATTAATTAATTGAACATTTTCACAGTTTTACTCTTCTTTTGTTTTTGTCAGATCAACTTGGAGAAATCTGTATTGTATGGTATCATATTGATATCAAAGAGGTGTGCTTATTGGTGAGACTGCACGTTATGTTGGAAGAATGCCGTCTGTGGCACAAACAAATATTGCTAGCATTCGAGATGTTTGGGCACACAACCTGGAAGAAGAATTCCGGAATGTCAGACAAATTGTACAGAAGTACAGCTACATTGCCATGGTATATATATTATATATTATCCACATAGTTCAAGAGATACAGGGAAATATAACCAGAGTACAACAAATGACGTAATTTTGGAAAGCAGCATCATAATATAATGTAGCTTCCCCAGTCTTAGCTCTGTGTGATGGCTTAACAAATTGACGTCACTTCTAGTTATGTTTGAAACATTTTGACATGGTCCTTGTTATTCATAAAAATAATACTGTGGTAATAAAGAAATTATTACACTCGCATGTGAATGGATTAAACTTTATTATCCTCCTTATTACTTAAGGTTGAAATTGTTGGTATTATTGGTGTAATTTATCTTCATTTTGCTGTGTATTTAGCATTGAATTTCAAAATTTCTAATTATTCCTAATTTAAACTGGTAAAAAGTAATATTTGTCTTTCTAAAATTTCAATCTTATTTGTGTTTTAGAAATGTGTTCACTTTTAATAAGGAGATTTGTTTTGTTTTTAGGATACCGAGTTTCCAGGTGTAGTGGCGCGGCCTATTGGAGAATTCCGCAGTACCACTGAGTATCAGTATCAGATGCTGACATGCAACGTCAATCTTCTGAAGATCATTCAGATTGGTTTCACATTCATGGACGAAAATGGAAACAGCCCATCTCCTGTTACCACGTGGCAGTTCAACTTCAAGTTTAATCTTACGTAAGTTTTATACGGAAAAAGTCAATTCCATCAACCACTCCAAACCCCTCTTAAATTATTAGTTCCCTATCGGTCTAACTGGAGGGGACTACAGATTTTATCTCTGTCCATCTGTCTATCCGTCTGTCCCACATATAGTTTTCCAGATGTTTTTTGGGGTTTTTCACAACTCCTTGTGATGTGTAGCTGAAACATTATGTTCATCATGTACCGTTACAAATCAAGTGTGACTTTTAGGGCAATTTACCAATTTTTGACAGAGTTATGGCCCTTGAACTTAGGAGATAAAATTTAGTTTTCTTGGCTTTTGTTTTTGCAATGCCTCTAGATATTGAGTTGGAATGATATGTATAGCGTTATCATGTTCTGTTACAGATCAAATTTGATTTTAATGGCAATTTACATATTTTTTCAGTTTTGGCTTTTGAATGATAAGAAAATATGTTGAGCCTGCTTGGGGACATGTATTGCTTTAGTAGTACTCTCAGAATGCTTGTTTTGTTTTAATAATGTTTTGGAAGTGAGGTCAAGAGGTATTTAGGACCAAACCATGTTGATGGGTAGTTGTATGTCTTTTTGTCACAAAGCAGTTACAGTGATTTTGCTCCTCTTGTCTAATTTGGCCGTGTGTTATTTATGTGAATCCAGGGAGGACATGTATGCGCAAGAGTCAATAGACCTGCTGCGCAAGTCGGGAATCCAGTTTGACAAGCATGAAAAAGATGGAATTGAGGTTAATGACTTTGCTGAACTTATGATGACCTCCGGAATAGTGCTAAATGATAATGTCAAATGGCTGTCATTTCACAGGTAATTTAAACTTTGTTTTGGGGTTTTTAAGTATTCTTTCCAGAAAATAGGTAATTAGAATACATGGATAGTTGTTGTGGTTGGGTTTTTTTGCTCCTGTTTAATAATTGCTTCCATGCATTGGCATTAAACAGACATTTGGGCAAGAAATGTAACATTGTTTTAAGATTGTTGCATATGTATTTGTGGAAGGAAGGAAATGTTTTATTTAATGACGCACTCAACACATTTTATTTATGGTTATATGGCATCAGACATATGGTTAAGGACCACACAGATATTGAAGGAGGAAACCCACTGTCGCCACTTCATGAACTACTCTTTTCGATTGGCAGCAAGGGATCTTTTATATGCACCATCTCTTAGACAGGATAGCACATACCACAGCCTTTGATGTACCAGTCGTGGTGCACTGGCTGGACCGAGAAATAGCCCAATGGGCCCACTGACGGGGATCGATCCCAAACCGATCATGCACCAAGCGAGCGTTTTACCACTGGGCTACATCTCACCCCATGTATTTGTCGAAATATTGCTTTATGGCAGCAGAATGATGCTAAAAGATAAAAAATCATTGCCAAATTAAGATTATTATTTTAATTAACTTTTTCAAGGAAATCTTCGTATCTCAAAATTGGATAAAACAAAATTTGTTCCATTGTGAGCCTGGAGATTTTATTAGCTTTAGAATAGTGGTGTGTTAAATTTATCTGCTTTAAATTTATCTATAATTATGCATTACAATTGTTTACACCGGCCTTGGTGGCGTAGTGGTTAGGTCATCGGTCTACAGTATGGTAGGTACTGGGTTCGGATCCCAGTCGAGGCATGGGATTTTTAATCCAGATACCGACTCCAAACCCTGAGTGAGTGCTCCGCAAGGCGCAATGGGTAGGTGTAAACCACTTGAACCGACCAGTGATCCATAACTGGTTCAACAAAGGCCATGGTTTGTGCTATTCTGCCTGTGGGAAGCGCAAATAAAAGATCCCTTGCTGCTAATCGGAAAGAGTAGCCCATGTAGTGGCGACAGCGGGTTTCCTCTCAAAATCTGTGTGGTCCGTAACCATATGTCTGAAGCCATATAACCGTAAATAAAATGTGTTGAGTGCATCATTAAATAAAACATTTCTTTCTTTTACAATTGTTTACATCCATTTGTGGAATATATTTAACTTCATATACAAGGATGTGATTGTTCAGCTTATCCGATTTTAGCTTTTTTGTGTAAAATTATTTTCACTGGATTTGTTCTGAAATGCTAACAAATGACCTTTATATAGGTATGGTACAGAGGTTTCAGCTTTTTAAAATCAGTTCAGCTTTTATTTTTAAATGCCTATCACATCCCTGCATATATCATGTAATGGTAAACCAACTACACCATCCAAACTGCTGTTACCAAATAAGAAACTGTGTTACTAAGTATTTTTTTTTTTAAATGTATTAATTACATTATATTACATATATTATATTGTTTGCTCGTTTTTAGTGGATTTGACTTTGGTTACATGTTGAAGTTCCTGACGTGTAACGACCTCCCGAAGGAAGAGTCTGAGTTCTTTGATTTGTTGCGGCTGTTTTTCTGTAACATCTACGATGTGAAGTATCTCATGAAGAGCTGTAAGAACCTGAAGGGTGGTCTGCAAGAGGTGTCGGAACAGCTTGAGGTTAGTCTGCTTTATTTATAGCCATGGCTCTTGAGACTTGAGTGGGGTTGAGGGGGAGATACAGCTGAGTGATTGTCCTGGGGCCTAATTCACCAAACTCTCACAACTTTGCGATGTCGCAGTGCAATGCTAAAAGACTTACAAAGAGGATGCTTTGTTGTCTAACAGAGCCTAAGAGACCTTTGTGAATTAGGCCCCTGGCTCCGTATTCATAAACGTACTTAAGTCAATGTATGATACCTAAATACATACTTAAAGTACATAGATAAGTATCATACATTCATTTAAGTACGTTTATGAATATGGAGCCTGGTGTATAGCATTTTGCCAGATTGTTTGCCCATAGATGTTTTGGTGGGTTTTTTTGGTCCTCTTCAACCAGTGCCTCATGTCTAATATATCAAAGGGCATGGCATACCATATATAGACCTATAAGTTGCATTTTTAGCATTAAAATGTTATAAAAAAAACTTACAATGTGGGGTGGGGGGTTGGGAAATTAAAAAAAAAAAATGACACAATTTTTATGATGTAGCAATCTGATCTCGGATCGTATCGACCTCGTAATGATTATGCGGCTCAGTACATTTGGAACGATGCTCATTGAACAAAACATTCTATCTTCCAGAAATAGTTTTATGTTCTGTCCTGCCTCCCATAAAGTGTATGTAGACCAGACCTGTCAACCCTCCCGGATTCCGCGGGAGTCTCCCGGTATTTGATCAAATCTCCTTTCACCTGTGCGGGAGACAGTTTCTCCTGTTAAATGACATTTTTGTAAGCATAAAAAAAATCATCCTCTTTTGTCAAAATAACAGAAGGGAAGTAACTCGTTTTTTTCTCATTCGGAAAATGTCGACTACTTTCGGTTTCTGAGAATGTAACAGGCCGCATTGTCCCGACTGTTTAACCTTTGCCGAAGTGAGAATTGTGGGATAGCCTATTTATATTGTTAAAAAAGTACATGGACTTTATAAAATGACGTGTTAACACTGTTATTATAATGTTTGTTGTCATCGTAATGGCTACGAAGCGTGTTGCCGCTAATTCAACAGGCTGTGTATTGACATTCAGTGTTGCCATATAAAAAAAAAAAACTATCCAATTTAGTTCTAATAACACCTCTGAATTGTAAATTGTCTTCCCACTGGATTACAATGCAACTATGACGAATCTGAACTGCCAGACTCCGAGTTGACAGCTATACACACGATGCATGTTAAAATCACATGTCACAGCAAGACAACGAAAAGACCAATTAGCTGTATAAACATACTTGTGTCAGTTAATTTTGTATGTTTGTGCAGTAAAATGTTGGTTATAAGGGTACACTTCAAGAAATAATTTTTGTACAATTAAAAAATGTGTTTGACATTGACATAAAGTTACTCACGGAAATGGGTATAATTCCGGTATATTTCACACGATGTCCGTAATGAGGTTTTACTTATGATTAATGAAAATACAATGTTTATTGCATCATTATAATGATTTTAAATAAGTACCACGCCACCGTTCCTCATTATAGTAAAAACTGACTTTTAATTTATAAGATTTATATAAATTTGTCTTTGGTACTTAGGTACACTAACCACAAATGATAATGTAACGCAACCTGTAAGGCTGTAAGTGTAATACCGTAAATGTACTAATTAATTTTTTTATTTCTTGTTCATGTTCTTAACATTTTTGGATAAAATATTTTAATTTTTTTTAAATATGTATTAAATCATAATAATATTTAAACTTTAAAAAAAAATGTACAAAAAAACAAAAACAAATTTAATATTTTTTTTTTTTTTTTAATGCCAAGATCTAAGGTTAAGAAGTATATATGACATTATAAAGTATTCATATAACTTATTGTAATAATGTTTTTTTTAAATCTTGCGATTTTGGGTTAAATTGTGTGAATTTAAAAAATCTCCTACTTTTTGACAAAATCTCCTGCTTTTTCAACACACACCTCCTGCTTTCTCTTGACTAAAGGTTGACAGGTCTGATGTAGACATGGTTCCTGTTGGTGTGCCAACATTGGGAGAATATGAACAACGAAGAATATATATGTTCCAATGTATCGAGACTAGATAAAATTCATGCTGTGTTCAATTTACAGGGGTTTCCGAGTTAGAAAGTAAATTTTAATATTAAAAGATGTGTAAATCATGGGACAGGTTTTGAGCAAATTCAGGATTACTGAGGGTCCAGTTTTGAGGGCTTCACTGTATTTGATGATTGTAATAAACTAACAGCATTCGACTTTTGAGTGTTTAGTAAAAAAATAAAAAATCTTATTACCAGTTCTGATAATTGTAACCAAAGTTAAATGAGTGACCTCTATTCTCAACAAGTACAGGTAATATTAGGAAATTTACAAAGAGGAATATAATGGAATATAATTTCATTCTAATAACAAATGAAGTATATGCTTTCTATTAAAAAATAAGAATTATGTAAGTGAATGTGTACTTAAATGTTACAAATTTGGTTGTTAGACAAAGAGATTTAGTGATTTGTTATATGCACAGTTGGACATTAATATTTTAGTTTGACCTATAAATTTATGTCCTGGACTTAGATCAAGGTCGACATACATGTGTATGTAGTGTAATAATCATGCAAAATATGGAACCTGTAGCATTAACTGTCTCCTGGAAACTCCACACCTGTTGAAGGAAATTATTTTCACTCATTGACCTTTGACCACCCCCACCTCCACCCAATTGTTATATCATCTCTGTGCCATGCCTAATGTTGGTGCTTAAGACACCATTATGCATTCAAATGATATGTGGTGTAGCATATGGAGAGTGTCATTAAAGTTTGTTTTGTGCAGAGGTTGGAATGAGAAATTGCACAATGGGTCCACCGACGGAAATATGTCTTTGACTGACCATGCATCATAGGCTAGAGAATGTTGTTAAGTCGATACATTAGGTGGTGTTTGCCGCTCACCTGGGCTAGAGAGTGTTAAGTCGATACATTAGGTGGTATTTGCCGCTCACCTGGACTAGTCACTAGAGCATGTTGTTAAGTCGATACATTATGTGGTATTTGCTGCTCACCTGGGCTAGAGAGTGTTAAGTCGATACATTAGGTGGTATTTGCCGCTCACCTGGACTAGTCACTAGAGCATGTTGTTAAGTCGATACATTAGGTGGTATTTGCCACTCACCTGGGCTAGAGAATGTTGTTAATATGATACATCAGGTGGTATTTGCCACTCACCTGGGCTAGAGAATGTTGTTAAGTCGATACATTAGGTGGTGTTTGCCACTCACCTGGACTAGTCACTAGAGCATGTTGTTAAGTCGATACATTAGGTGATGTTTGCCGCTCGATTTTTGCTGCTCACCTGGGTCTAGAGAATGTTGTTAAGTCGATACATTAGGTGGTGTTTACCGCTCACCTGGGCTAGAGAGTGTTGTTAAGTCGATACATTAGGTGGTGTTTGCTGCTCGATGTTTGCCGCTCACTTGGGTCTAGAGAATGTAGTTAAGTCGATACATTAGGTGATGTTTGCCACTCAACTATATCATTCTGTTTTCTTGTGCAGATTGTGCGAGTTGGACCACAGCATCAGGCTGGTAGTGATAGCTTACTGACAGGTGCAGCATTTTTCAAGATGAGAGAGGTAAAAAGAAATTATATGATACTTTTGATTTTATTGTAAAAGTAATAACATGTCTAATTTGGTTTGTATATAGTGCAAAATATGATTAGCAAAATAAATTTGTTTGCTACACTAAGACCAGCATTAACATATTGGACATTAAGGGAATTCCCCAAGAGCTTCTTTATATATTTATGTGCTACTTCTCGCTGTTTAGTTTGATATACTTTTTAAAATGTTAATTTTCAAAATTTTAAGAAGCAAAATGCTTGTTCCTCTCAAAGTTATGACCTAAATGCTGTTATTACATTTGGTTTTGGTGACACTGACAGAATTTCCAAAATAAATAATGGGTACTAAGCTGAATTATTAATCATCTCATTGTGGTTGATGTTATTAAACCTATAAAATACAAAACTAAAATTAGAAGTAATACACGCATGATAAAACATTTTTTTGTTTGCTTGCAGGATAATTATTTTATAAGTAGATGATTTAAAATATGATAAAAATTAATACGTCCACAATTTTTTAAATAAAAGTGTCTATTGAATTAGAATGGCTATAACTATGTTATATTTCACCATTTGCACGTTAATTAAATGCTGCTTTTACAATCACAGATATCCATGCTATTGTCTACGCTACGCATTACCAATAAATCTCAGTAAAACAAGCATTAACATCTGAAGAAGTCTGATACAACATTATAGTAATCCCCAAATTACTAAAATAACTCTGTAATGTAACCTGGTTACTTAATGATTTTTACTTATAAATGTTATTCATACAACCTATGTAACTTTCTGGGTTTTTCTCTTTATTTCAGATGTTTTTTGAAGACAACATCGATGATGCGAAATACTGCGGTCATCTATACGGAGTTGGGATGTCGTACGCCCAGAATGGATCATCTTCAAACTACGAGAACACGTGTTTCTCGCAGAACTCTCATTCTACCACTTCGAATTCAGCGAATACTGACGAAACTGGAACATCATCTACACCGCCGACGTGAAGACGGAAACATATCTCGTCCATCTCTTCTTGTTCATCATGGAATACGGTCATCAGTGGCAGACTTTTTAGCAGCAGATTTAGCTCTTTGCAATCATTTCTTCAATGAAGTAAAAACGTCTTTCAAGATTTTCAGATCCTCAGTGATAGGACTATGTTAAGCAGTGAATAGACCAATAATAGTAAGATAAGTGTGTTAAAAACTAAAATAATACAATAATAGACACTGAGAGTTTATTGTATGTAGATAATGTTGCATATGGTTTCAAACTTTGGATTGTGATTGCTTTTGAAATGCTCTAAAGTAAATATAGGTATAGATTTTGAGTTTAGAAATGAATTTTTAAAGCATTTCAAAGAACTATGTAAGTAATTTGTTTTATTAGCTTAATGAAAAACATGGGCTAGTAGGGTTTTATTACGGTTTTACTGATGTAGATTTCTGAATTTGGCCTGTCACTGATGGGTTGTTGTTTGCTAATCATGTGACCTAAGTTGAAGGTCATGTGATTATCATATGGTTATCATAGTTTCATTGTAATTAGGCATGTCCCAGAATATGTCTTCTGTTTTTAGACGGATAATTTGACTGTTAGTTGTCAAATTAAGACTCATTAATTGCAAGATCCTCCCTTTTTCTCAAATACAAATAAAGAAAACGTTTGAAGGTAAAATATTTAATTAAAGAAAACTTAGAAAAGCAAAATTATTAGGGTTCATAAAAAAAATTAAAAAAAATTGTAACAAGTTTGTGTTATAAGCCATACTTCACAGTAATACTGCATTATAATGAAAACTGCTGCTACAGACATGAATGAAGGATTTTTTTTTGCAGGTGGGTTGGGATCTGCATGCAACAACTTAAAATTAATGGAATGGGTTTTTTCATTGTGAACAGTGGGTCCCAGACCGCCTCGAACCCCCATTCCTTTTTCCTGGATCCATGCCTGTGCAAATAAATTTTCAAATGCATTTTACTGTATAGTATGTTAAATAGTGTGGCAAAACCTGAATTGGATTATGTCCATCAAGACATGGTTGCATCATGTATTAAAATGAAACTAATCAATATTAGTGCTTTATTGATAAATCCGTTATTTAAAATGATTAAAAAATGTATCCAAATTTATCTGTATATTTATAGAGTGAAAGTAAAACAAATAAATCTTGAGACATACCCGAAAACATGTTTTGCACTACAGTAGGAATAATATAAAAACTTGCTTTGTGAAATTTTTTGGATTATTGCAATACCAGTCTTAATCTGACAACGTTGCGTGATGTTGTCTGACCTTTCACTTTGGTGGGGGGGAAAATATAATTTTTCCTCGTTTGTGTCACGGTCCATCTGTATGTGTGTGGTGTTGTATATACCAAACATCAAGCAGCGACCACATATTGTAAATATTTTACGGATGTCCTCTTGAAGGGGTGGCTGCCTTGGCCATAGGCTTCATTATATGGGAGTTAATGTTATTGACAATTATCATTAATTTAAAATGGATCGGACAAGAAATGTAATTAAATTTTTTAATTTGTCATTAGGTTTGGGAATCACATATTTAAAGCAAATGTTATATTTGGTTATCATTTTCTAATTTTGTTAACTAACTTTTTTAATGATTCGTTTGTCTTCTGTTGTGCCAAGTAAATACTAATACTGTAATACATAATTCGGTTTTTACTAAAGTGTGTTTCAGACTATGATTTGTAACAATATGAAAAGAAAATCACATTTGTAAATATTCAGAAGTCTGGTGATTTGTTATTTAGGTGACTAATGTTTTGTTACATTGGTTCAGTTTAACAAGCTAACATTGCACTTGGCAACCACTTTGTTATTCTTGTCATTTTGATCTCCAAACCAAGAAATGTACGATTGATTTTTTTTTTTTACACAGTAGACTCAGTTTGTATAGAGTTTTTGTGAATTTAAACTTGAACCGTCACTGTATAATAACAGTTAACAGTTCTGTATCATGCTTATAAAGCCAACATAATTAATCGATATTGATTTGGGGAACTTATTGGGTGTTTTTTAAATTACACATGTATTGAAGCCTTTTGTCCATGGCAGTGAATGCAGCACGTGGTTTGTAGCTCAGTGATTCCGGCAGAAAGTAGCCAGTGAGGAAGGACTGGCCAGGATATCAGTATCCCGACATTATATTTTACAGCCCAGGAGATCCTGACTATGTACTACCATTAACTTACTCTCAGGATATCACTGAATTTAACAAGGCAGCCTTTCATTGTTTTTGGAATGTTTATCACACGAAGTTCGATCATAAATCATCCCAAGAGATTTTAAAAAAGGGTCGCTTAATTATTTTAGTTTAACACTTTCACCCTTTTCTTATATACTTTTAGCCATTGAAAAATGATTTAACATTATTACAACAG
This sequence comes from Gigantopelta aegis, assembly GCF_016097555.1. Lineage (NCBI taxonomy): Eukaryota > Metazoa > Mollusca > Gastropoda > Neomphalida > Peltospiridae > Gigantopelta > Gigantopelta aegis. Next base: position 44,985,618 of record NC_054704.1, read on the forward strand.
ATGAAGACTGAAATTTCTGTGACTGATATATATTAAGATATTATTAATGGCATCGTGATACATAAAATATTTATTGAGATTTCAGGGTCCAATTCATATAATTGTATATTTAAAAAAAAAAGAGATCTCTTTAAACATGTGTGGTCTTTGTTGAGTAAGTGGTATCTAATACTAATAAATGTGTTAACATTGAAAATAACTTGGTAGGTTATTGTAAAAGATAAATACTAAAATATAAATTAATTGGTTGTTTGTGATAACTTTTGGGACAATCAGTCATTACAGATAAGACGCAGGATTTTGACATTTTGCACTAGTTTCTGTATTTAGAACATTGACAGTTAATATTTGTAATGCAGAATGCAAACAACAGCGGGGGGAACAAATCTTAATGTTTAAAGATATATTTATCATTTCAATACAGTGGACCCATAATGACATTTGTTTTATTGTGCAGCCATTTATTGGATTATATAATCACCCATATTAAGCAAGCCTTTCCAGACAGTTAAAAAGAACTTGTCAATTTTATAAACTAAACATATTTGGCTGCATTTAACTAAAGCAAAACATAAATGTAAACAAAATATCTCAAGTTTTTTTAAAGAGAGTTGTAGGAGATACCCTGTGTTGTTGACAATGGTTGACATTTCATCATTTGTGTTTAAGGAGAAAGGGGCTTTCCCTTGCATTTTAATTCATTTACACTCAAGTTGTGTGCCTGTGTGTGTTTGGTGGTTGAATCTTTGTATGAGTGGACCTTGTTTTAGTAGTCATCAACACAACAAAGTAAGTGGTGCGTTTCGTTGTTTGCACACTGTCATTCGATGTGTTGTGTGGGTATCGATTTTTGTAGCTTTTCGCAAACAGCTTTTTTTTTGGTTGTGGCTGTTTAAAATGGGACTTGTCTTGGTGAAAAATAAGACTGTTTTGTACATTTCTCAAGTGTTTTTAATCATGCCATACATAAAAATTGATACTCCATGGATTTCGAGGATTATGCAAAGTGATGTTTTAGACAACTTTTTATTTTTAAATTGGTTTATGCGAATTGATTTTAATTGGTGGAATTTTATTAAAAACTACTTGCTACTGTTACTTTTACTGAATTGTCAAATTGTATTTCTTTTTGAGAGGAATTCTGGTATTAAAATTTATTACGTAACGGCTGTGATATGACATGTTAAAGGTACCAATTCCTGTTACAACCCTGTACTATACTTCTGAATAAGACACACATTTCTTGCTTAATTTTGTGTACATCTTGGTTGTCTGGTGGTTATAAGGAAAGCTCATGACAGCATTTCAGTTTGATCATTTGGCATTTTTGTAAATTTTCACAATACTGAAGGTTTTTGAAGATACGTTTATGAAATATACCCTATTAACACGGCAAGATCTTTGGCCAGTCACGACTGTTCAGTGAATCATGAACATAAGCCTTCATTTATTTCCCTGATAAACTCTAAAAATTTGGAGTTTGGGAAAGTGAATTCAGAAATACATGTTTCATGTTACCAGATGTGCTGAATTATGTTTCAAGCAAGAACTATATATGTTTTAGCCAGAAATATCCTTCAGTGTTGTAAGACAACACACATTTGTCATTTAGTGCTGTGGGTTTAATCCTACACAGGGACAAGATGTTGTTGAATCAGTACAGCGCTTGGGTCATAGGATCAAATCCTCTCAGTAGACCTATTCTCTGATCGTTGCTTTTTTCCCATCCAAACCAGTGTCTGCAACTGGTATATCATAGGTAATTTTTATGTGCTGTCCCATCTGATAGTACACATAAAAAAAAATGCTTTGCTACTAATGATAAAATTTAAAAGGTTTCATAAGACTATGTAAGAATGATCAAATGTTTGACAGCCAATAGCCTATGATTAATAAATCAATGTGATCTAGTGGTGCCAGTAAACAGAACACAGGTCAGCCTTTATTGTATCATAGTCTGTTATCTTTGACTAGTTTTATTCATGTTAAGCTTACATTGATGTAGGTGATGTGTGAAGGTTTTAACCTACCCACTAAGATCATATTTAGCTGTTATGCTGTAGTTCATGAACACGATAACAGTAAATTGATGTGTGTATTTTTTAAACTGCAGTCAAGTCTCAAATTTGGTCTGGTTGTAAAAATCCTGGGTCCTTATTACAGGTCAGGCTTTAGAATCACAATTTTGAAGTGTAGATTCTTGAGAGTAGGGCTGGTGGGTGAGGCTTTGTTTTAATTATTGCTTAAATTAATTTGAATTCCTCATTATACAGTTTTGCTAGTTCAGTAAGTGTAACATTATAGCCATTTTTAAAGCTGCTTTTCAGTTAATATTAAGTATTGAAGGCTGTCTTATATGTTTTGGTTTTATGGTGTAACATATTTTAGCGCTAGGTTTATCAATGGTAGGATGTGGGTAATTGGATGTTACTTTGTTGTGTTCACTGAAAATATGTTTCTCTGCTTGTGTTTGATTTTTAAAACATATCATTGCATGTGTCCCTCGCAAAAGATTCAACGAGTGTGTGATATTATAGACATTTAGCATTGTGTTAGATGTTGGGGATATATTTTTTATCAAATTACTGGATTTATACCCCTGTAAAGACTGTCTGTGATATTGTGGAATGAGAATGAATGAACAACACATGTGATCTCAGATAATTGTTTTTTTCTTTATGAAATAATTAAGCTGATATGTAAGCTGAAATTTTAACTGAATTATGTCGTGTGGATCTTGTCCTATTATGTTCATCTGAAATGTTGTTGTTTAATATACATGTAAAAGATTATTTTTAAAATGTAACACTTTTTTAATCAAATGACTTTTTAATATGATTCATTTTATTATTCAACTGTGGCTTTCGCATGATGGTACACAGTGAAAAAAAAAAGTGAAAAAAAAATCATTTTGATATCTGAAATGTCTAAAAGTTTTTTTGAGGGGAGTGGTGGGGTTTTTTTTTAATAAACTTTCATTTCTGTTGATAAGATAAATAATAAAATTATGTTGTATTTGTTTTGGATGTTTCACTTATACATATGCTTCTATTCTGTTTTGTTCGTACAATTCTAATGTACTACATGTACTGGTAATTGCAATAATGTACGAGAAAAAAAGCACTCATATACTGAAACAGAATCTTACTTAACACATGTACCAGAAAATGTTGACTTTCCTAACAAGTGCTTTTTCCTATAGCCTATTATTTAATTCATTGTAGAATTGAAGTGCTTGGTAATGACATAATCATTTACATACAAGTCCTTCAAAGAAGATGGTCTAATATGCGGAATAAAGGTTTATACCAATGTACAATTTGTGCTGAATGTTTACTTATTTCATTGTTATTAACAAAATAGTGCATTTAATACACTGTTTTATGGGTGATATTTTTAAACGCTTCAATTTATTTCAGTAATTGTTCGAGTGTGTAGAATAAAGCATATTTTTTTTACAAATCCCACATCATTAGATCTATTCTAAAATATTGCATCAATATGTTTACAAATACTGGGGCATTCCTTGAAACAATTTTAACATACTCATAAAAGTAATGATGCTGTGTATTTGATGTGCCAGTGGGTTTTTTGTGTGTAATATATACCAAAAATCTGCATTGAAGTGAACATTTAGACCGCGCATCAAGCCATCTGCTATAACATAGATTGAAGACATTTGGTTATTGTTGAATGGTTAACAAACATTTGATTTGCGTTAGAAGTTGATTGTCTTTTCATGGGATGTATATCTATCTTAACACAAAACAATAGAGCTATTGAGAATCACCTCTTTGTTTTCAAATCTGCCCTAACAAAGTGAGGGAAAGTGTAGAAATGTCATTCATCCTATCCAAAGCAAACATGAACTGTGGTGAAGCCATATCCAGACTCCCCATTGTTCATCCTGATTTGATACTAAAGGTCATACAATCTTAAGCTCTCAGAGTTTTATTTAGGAATGAAGTAGACTTAAGTAACATACTTATCACAATCTTCCACAAGTTTATGTGAACTGCAGAATAAAGCATATTTTTTTTACAAATCATGATTGATGGCACCTTTTTTCAATGAAGCTGTAAAGTTTTTTTTAATTTTCACTTTTATTCATGTGCTGTTTTGTTTTGGGGCCTGTGTGTGATTTTTATCTTTAAATAAATTCTGCTGTATTCGTCAAAATATTTTTTGGACAATTAAAGTCATACAACTCATTAGAAAAAGTACTTTCAAAAGTTTGGTTATCATACTAATATACCTGTACGTAAAGGGAATGTGACATGTCTTTTTGGTGCCAAAGTTGTAGGTTCTCTTGGGCATACATCTGTTTTTATAGGATTCAATTAAGAAAACCTCCTTTCCGTGTGTTGAGCCTACATTTATATTATTTAAGATCGCATTTTAGGTAGGCCCTATCATAAACTTATTTCTTTGAAAATAAAAACTTAATTCTGTCTAGAGCAGATATGTGTATAGAATAAATAATTTTGGCACTTCCATTTGAAATAATTTCTCGTTACAGGATAATGTTTTTTTTCACTGTACATTGTTTATGGTGGTAGGAAAACAAGACAAAAGTAATTAATTTAACTCCATTGTATACAATTTGACATTCCTTTCTGTTTTGCAACTACATTATTATGTTATAGATATTTTTATTGCCCATTATGTATCGTGGTACATATCACCATTCTTTTTTTGCCTATGTTTTATAGCACTTCTCTTTTACCATGTCAAGATGAATATATGTGTGACATGTCTCAACTAGATCCCTTTGTCATGTACAGTAAGGATTTCAGCATATATTCTGTTTAATATTTCATATTGGCTGACCCTCTGAATGGCAATTACTGTTAATAGCTGGATGGATTCGAAAAAATCATTGAACCATAATAGTATTATTTTCATCCATGATACTGAGTATTATACTGTTAATATCATTGACATGTATGGTAGCAGCAGAAAAATGATTTTGAACAATTATTGTAAACAGAATTTTCTTTAATGTTTAGACGGGTTGTTTTTTTTAACCTAGTATATGGTTACATTAATGTACAGTAAGTGGCATAAAATTTGTTTTAGAATATTCCAAAATACACAGAATATTTTTCATATTATTGTAGATTTTATTGTAATAACATTTGATTACTTAAAATAAATTACTTGGAAAATAAAACAAAAGTGCCCTTAGTTTTGTATTACATTTATTCTTTATTCAAAAACCCTTCGTACTTTTTTCCAGTGAATAAATTCTGTATTTAATAAAATTGTGTAACATTTGGTTTGTACAACTCTTGGTCCAAGCTAACAGTAACATTTATTTTTTAATTGTGTTCAATCATTTGTCCATGTTTGTGAATAACAGGTTCATGTTGCTATTTGATTGTCCAAGTTTTGACATACAGAGGGTTATCCAGGCAGTGTTTATCTCGTATATGACAGCTACAACTTGAGTTGTATGTGTTTTACAATGAATTGCTGATATGGCAGCTATTGTCAATAGCAGCTGGTTTCTCCAGATGTTATTATTTGTGGTGGAATGTAGTCATAACTTTATTCCTACCCTAATCTGACAGAACGCTTGTAGCTTTAAGATATTAAAATAAAGTTTTGAAAAAAAAAAATATATATATATATATATATATATATATATATATATATATATATATATATATATATATATATATATATATATATATATATATATATATATATATATATATATATATATATATATATATATATATATATATATATATATATATATATATTATATATATATATATATATATATATATATATATATATATATATATATATATATATATATATATATATATATATATATATTATATATATATATATATATATATATATATATATATATATATAATATATATATATATATATATATATTCCAGTTTGATTAGTAACTGATTTAGTTGGGGTTTTTTAAAAAGGTTTATAAGTGATTGAGGTGTGGGGAATAAGTTTAACCTTATTCATTACCTTGTAAATTATATTTGTCAGATAAGGGGGAAGAAAAAGTGAATATTTTTTATATTGTATATTGCTAGTATAAAATGCTAGTATAAAACAGACAATGTTTTTGTCATTTTGGATGGAAAAGGTATTGACTGGTTTCTGCCACATTTTATGTATACATATATGTGCTCTTATTATTTTCCTGCTGTTTTACAATAATTAAGAAAACTACTTTGAAACATGTGCCAATGTTGTTTTCTTGACGCGTGTGCCCCCCCCCCCCTTGGATAATTCATAGTGGACTGGAATATGGATGCATTTTTGATACTGTACCTTGCACAAAAAATCAGATATATTAGGTGGTCTGTTACCTGCATGTATTGGTCAACATTAGCAGTGAATTTACATATTGAAACTGATCTGCATTGTGTTTAGATCCTTTTGTTGATAAAGTTATGTACATATCTACTTTATTTGATGCTGTAATGCTGGATTAATGGTCATTTTGTTGCGATTTTATTGTTCTATTCTATTTTTTTTATTATTATAATTTAAAAAAACAAAATTATATTAGTATTCTATTCTAGCTTTGTTACCATATGAAACTGCCAGCAGAGCTAACCTATTATTTTTGAAAGTGTTTGGTAGTCAAAGAAACCGTACCAACCTGCTAGGTTGTTAGTAAGAAAAACAACTAAAGCTAGGGGAATAAAGTTCATCTGGTAGACTCAAAAGTTTCCTAATTTAAAAATATTTATGGCTATATGGCAGCCTCGGCTAAGTTTGTGTACCTCAACAACTACAGTATTCGTTTTAGTACTTTTACTGTAGGAAACCAAATTTAAAGGTTGGGTGGGGCGGGATTTGTTTTTTCATATGTATATATATATATATATTGTCAGTTCAGATTCACAGTATAATAGTCTATGTGAAATATTTGGTGTTTTTGAACTTTACCATCCGTTTCACATGTATTTCACTGAATGACAAACTTTTGTCAAATTACTTTTTTTCTTCTTTTTTTTTCTTTTATTGGCCTTTTGTTTAAGTTCAGTCATATTACATGTAATTTCCAAAATTAGTCATTAAATTAACCATTAGAATAAGCTCAATATTGTGACACTGGTTAATTAGGAACATCGGAATACACTTTCGCTTCATCTTAATACAGATGGGGCAGGATTTAGCTCATTCGGTCGAGTGCTTGCTTGAGGTGTTTACGTTGCAGGATCGAACCACCTCGGTGGATCCATTCAGCTGATTGGGGTTTTTTTCTGGTTCCAACCAGTGCACAACTGGACAAAGGCGTGGTATGTGTTTTCCTGTGGGGAAGTGCATATAAAAGATCCCTTGCTGCATTATAATTTTTTTTTTGCACGTTTCCTCTTGATGACTACGAGTCAGAATTACCAAATGTTTGACATCCAATAGCTGATGATTAATTAATCGATGTGCTCCAGTGGTGTCGTTAAAACAAACTTCTTCATCCTAATACGGTACCTGTGATTACCAAAAGAAAGCAATCAGAATCTTAAGTACATCTATGTTCCAGTTGCTATGTTTTTTCCACAATCCTCCTGTCCTTTATTTTACCTGCCAGTCTCCTGGTCTGCTTAAAATGTGCCATAAAGTAGGTAGAACATGGGCCTGGTTCACCAAGAAGGGTTTGAAAATGTTTAGTGCAAAATTTAAATGGACGACATTGTATGAGCTTTCTCAAGTTTTAGCATGTGGATTTTTTTCTAGAAACTGTGCAATATTTGTATCTGCTTGGTGAACCTGGTCCAAAGTGGATCTGATAGCTGGTATGCAGTTCTGACTTATGTGGCTTGGTTTATGAGTATTTCATTTATGTTCAAATTTTAGAAAAATAAATATTTGAAATTGAACCAGTTTCTTATAATAAAGTGTTCAGATGTCAAATATGAACTATGTTTTGTTGGTTTCTAGTTTTGTTTAATGCAGTTACTAATTACTAATACAAAAACATTAATACTATCAAGACTGCACAAACATATTTTGAAGATCTATTTATGTAATATTAAATGTGATTACATTATTACCTGGAGAAGGAATTAATTTACCCTACATCACCTTGCTATGATAATTTAATTGCAATATTGTGATGGGTTACTATTTTTCTTTTCAAATATTTAATATTCTCTGTATGTACCAAATGTGACACTATGAACCATGAACCAAGCCACAAGATGGATGTTAAAGGAATGGAATCTGACATTGCACGCAATGGCGTGTTTTTAGGCTATGTTGTGTGTTAGTACTAGTTGCCTCGGGGATGGCGGTTTTGTCTTTTAGTCTAAAGCTGTAAATAAACAGATGTGTCTTTTGTTTCCTATCAGCAAATACCCTTGTTTGTTGTTATTTTAATAGGTTACTGGTTCTCTTTTAAATCATTTAAGAAAAAACAAGGAACAGGTGCTTTAAAGGGACATGCCCTAGTTTTTAAACACTAAGGCATATTTTTGACAACTAAAATCATACTTTACTTAGATTTTATTGTTTAGATTATCCATTTCTGCACATTCTAAGTGTTTTTGGTCATCCTCATGTTTTTAATATCACAAAATGCATTTTTTCATATTTTTAAAAACGCACGTGTGTCTGAGAAGTAACAGTTATGGAGTTGAGTTTGTCTTATTTTAGAGGGTAGTTCACCATTTCAAAGTCACAGACTCGTGTTTCACTCGGTTGTAACTTTATCCAAATGTGTTACAGGTTTGTAGATTAACTAAACTTAGTGTTAATTTTCACGGGTTGAAACTAGGGTCTGTCCTTTTAATAATATCCTGTGTGGTAGATGTTTCTCATGTAATAATTATAATGTATGTGATAGTATGTTGGTATTGAAAAACAATCTACCAGTACTCGTTCTGTTATTTGGTTGCAACAGCATTCCTTCACACACACAAAATACTAGGAATGGTGAGTTTACTGATAATCTGGATTTTTATAGCCAAATATTGGGGCCTTGTGAGCAAAACAGAATCAACACATGGACAAACCTGGTGGCCATTATACACATACATGTAGCCTTTATACACGTACATGTAGCCTTTATACACCTACATGTAGCCTTTATACACACACATGTAGCCTTTATACACATACATGTAGCCTTTATACACCTACATGTAGCCTTTATACACATACATGTAGCCTTTATACACCTACATGTAGCCTTTATACACCTACATGTAGCCTTTATACACGTACATGTAGCCTTTATACACATACATGTAGCCTTTATACACCTACATGTAGCCTTTATACACCTACATGTAGCCTTTATACACACACATGTAGCCTTTATACACCTACATGTAGCCTTTATACACCTACATGTAGCCTTTATACACACACATGTAGCCTTTATACACACACATGTAGCCTTTATACACATACATGTACCTACATGTAGCCTTTATACACCTACATGTAGCCTTTATACACGTACATGTAGCCTTTATACACGTACATGTAGCCTTTATACACCTACATGTAGCCTTTATACACGCACATGTAGCCTTTATACACATACATGTAGCCTTTATACACCTACATGTAGCCTTTATACACGTACATGTAGCCTTTATACACACATGTAGCCTTTATACACCTACATGTAGCCTTTATACACGTACATGTAGCCTTTATACACGTACATGTAGCCTTTATACACCTACATGTAGCCTTTATACACACACATGTAGCCTTTATACACCTACATGTAGCCTTTATACACCTACATGTAGCCTTTATACACCTACATGTAGCCTTTATACACCTACATGTAGCCTTTATACACACACATGTAGCCTTTATACACCTACATGTAGCCTTTATACAACTACATGTAGCCTTTATACAACTACATGTAGCCTTTATACACCTACATGTAGCCTTTATACACACACATGTAGCCTTTATACACACACATGTAGCCTTTATACACCTACATGTAGCCTTTATACATGTACATGTAGCCTTTATACACGCACATGTAGCCTTTATACACGTACATGTAGCCTTTATACACCTACATGTAGCCTTTATACACCTACATGTAGCCTTTATACACGCACATGTAGCCTTTATACACGTACATGTAGCCTTTATACACGTACATGTAGCCTTTATACACACACATGTAGCCTTTATACACCTACATGTAGCCTTTATACACGTACATGTAGCCTTTATACACCTACATGTAGCCTTTATACACGTACATGTAGCCTTTATACACACACATGTAGCCTTTATACACCTACATGTAGCCTTTATACACACATGTAGCCTTTATACACCTACATGTAGCCTTTATACACACACATGTAGCCTTTATACACCTACATGTAGCCTTTATACACCTACATGTAGCCTTTATACACACACATGTAGCCTTTATACACCTACATGTAGCCTTTATACACGTACATGTAGCCTTTATACAACTACATGTAGCCTTTATACACACTACATGTAGCCTTTATACACCTACATGTAGCCTTTATACACACACATGTAGCCTTTATACACCTACATGTAGCCTTTATACACCTACATGTAGCCTTTATACACACACATGTAGCCTTTATACACCTACATGTAGCCTTTATACACCTACATGTAGCCTTTATACAACTACATGTAGCCTTTATACATGTACATGTAGCCTTTATACACACACATGTAGCCTTTATACACCTACATGTAGCCTTTCCCCTGCTCTACTGCACTGAGACTTGATGTTAAACTAAGGCCATCATTTGAAAAACACTGGTTGGGAGTGTTTGGTTATTTTATTGGGAATAACCTCAACAAAAATATGATAATTGCAAAAGGGATAGTTGATTATTTTCACTCTTTTCACATGCCTTTTCTATACGGGGTATATGGGACTTAGATTACCATTAAATGTTAAATAAGGAAATGTTTTATTTAATGATGCACTCAACACATTTTATTTACGGTTATATGGCGTCAGCCATATGGTTAAGGACCACACAGATATTGAGAGAGGAAACCCGCTGTCGCCACTTTATGGGCTACCGATTATTAGCAGCAAGGAATCTTTTATATGCACCATCCCACAGACCGGGTAGTACATACCACAGCCTTTGATATACCAGTCGTGGTGCACTGGCTGGAACGAGAAATGGCTCAATAGGCCCACCGACTGGTATCGATCCCAGACCGACCACGCATCGAGCGGGTGCTTTACCACTGGGCTACGTCCCACCCCTAAATGTTAAATAGAACATTATTTCAACAGAAAAATGACAGCTGCTATTTAACATGTTATTCTGAATTAAATTAAAACATTATTACTTTGTGAAGACTGCTATTAGTCCATGAGCCAGACCCTGGATTTTTGAGATTGACTACCAAGAAGGTGACCAGATCCAACAGTGATTTTTGGTTAGTCTGGTACCTGAGGGGTCCAAAAAACTGATGGACTTTTTGGAAGTGTAGCTTAGTGCCCGTATGGTGGCCATCTTTAAAGATGGCCGCCAGTTTGGGACTAAAATATGATACTTCATAAAAGTGACTTTGGAGCTCTAACCACATGACCTACAGACATGGGGTTTGGAGTATTTTGTTCATCTTTGGATTACGCATCTCATGATGTATATATAGTGTGCCTTAATTACTATTGTCTGTTCCAAATTTAAGAAATAATGTAAAAAATGTGGGGGGGGTTTCACATTTTTCTAGTAAAGTTTATCACCATTCTCTATCTATACATGTTATGGTCAAATTTCCACCTAGGTCATCTCGATGTATTCATATGCCATCCATAACCACCATTACATTGTCTTGTTTGACCATTTTCGTACTCTGGTGACGCGTTTTACTATAGATACCTAATTTTCGTTTTCGGCTCTTTTGGGGTAGGGGTAGTATCAGATCTTTAATAAGCTGCTATAAGGAAACATAAAGATGACTTTGGGACATGAAGTTAGGCTAATTTGATATCAAAATACATTTTGTATTCATATATTTATAATTTTACACCACTTCAACCCTTATAGTCTGTTCATAGGCCTATAGGTTCCGATGGTTTAGTCGTTTTAAATAATCTACCAAAACATACGTTGGTCAACTACAGTACCAATCACTTGCAGAGTTAGGCCTACCATGATTCATTATACACGAGCCCTACAGAATTGGTTATAACAAAAAACAACCACAACAAATACTACGTTCACTTTCATCATGGATGCCAGGAACTACAGACATGTGCATGTGTCAAAATGTTACTTTGATCTAGCTCAAATTATTGTTATCGAGAAGGCTTAAAACTTCCAGTAGGCCTACAGAGATGGTGAGTATTGACTTATGATATATGTTAATCCCACTTGTGCATACTTTGTGAGGGCTATTTTATGTATGTCACCTCTGCAATGCATAGCCATTGCATGTACATTGCACACCTGTATGCTGTAGGCCAGTTTCTATTGATACTCTATACTGTGGATGGATGGATGTAGCCCCACTGTGGCGATGTAATTAAACATTGCAATAATTGTCAATGTAGCCTAGATTAAAAGGCTAGGTATTTTCATAAAAATTCTAGACATTGTCCCCGATGTGTTTCACAACATTAAAGTGATTATGTCCCAGGTAGCGGAAGTGGCAACAATTGGAATTTCGTGGTAAACGAAATTCGAGTAAAACCCTCTATATTTCACATGTGTAACCTGGCTACTGTAGGTATATAGAGCCACTCATCCAAGTGCCATCTACATTTTATAGGTGTAACCTGAACTGCACGTCCGTGGAGTCACTAGGACTATGCTCTATGATTTCTATTACCCTCAGTGCCCACTAGGTATTGCCACTTGTCTGATTCCGATTCTGATAAACACTGTTTATTTCAGATGTGAAGCCATGGCAGAGCCCTCACAGAAACGCCCCAAACTTGACCCCTCATAATCTGTGGATGGAACTCTCCACCTGATCAACTGGTGAGGCCAAGAGATCTGGAATCTTGGAAAATGCTTTTTGATGCTGTAGAGATACGACATTTTGAACTTATCATAAAACTGTTGACTGACAATCTAAGTGTTGTACCCAATGTACTGTATCATCGTGAATGCAGATCAGGATTTACGCACAAAAAGGAACTGACACGGCTACAAAACGTGGTAAAAAGGCAAGAATTGGTTAGGACTGAAGGGGAAAAGACAGAACCAAGGCAATCATTGCGACACATGGGAACTGAAGAAAATTCACGTGTGTATGATAAGGTGTACATTTTCTGTGAACAAAAACAAGTATGTAAAAGGAACACAGAGTAAAGAACCCTTGATACAGGCCGTAGGCCTTCGGGCTGACCAGACTATTTGAGACATTGCAATAAAGACCGCTAATGAACGACTTTTTTTTTTAAATCTGTTTTTTAGTACTAAGTTTCAGAACTACCTAATGGAAACTTCAGGAAAATAAAGACTGACAGTCCAAAGTTAAAATGCACAAGAAATAAAAATTCAGAAATGTTGAAATTTAGAAATCTGTATTGTTATAATTATAATTATAGTTATTGTATTAGTATGTGGAGACTGCCTCAGTTAATCACTGTACCAAGTTTCAGGATATATAATGAAACTCTTAAGAGATGGATTTTAAATGTTTTAATATAAATACTGGTACATTTTATTTGTGGATACTGCCCCAGAGATATAAAAACATGTTTTTATTAAATTGTAAAAACTGGCCAGTAGGAGAAAGAAGCCTTCAAGGAAAAGTTGACAGACAGATGGATGAATGGACACGCAAAAAAGTGGTACCATCTGCGCCGCCCCTGCGTCAGATATAAAATTAAGTATTTCATACTACTAGTTTGTCTAACAAAAATGTTTACAGAAAAAATTTAAAATAAATATCCAAGAAAAAAACATATCACAGGATTAACATAAATTTAAATTCTACATGTACATGTATGTAAACTATTACAGGGGTGCTGGAATGGAAAATGTTTCACTATAGTCCACTGGATCAAGCAAAGTGTGCTAGTAGGCTAGAATTTTTATAACTCCATCAGCATACAACATTGTGTAATATTATAATATAACTTTCACTTAAAATGATCAGTGAGTGACACAATAATGTGAAATCTTTTTATTGCAACTTTTGTTCATTTTATAGTAATACTAATTTAAACTGGATGAAATAGTAATACTAATTTAAACTGGATGAAATACATGTAGTAATACTAATTTAAACTGGATGAAACAAAAGTTGAAGTTTGTTTTGTTTAATGACACCACTAGAGCACATTGATTTATTAATAATTGACTATTAGATGTCAAACATTTAGTAATTTTGACATTATAGTCTTAGAGAGGAAACCCACTACATTTTTCCATTAGTAGCAAGGGATTTTTTACATGCACCATCTCATAGACAGAATAGCACATACTACAGCCTTTGATATACCAGTTATGGTGTACTGGCTGTAACGAGAAATAGCCCAATGGGTCCACCGATGGGGATCGATCTTAGACCGACTGTGCATCAGGCGAGCGTTTTACCAATGTGCTACATCCTACCCCTTAGATGACATAAAATATAAAAAGGTAGTCCTCCATCAGACTAGTTACATTTTATATCTTGTCTGTCAGAAATTTCACTATTATTTGGCAAGGGGGCGAGACGTAGCCCAGTGGTAAAGCACTCGTTTGATGCGCGGTTGGTTTCAGATCGATCCCCATCAGTGAGCCCATTGGGCTATTTCCCACTCCAGCCACTGCACCATGACTGGTACATCAAAGACTGTGGTATGTGCTATCCTGTCTATGGGATGGTGCATATAAAAGATCCCTTGCTGCTAATCGAAAAAGAGTAGCCCATGAAGTGGCGACAGCGGGTTTCCTCCCTCAATATCTGTGTGGTCCTTAACCATATGTCCAATGCCATATAACCGTAAATAAAATGTTTTGTGTGTCTCGTTAAATAAACCATTTCCTTCCTATTATCTGGCAAATGAGCTGGTATTTTCTATACCCCTCCATATTATATTACATGCCCTACTGTCGTATTGTGCAGGTATAGCTAACAGCTGGGTTTTTTTTCTATCTATGTAACATATGTATGCATATTTTAAAACACTGTGCTATAGTTTTTCTGGTGCTATAGAAAACTGAATTACTTTATCCATCTTATTTACACTATTTCAGTGTTAGACAATTGCAAGTTTATAAGGAAATGTTTTATTTAACGACGCACTCAACACATTTTATTTATGGTTATATGGTGTCAGACATCACAGATATTGAGAGAGGATGGGCTACTCTTTTCGATTAGCAGCAAGGGATCTTTTATATGCACCATCCCACAGACAGGATAGTACATAGCACAGCCTTTGTTACACCAGTCGTGGTGCACTGGCTGGAACGAGAAATAGCCCAATGGGTCCACGGATAGGGATTGATCCTGGACTGACCGCACTTCAAGTGAATGCTTTACCACTGGGCTACATCCCGCCCCGGCAAGTGTATAAGTGCATGCAATTAACTGAAAATCAGAGGAAGGCATATTCAATAGCACATTGTTTAATCAGTGAAAATCAGAGGAAGGCATATTCAATAGCACATTGTTTAATCAGTGAAAATCAGAGGAAGGCATATTCAATAGCACATTGTTTAATCAGTGAAAATCAGAGGAAGGCATATTCAATAGCACATTGTTTAATCAGTGTCGATTAATCACAAGTCAAATAGGAAGTGTTTTCATCTGGTTTGGAACAGGCACTAGGGTATGTACATGTATGTCAGGTCTTGATTGTTATCATAGAATTAAGTTCTCTAATTCAGATAGAGGTACATGTATGTTGAGAATATGCCTTTTTTTTCTTCAAAAAGGTAACCACTGTCGCATATCTTATCTATCCATTCTTTTTTATGTAGTAGGCCACAGGTAAATTATAATAGGATTCTCCAAGCCAGAAGTACACGTATTTACTCTTATCCAGTGGTATGTTCTTCTTCCTGTATAAAAGAAACAAAATTGAGTTACTGTAAATTGTGAAATTTTTAAAACTGTTATGTTCATGCATGTCTAATGAATGAAGTGTCCAACAATTTTAAGCCAGGTTTTTTAGAATATGTAAGAAATAGATTACTAAGCATGCCATTTCTATTACAACTCACTGTTTAAAAAATTTGTTTTGTTTAACAACACCATTAGAGCACATTGATTAATTCATCTCTCAAAAGTGAAAACCCCATAAAACCACTTTAAATACTTAGTCCTGTGCATCTTTTCACTGTATTATGAATTTTTAGTGTGCAGTTTGAATTAGCTGAATGCATTACATTTGTGTCTTATAATGGTGAATTGTAGCAGTTTAGAGTACTGAATAATCACTTATGCATGAACTTAATAGCCTTAAATAATAAGATTCCCAGTCTGGAGCTTGTCGCGGTAAGACGTGTTTGTGCACACTGCACGTGCTTTCGCGGCTCGACTTGGGGATCCTTCACTTTTGTTGCTTTTATCAGCGAAGTGAAGTTTTCTACTGGGATGTATGTGGCCATTGGAACTGATTGAACGCTGGAACACTTCTCATTTCAACAGTCTGCACCACCATGTTGGATTCTTTTTTAGCGAGATTCCTTGCCTCCACGTCATTTCTCCGTCTGACTATGTTGACTTTCTTTTTTCGTGACTCGTATGACGGCCATTCTGCAGAATGCCACAGTTGTTCGCGTCTAGTCTCTACATGTCCGCCCCACTCTAAGAAGAAATAGGAAGCGGGGTCAGCCCCTACTACTCTTTTCTGGACTTTACTTTGTTTTATTGTGATACCATCTTGTATCCTCCAGAGTCGGGCCCGTCCGTACCACTATACCAACCTATGACAACTGGACTATACCCTAGTCTGATTCTCTCTCTCGTTCAGACGGATCCGGCTTCTCAAGATCTGTATTTCAGCACAGCACTACACCTTCAATGCCTATTGACTGTCAATCTAGGGGTTTTCTTGACGGGATGCAACCCATCTCGTCCCTACAAGCTGTGCACCCTAAGGGCCTTAACGAGGCCACTCACGTGGACATATAGATTGGACTTTAAACTTTTAGACCTTAGTTCAAAAGTTTATGTCGAAATTACTCTCTTTCTTTAATATTATTAATTATCCAAATTATATAAATATTCGACCGAGCAGTCAATTCTTTTTATTTTTGGCTTGTAACCTTTTTCTTTCTTTTTTTTTTCTTTTTTTTTTAAATTCTATTCATTTTTTTACTAATTGCTATTTTCAAAATTCTGCCCATTTTCAACTCACCCCCCCCCCCCCCTCCATCTTATCTAATTTCATTTTGACCACCCGATCTAATCTAGCGACCAAATTTAATGAGTAGAATTTTCTTTATTAATTATATTAGAGATGCCCACTATTTAATTTTTGGATGTAAATTTCAAAATTGTCCCTTAATTTTTTCTGTCCTGGGATAAGCCCCTGGCTATCCAGAGACAGGCCCTAGGACGGACATGCTCGAAACTCTAGTGGTATATGAGCATGAAAAAAATATTCGCACTCGCACTTAAATAATAATAATAATACTGGCAACAATGAGTTGGTAATTCAGCTAGACATCAAAATGAATCATGTAGGCCTATAAGAAAATGTGCAGGACCACATTAATCTAAATTAAATCTGTCTGTGGTAAAAAAAATACTGACATTTATAGTATATATTTTTAATTATTAATTTGATTTTATGTGAACTGAACTAAACTGAACTAAAATTTTGCATTCTCAGATATTGCATACTCAGTAAATTATATTGTTAGGCAAAGTGATCTTGCAGAAAATGATAAGAATTACACCATCATTATCAACAATAATAAATCATGATTCATGATCGTCTACTCACTTCACTTTTGTGTCGCCACTCGTTTTCTACGACCTCTTTTTTGTTTAATTCTCTTTGCAGCTCGTTTTGGTTTCTGCATATACAGTATATAATATAATATTATTATGTTGGTAGTAATATTCAGACACTGTAATAATGTGGAAATGAAAGTGGTTTATTATAAATATATACATGTATTTACAGTAATGTGTAACTTTATCACAAGTATGTCAGCATTGTCTCAAATATCCTTGAAAGACTGAGTTTAATAATACAGGCAACAATGGCTTGGTAGTTGAGCTAAAAAAAAAAAATTATCAGGCACGTGTGCAGGAAATTATTGCTGGAGGTTCTAGACTGACGAGCGAAGTTCTAGGATGATTCACCATTTGCTTTGAGTAGTGGGGCTTTGATTCCTGAACACATGACCGATTATGTACATTGTTTAGAAAATATACAATATGTTTCGTTACACCATATTAATCTAAACTGAACCTGACCTTAGTAACAAAGTACAATGTATATGTATATGTGTATATGTTTTTCTAAAGTAATTGATGAACTGAAATGAAAAACATATTTACTATTTACTATCACATATTTGACATACTCAGCAGTTTATATAGCAAAGCCTTCTTGAAAACAAATGCTAAATCATCAGTATGAATGCATGAATGAATGAATGAATGAATGAATGATTAATGACATCCTTGCATGAAAATACACCGGCTATTGGGTGTCTCATTAGTATCACTATTAACATTATCAACTCACTCCATGTTTCTTTGCCAACTTGTTTATGGCGGGCTGTTTTTCTTTAGGGTCTTCATGTTCTGTATTTTCCTGTTCCACCTCTGAAGATTTACAAAATGACAAAGATTTTTAAAGTATTGAAGATTTACAAAATTAAAAAGATGTTTAAAGTATTTAATAGGACAGACAAGTCAGGTTCCTGGGTTGCATGTCCTGGACAGCATGCTTGAATCTTATTTGCAAAGAGTTACAATTCATTATTTTATTACCACTTTCATAATAATTATGTAGAATGTTTTTAATTTATATTATCTAATAATAGTAATATTTTATTTATAAACTGCATTGTGAAACTTAATGATTTGTTATAATGTGGAATGGAAACGTTTAAGGTCTATACCCTCTAATGTGACATAATGTCACTTTAAAAAAGTACCTAAGATTAGGAGGTAGAATTTTTTTATTCTCAAAATTAATATGTTTGCCTGTGGTGTTCTTTCTAGAAGTACTTTGATATTAATATTCTCTAGAGAAATTCAGCTGAGAGTTTATAGGTATTATAATTATAAAAAAATAGATATATAGATACATGTACATGTATATATAAATATGGTATGTGTACCACCAAATCAAATTCAACAGACAATAACATATACAGCTAAATTTAAAACCCCTTTAAATTACACAAAATGGGGGGAAAAAAAATCATTTGTCACAAACGTTACTGAGTTTGTTATTCTATTTATGACCCCAGCAATTGTTTTTCTTCTCAAAAAGCCTTTTATTTTCAATATATGTAAATGTACATGTATATATGATGTAAACCACTTTGCACACTGTTCTGAGAATTGCTATAAGATTGTATTTTAATCACGTTCACAGATAATTTTCAAGTTCTCTTTATTCTGTTAAAAAAATCTATAATGAATATTTTATTACAAATTTCACAATGAAAACAGAGAGCCATAACCACAAACTCTTTAAACTATGTGACATTATTTTATGTGTTTGCCAAATCATGATGAAATGAAATGTTTTATTTAACAATACACTCAACACATTTTATTTACGGTTATATGGCGTCGGACATATGGTTAAAGACCATACCGATATTGAGAGGAAACCCGCTGTTGCCACTTCATGGGCTACTCTTTTCGATTAGCAGCAAGGGATCTTTTATATGCACCATCCCACAGACAGGATAGCACATACCACAGCCTTTGATATACCAGTCGTGGTACACTGGCTGGAACGAGAAATAGCCCAGTGGGCCCACCAACGGGGATCGATCCCAGACAAACTGCGCAACAAGCGAGCACTGTACCACTGAGCTACGTCTCGCTCCAAATCATGATGATGTCACCTGTAGTACCGACAAGGTCATTGGTTCTAAGCGTCAAATTGTCCTATAATATTGTGCGTTACACCAATGAAGAATATATCTCACTGAGAAAATATGAAAAATATTTTCCCCATTATGAGTGACTGCTGGGGTAATAAAATATGGTTATCTCATAATAATTTTCCAACAGAGAGCAAGAGAGAAATTAAAAAAACATCATAACTTTATGGTTACGGTTAGCAACCATATGTTTACATGTGTTTGGTATCCATTTGATGTAGAAAATCACACGAAATATGGACCATGCTATATGTAAAGATGAAAGACATTTATTTATGTATATTTTAAATATTTGCAATCATGGATCTAGTAATTTAGTTTTCATAAGTGTACAGGCTCCCATTTTTGTAGGGGCGCAGGCTGGCTTTTGCCCAAATTAAACGTAAATACCTGAATCTGCATAATAACATTTATTACCCCAGCGGTCACTCATAATAGGGAAAATATTTTCCATATTTTCTCAGTGAGAAATATTCTGCATTGGTCTAACGAACAATACTATTGGACAATTTGACGCTTACAAACCAATGGCCTTGTCGGTACTAAATATGACGTCATCACGATTTGGCAAACACATTAAATGACGTCATGTACTTTAAAGAGTTTGCGTTTACATCTCTCTGTTTTTGGTGTTAAATTTACAATGTATAACAAAATGTCATTTTAATGCAATTCCTTATAGATTTTGTAGCAGAATAAAGAAAACTTTTGTTTTTGAAAATTATCTATGAACGTGATTAAATTACAAAGTTATAGCAATTCTCAGGACACTGCGTAAAGTGGTTTACATCGTTTCTATACAGATTGGCCTTCGTGCATGTGCGTCGAAAATAAAGGCTTTTAGAGAAAAAAAATAGCTGAGGTAATAAATAGAATAACAAACTCGGTACCAGTTATTATTAAATTTATGTTCCTCGTGAAATAATCTTCATTTGTCACTCGCTAAAGCTCGTGAAAACTGAAAATTATTTCACTCAGGACATAAATTTGATAATAACTGGTAACTCGTTTATTATCCTCTATTTATTCACATTAGCATTACTACCAAACAGCTATATATGGTTCCAAATTAATCACTACACATTTTACATGGATTACAATCAATTTTGAGGGTAAAATAATGGAAATACATTATAAAAAGGTCTCAGGTTATCACTTTTTGTCCGAATATCTGTATGACATACTGACATACTTTCCAAATAACACCCAACTGCTGATCATAAACATAAAGTTATGATGTTTTCTTAATTAATCAAGTACTTGCTTACCAACAATATGCATATTTTGCTGTGTATAAC